>NC_085063.1:4957894-5284046 GCF_963662255.1 Cinclus cinclus
GTTCCCAGCATACCATCAACAGCAAGAGCATGATATGTATCTATATCCCATATTCACTCCTCAGCATAGCCTGTATTCAATCATCCTTATACTCATTTCTCCTGATATTATTATTATTATTATTAGCCTTAGGGAACTTGTTTTATAGGCTATTTAGTTTGAATTAAGCATGTATGCCAGTCACTTCTTGTTTCCAGAAGGAACACAGATGATAAATGGTAGGATTTATGCCTGGACTCTGCTTTGGACCGATTTCCATCTTTACTTTTAAGTACCATTACTATTAGGAAAACAACATTGTCAGGAACTTCCATGCACACATTTCACAAGCTTGTTAGTGGGTTCATGAAACACAACTGGAAATTACATTTTCTTTCTACAACTTTCTGGTTTAATCAAATATGCTTTCAAGACAATGAAGACGTTTGCTGTTCCTCCCCCAGCTCACTGCTACTTCCCAAAACGAAATTCCTTGCTTGATCAAGATATTGATTATATTTCAACCATGTTTTATCTTCATATTAAACAGTCTACACATTGAGACTTACTGAAATTTTATTTTTTTTTAATTAAACATGCTTGGTTATTTAGAAGCAATTGAATGTCTAGACTCTTACTTGGGACAAGGTTTGACCATCCTTTCTCTCAGTTTTAATGAGTCCAAATCAGATGAGCACATACAGTCAAATGGCCATGTGTGCAAGTTATGATGGAATATTCAGCCGTAAAATCCAGAGTTCCCCCACACTCAATGCAGTTACATTAGATTTTAGTGCTTTATCCCCTTTCCACAAGCGAAGCACACTTAAGATGACACAATGCTCAATTTGTTCCCCATTATCCCTCCACTTTTTCATCCCACAAATGACTCAGAAATGTCCCTGGGGGTTTCGGGAGTTGCTGGTATCCCCTGTGACAGGGGGAACATGCTATTGCCCGCTCTGCACCCCTTGGAAGCAGGAGTGAGTCACCATTCCCGGCTTTTGGCTGTTTTCCTCTACCACTGCTGCAGTGGGCAGCACGAGGGATGTCACTCCCTGTCACCCTGCTCTGCCCCGGTGACTGCACAGACACAGGGACCTCTCCTGGGAGTCACAGTCCAGGGTTCTCTCCATGGGTTTGTGTGATGTTTTTGCTTCGAGTTTCCAAATGAAACTAAAAAAATCCCTGCATTTAGCCCCTTTCTGGAGGGATTTGCTGCACTGTGACAGCCTTTGGCACAGCAGTGTCACACACCATCAGCCAGAGCTATACATTAGTCAGCCCTGCTCTCCCAAAATAGAAGCGAGGAGCCTGATGCACGCAAGCGGATTATGAAACTATTTTGTCACATCTGCACCGGGAGATTAAAAGCTGACAAATTATTATCATCATGGAAATGGGGTCTCTAGCAAGGTGAAGATTGGAAACAGCTGGGACACCACCACCAGAGCTGAAGACTGTCAAAACTAGCAGATTATCTCCTGTCTCCATCATTGTTATATACAATTCCAGCTACCTGACCAGAGACTAGGGCAGGGAAGCCTAAAATAAGGTCTGACTCTATTTTTCAGATGGAAGTTTTCCTTCAGTATGCAACTGAACGGATATTTGGGAAAGAAAATCAAACAAAGAAATCACATCCCTCCAAGCCCTGATAGAAAGCAAATCCTCTGTGAGCCAAAACATGAACAGATAAGAAAAAAAAAAACCAAAACCAAAAACAACACCCACAATCAAAGGCCTTGCCTAGAAATATTGCTACAAATTAATATGATAATTCTTGCTCTCTACAAATCTTACAAATGTAAGTAGCACATTAAGCAAAATGAATCCCCAGATGCTGCAGAATGGCTTCAAATCAAGGGAATACACAAGCAGCAGGCAGCAATGCAGGCTCTGGTCACCTGAGGCAGCAGCAGGCATCCCTCCTCCTCACACTGAGATGAACCCTGGCAGCCCCTGGTCAGCGCCCTGCAGCCAAACCATCAAGAGATGACTCAGAAATGGCTTTGAGAGCTGAGACATCCTTGAGGATAGGACTGCAGGAGGATGAGGCATAACACATTCTTACCACTTAATCCTTGCCAGTGTAAGCACATTTCTTTATGAAAGCTTTAAAAAATGAAGTCCTTGAAGCAGCAGAGAAGGGAAGTGTGCCCCTGTGTATGACTCTGCACCCTGCTGCAGGTGCTCACACGTGCTCAGGCCCACAATCAAGGCAATGTGCAGGCACTGAACAGAAGCACAGTAGGGAATGGGAGGTCAGGATCCATCACATTTCTGTCTCATTGCCCTGCCAGCTGCAACACTCTCATGGAAGGGATACTTGCCCAGTGTCCTGATTCACTGGGAGAGATCATGGGCTTCAGCACAGGAGGGAGAAAGAAGGCGGGCATGAATATATTTTTATGTCTGACCTTCCTTAGGTGTTCAGGAGCTGGGGTTTGTTTCTCTGTAGATCCAGGTGTTGGTCTCAGACACAGGCTCACTGAAGTGCTACAGCACTGAGAGAGAGCTCCATGCTGGAGCAGTCTCCTGGCAGGACCTGGGGCCCTATGGAGAGAGGAGCCCATGCTGGGGCAGGACTTGTGATGCTGAGGGGGTTCAGGCTAGAGCAGCCTGTTCCTGAAGGGTTGCACCCATGCAGGACCCACCCTGGAGCAGTTCATGGAGAACTGCAGCCTGTGGGAAAGCCCAAAACTGGTGAAGTCCAGGGAGAATTGTCTGCCATGGGAGGCACCCTGTGATGGAGCAGGGGAGGAGTTCTGCCCTGAGCAGGAAGCAGCAGCAGAGTCAGTGTGTGATGAACTGACCACAACCCCATTCCCTGTACCACCATGGGCAGGAGGGAAAGAATGCAGGCGTGAAGCTGAGCCCAGGAAAAAGAGGGGGAGGAGGGAAGGTATTTTTAGCATTTGTTTGTGTTTTCCATTACTCCGCTCTGATTTTGTTGGTAATAAACTGAAGTAATTTTCATGAGTCAAGTCTGCTTTGCATGCAGTGGTAAAGGCGAGAGATCTTTCCCTGCCCTGATCTCAACCCACGAGCCTTTTGTTTTATCTTCTCTCCCCTGTCCAGGTGGAGGAGAGCAATGGAGAGCTAGAGGGAACATCTGGCATCCAGCCAGTCCCAACCCACATTATTGACACAGCCTCTGGGGACAGCATCACCTGCAGCTCCAGTGTCATCCTGACCACCACTGAAGCCTCTATTTCAAGTATGAAATTCCAGTGTCTTGTTTTGAAAGACAGGTGTCTGCTAAGGAAGGCAGGAACCTCTCTTGAAATGGAAAATGTAAAACCTATCTCTCAAATTATTATAATTTTGAAATTAAGGAGGCTCTCAGGCAAATATATGGGAATAGGAATAACAGTTCTTTACTAGGAAAATGAAAATAAAAATGCAGAAATAAAAACAAGCAAACAAACAAAAACTACTGACAGAGTCAGAGTACAACCTGACACCCTGTCAGACACTCAGGTGTTCGCAGCAGTCCCATTGACTGGTGGCTGCATCCTCCTGCAGTGACAGATGTGGTTCTGTTGGAGCAGTGCTCCTGGAGAAGCTGCAGTTTTCCTCCAAAGCTCCAGTGATGATGTAGGAGGGTCGGGTTTTCCCCTGGAATCCAGTGGAAAAAGGCTGCTCTGATGTTCCAAATCTCCGATTTTATCTAGGTAGGAAATGCTTGGCTCCCCCCTATGGGTGGAGCATCTCCCAACGGATGATGGAATTTTATCAGTCCTGCAGTGGGACTCAATGGCCCATTAACAGGAGATATCTCCTGGAGGAAGGATGGGTTGTAGAAAAGAACACTGCCCCAGCTGGTTTTAGCAGCTGACCCATTAACAAAGACATCCTCCCCCCAGAGTTATGAGGGATGGGTCATGGAAGAAGTAAAGAACACTGCTCTACCTGGTTTCAACAGATGGTGATAGAATACACACTGCTGGTTACATCTTGCATTGCAACCTAAGACACACAGCTGAGGCCCTCAACAGGCAGAAGACCCAAGTTTTCGGTGCAGCTTTTCCTGCCAAGCTGGAGAAGGGGAATGTTAGTGTAGGAAGCTTGTTCAGAAACAGCTCATCTACCCAGGCCCTGCAGCCTGCATTTGTGAGATTTATTTAAAGTACTCAGATACAGGAAACAGCTCATGAATTCCTGGGGCTCACAGTGTGAGCTTCTAATAAAGTGAGCACTTAGGAACATTAAGGAAAAAGTTAGGACTTTTAAATAAGCACTTAAGCTGATTTATAAATATTCTGTTTAAGCAAAATAAAAGCAGAAGGAGCTCAAGTCCCATGCCAGCCACAGCCCAATTTCCTGCTGGGTGGGAATGGCAGAGATAACCTCCCTGCTCAATTCCTCACAGAAGTTATCCAACAGATATATCTGTTGAATTAGTAACACTTTAATCAAGCTCAATATTTTGGTAATCCAGCAAAAATCCACAGCAGTTCATGCATCACATAGAGAAGGGGATATCTTTGTACCAGGAGTAATCTGAAAGGGAATGTGACCAACAGAAATCAGTTTTCCAACCCTGTATACTAGCAACAATCTGAGTATTCCAGTTTTTTGAAGCTTATTTACATTTTGAACCTGCTGCCTTGAACATGGGATATGCAGAAGAAAAGCCCTTCCTGAGCTGGAGAACCCCAAGTTCACATAAGCAGAGCAGGACATGACACTGAGCAATTCAGCTCAGTTCTTCTGCATGTTCCATGCTTCAAAGGGAGATAAGAAAACCTAAACCCACCAAAAAATGTCTGCCTGAATATCCACAGAGGGAAGCATGAGATAGGTGAATGTTGATACACATGCCATTTGACCTGATCAGTGCCCCCTGTGGTTTGTAAAAGGTGTTTTCAACAAATACTATTAACTCACTTTGTTTCCTGCAAGGTACTGATTTCCAATATTTTACCAATTCATTTGAAACACTCTGTGATGTTTGTATTTATTGTTTGAGTAGATTGGAGGTCTCAGGTGCAAAAGCCTGCCTGGGGCGATGTGTCTCCTTCCACCAGGGACTTGATTAAAGTGAAAATCCAGACCAATATGTAGAAGAATAATTTTACTGTGACAAGGAAACAGTTTGGATGAGAGAGAATCAGAATTTTTCTCCCTTTTGCTATATATAGCTCCAAGATTTCACTTGCTCTCAATAGTTTGGTAGGAAAATTTTGCTTATAAGAAGAATTTGTTCTTCAAATGAGCCTTTAATTTGTCAGATCCAAGAGCCACATTATTCTCTGTGCTCCTGTCTGAATGTGCCTTTTTCCTTTTAGCCTCCCTCCACACAAAATCTGCCACCCTGCCTTATTTATTATTGACCCGTCACAGTTTGGAAACACAGTTTAAAATAAATGAGAGCCTGAATGCCATGGCTGTGGAGTTATTAAACTGCCTGGCACTGAGGAAATTGCTTTTCATAAACATCCTGAGCTCCTACAGCTTTTTTTCTTTTTTTTTTCCTTGAAGTGCTTAATACAATGAGAGCCCAAGTTAATCTGAATCAGTCTTCAAACTGAATTGTTAATAAGAAGGGAAGCTGTATTATTGTTCAATATTGAAAGGCTGAAGTTAAAGGACAGAACAGAGGAAGGAGTTTTCCATGTACAAATAATATTCTTTGGACTTGCTGTCACAAGCTGATCAGTGACAGAAAATGCCTCCACATTCTCAGCAGGTGAGGCCACACAGAGGGTGTTCATTTAACCTCTCCTCCATCACAGATCCCAAAGCCAGTACCAGCACCCTCCTGCTGTTACCTGCTCACCCTGGCAATGCAGACAGGAACAGGTGAATAAAGACTAAAACAAGGATTTCCATGTTACTCTATGGGGCCCCAAAAGCACAATAAATATCTTGTAGTTGTTAATTCCCTATTATTCTTTCCAGTTTGGGAGTACTCAGGCATGCCCTGTCTGTTCTAGGCACCAGAGAGGAATGTACAAGGGTAGGTGCAAATCCACACAGGTTTTTGGAAAGCCAGATACATCATTCAGATAGATGACACATGGAGCATGTGAATCCCTCTACCAAAATTTAGACAAAGCCATTAGGGACGCCCTTATGATATGTGGGCATCCCAGTTTCTGTTTCAGGGCAGACTGACTCAACCCCACTGCTCTTCCTGCACAATTCACACCAAGCTGAAGGTTAGAAAAGCTCTTTGAGCCCCTTCTGAGGGCAACAGACAGAGCTGCAGCAGGACAGGGAGACCGCAGGATGCCCTGCCCTACCTGCACACTTGACAGTCCCACTCAGAGCTGGGATTCGTTTCTTATTTGCTGCACTTTAAAACAGGTCCGGGCAGCCTCTGCTTGCCTCAATCTCAGTATCTCAGGGTGCAGACAAAAGCAGATTGATTAATCTCTTTCCTACCCTTACATCCAGTGCTCCTTAGCAGCAGGTATTGCAGGTTTGTAGTTTTTCTGAAGTCTGACCAATTGTCCAGCCTGGCAAGGGGATGCAGCAGCAGCACCCCACCCTTCCTGCACTTTACGCTCTGAACAGGGCTCAGAGGGAACAGGGACCATGGTCACCCTCCTCACCTGTAGTAGCCAACGAAGGGCTCTCTGGAGCTGCCTTTACATCAGACCTGAAAGAAGCAACAAAATTTCCAGGCCTCATCCCATTTAAGGCCCCATCAGGACAAAGAGATGGAAACCAGCATATGGAAACCCAAACACAGCCTGGATTGTCTTAGGTTCTTTTATCTTGGGAGTGTGCACCCACTAAATGCTAAATGATACTAATGGTGCTAAAACAAGGCCAACACCAGCTGCCATCTCTTTATGAGATGTTAAACCTAAGAGAACCCTCCATCAGCAACGAATTCCTGTTTGAAATGCCTCTAAATTAGAGAAAATGAGTATTTCTTTTTCCTGCGGAGCAGCGGCCGGTCCCAAATCGGGGTTGCTACGCAACCACCTCCTGCACATGGCTGATAACACTCCCGGCATCATTTCCCCGCCTGACTGCACCGTCAGAACAAAGCCCGCCTAATGAAGCTTTCAGATGCTCTTGGCTCTGCCTTTGACGGCTCAACACGGGTTTTCCCTGCTCCTGTGTGACAGCCACAGCAGCGACTCGCTGTCCCCTGCAGCCAGGGGTGCTCCGACCGATGGAGAGCCATGGACAGAACTGGGGAAGAGCAGAGCAGCTCCCAAAACGGAGAGCAGCCACTGCCACAGAACCAGGCAGTGATGAGCAGGCCCTCTGAAATGCTATCAGTATTACAGGTCAAGCCAGATACTCTCTGGTTCCCATCTATCCATCTGCCCCAATACCCTTATCACACCTCACTGCTGCCTGCAGCTGTGGGGACGGCAAGGATGAACTTCCTCTGGCCTACACAAGAATGAAGAGAGCTCTCCAGGTTAAGTGGTTCAGTTCCTTGAAGTGTTTACAGTTATTTTTTTAACAATCTGTTGAAATAGATGTGGCTGTGATGCTCTTACACAGCATGTGTAGGCAAACCTAGGTGAGTTGGTGCAGCAAGAAAACCACTGCTGGCAGGAGCAGCAGCTTCATCCTCCTGTGAGACCTGAGGCTGACACAGACCCTTCTGTAGTGCTGCCTCCACACATCTCACGGCCACTGCCAGGGACCGTGATTCCACCACTTTCCTGGGCAACCTGTTCCATTCTTTCAGGGAAGAAATTTTTCCTGTCCTCTAATTTTAATGTCCTCTAACACAACTTGAGGCCATTTCCTCTTATTTGTCACTTGTTACCTGGGAGAACAGACCAACCCCCACCTGTCTATATCCTATCCAGCAGTTGTAAAGAGGGATAAGGTCCCCCCTGAACCACCTCTTCTCCAGGCAGAACACCCCCAGCTCCCTCATCTGCTCCCCATATTGTGCTCCAGAACCTTTTCCGTATGTAGCAGATCTACCTTGTACCAGTTCATTTCTCAGGAGGGCAGAACACAGTGAAAGAGAACATTTCCTTGGCTCTCCAGTATTTCATCTCTTTTCTGGGATCACCCTCAATACATGTGTGGATGTGACACAGTCCTGGCGTGGCCAGGTAGGGAGGATGGGTGACAACACATGCAGTGTCAGCTTACCAGAGAGACAAATTCCTGTCACCAAATGCTTCTTAGACAGCACATGGCTCTGGAAGAAGAGCTGGGGACAAGTGTTTCCCACACCTGTGAGCTGGGAGGATTCCTGGAGCTGAAAGCACTGGTACCCTCAGACACCAAAACAACGTGAAGAGCAGCAACTGGGGAGCTGGAGAAGGTGGCATCTGCTCAACTAAAGACAACCTAAGGAATCAATCTTACTCTCAAAAACAAATTCTGCAAACAACCTGGTAAGAGTGACAAACGAGCACAGCACCCAGGGAATTCAGCCCTGCTTTAGGGGGAGGTCTTAACCAAACAACCTACCTGTCTGCTCACCCTCTGACTGCCTTGCTGGGCTGAGCTGAAGAAAGTGCAGCGTGGGTGCTTTTTTTTTTTTTCAGACAAAATTGCCGAACAAGAGACAATTATGTGACATTACCATTAAAAGCAATGTGTGACAAAAAAGCCCTGAGCCTGTGTATCCTGAGATCTGCAAGCCCCTTTCTCTACTTTTGTGCTAAATAGGTCTCATTTAGCACATTTGTTCTGTCCCAGCCAGGCAAAGAGAAAGTAGGGTTGATCGATTTGCTAATTACAGTAATTTTATCTTAAACAGAGACAGCTGAGTGTTCATCAAGTCACAACTCCGCCTGTTACCGAGAGCCCTACCCCCTGCTCAATAATTAGGGATAATAAGTGGCTCATAATAAATGCAGCCCACAACAACAGGCTCTGAGAGGGTGGTGCAGAATCAGGAGGACTATTAGGGAACCCCTGGGTCTATTTCTCCTTTTGAAGAAAACAATGCAAAATCTTTAATTGTCTCTCTTGAAACTCTGAGGCATCTCTGCCAGTTTGTTAAAAGTAAAAGGCAATTATTCCACTTTGTGGCTGTGCTTGTGTCCAGAGAAGGCTTAACCAGAGTCATCGTGGCAGGTTCTGCACTTTCCTCCTGCACTGACTGGGCTCATACAGAAAGCTGAGGTGGGAAGTAACATCAGTGGGTTATGGATAACCACACTTATTGGGAGTTTTGAAACTCTGGATAAGGCTTAAAAGATTATGTTTCAATACAAAGCACAAGCAGTCTGTGCTCAGCTTGGAGCTTGCATCCACACTCATGGATAAACAAGAAGTGTATTCAGTGCTGAGGGCTCACCTCACCCTTCCAGCATGGAAAGGACATGCTGGCAAAAGCAGAAAGCAAGGGAAAAATAACCTTTCTTCCTCATCCTGCACAGGACAGGGAACTTCTGCAGCAGGTTTCTACTACAGCCTGCCAAGAGAAAGGTTTGGGATGAGTGAGGAGAGGGCAGCAGAACTTGTGTGCATCTGCGTGTCTTCCCAACCTTGAAAAACAAACAAAACGACACACAGAGGTACACCCACACCCTCCGTTTCTGTTGGGTTTCTTCCTCTTTTCCTGCTTTATCCCTTAGGTAATTACCCGTGCAACTTCACCAGCTACAAAAGTGCAGACAGCCAAGATGGTCACAGAGATGAAAACATCACCATTTCCAGTTCCCTACCCTGGACTAGGGAGAAAAGGAATACAATACCTTCTTCCACTCCCATTCTTTGGGTCAGCCCCTGGCCAGAGCTGGAGAGCAGAGCTTAGTGTAGAGGGAAAGGCTTCAAAACCCCTCGGGCTCCGTGGGTGCTGCCAGGTCCAGCTGCTGCTGGGAAGGGCTTTGGCAAGGCAGGTCACCATTCCACATCCTGGGGAAGGACCACCAACACAAGGCTGCTCACCACACACAACAAAAACCCCATACAAACCTGAGACTGGAGGGACTAGAGACTGCCCAGGCCTTTTCCCAGCTGGTAAATCAGTGCAGCTGCACATTTTATTTTCCAGTGACTTAAAATACTGAACTTCAGCCTCTATTTCCCCACCCACAAGGTGAAGACGTGCAAACAGGAACTTAAAGGTTCCATCCTCTCAGTATGCAAAACAACAAATGTCATTTGCCTTGTTTTCAGCACTAGGGAGTGCATGGGGGTAAAGAAATAGATTTAATCAAACACAGTTGTATTTTATTTGCAACAATAGTTGCTGCCTCTGACTTTGCTCCAGGAAATGCATTTACTTGTGGTATTTCCCTCCAAGAGCTGAAGCTTCACTTGTTCCTGTGAAGACTCTATATTTTTGCAAATACTTTTTTCCTAAGGCAAGCTACTTTTTAAAAATTATTATGACTATTTTGCTATTTCAGTTCCACTTCATCCACAACTACATTTAACCAGCATTTGCACGATTCTTTTATGATCTCTCCCTTATCTCAGCACAACATACAGTTGCATTCAGAATAAATCCTGGGTTTCTGTTCTGAGCAGGGGAGAGCTGTGTAATGATCAGTCACAAAAGCCCTTGGGGATGGGAGAGATTAGCACTTTGATATTACTGAAGATGAATGGGCGGAATGAGTTTGATAAACTGGTGTTTTCCTCAGATAATTGCTCTGGAAGCTTTTTGAAGCTGCATGAATCCTCACCCCCTTTTGTTTTTGTGTCTGGGTGGGAGAGCAAGCCCTGCTTTTCCACCAGCACTGCTGCCCTCTTTTTGAACAGTCCACTGTGGATTTATGTCACATTTCATCATTATTGAACATTATTAGTCGTGATTTAATCAAAGATCCAGGCTGGATTTCTGTTATTCTTGGTCTAGCACCCAAATCCCTGAGCCCAGCTCAGCTGAGCAGGACTAAGGGGGTGGGAAGGGGATTTCTCATGGGATATGGACACATTTCCTCAAGCTTAAATCCTTAAATCCTGAACAACTGCTCCTCTTCCTTCGGAAGTCACTAATCACTGGTCCTCACCTTCATTTCCCATCCACCTTTCTCTGGGCTTTTTATACCCAACACCAACCTCCTGCTCCTCCTCGTGGCCCATCCTTCTGCAGCAATCCCACAGGATCAGCCCAAGAGGAGCTTCTGAAGCTGTTACACGAAACTCAGACCCCAGGTACAATCCTCCTCAGGCACAAGGCATATCCTGCTGCATTCACAGATGTGGTGCCATTTAACTTGTTCTCAAGCACTAATGAAAATGGAACCAAGAGATTTTGCTGTATTTTTATTGTTTCACCGAATAAATGAAATTTAAATACAGAATTAAAAATTTGTAAAAAATAAAAGGTATTGAAAGCCATCCCCAGGATTGGCTTTTAATACCCCCAGGATAAAACCCACCCATCAGGAGTGGGTTGCACATCACCGACTGAAAAATGTACACTTACTTTTTGATACAAAGATAGGAAAGAAAAATTTAAAGCATATCCATCATCTGGAAAGAGCTGTTTTGTTTTACATTTCCTGTCATATTCAAGCCTGATATTTGTCTCATGAGAATCTCCCATTAACCTTGTTTTTCACAGCATTGATTCACATTGTTTGGTGTTCAAAAAACTCAGTCATAGTTCACAGCAGCAGTGATGCAGTCTTGAACCCTCAATGCCTATGGACAGAATATTTAATAAACCAGCATACGAGGGGCCAAAAAAAATGCAGCACTGTGTGATTTGCAGAGTGCAATTCAGCTTGCAAAGGATCTTTGAGCTCACAGTGATACCTTTATGAGTTGGGTATTTCTCAGGGTATCACATCTCTGGCATTTGCTGTTTTCCATCTTTTCTTCATCACTGCCACAAAGAATTCCAGAAGGGATGCTGAATAGGTACCTTTGGTTTTTAAAGCAGCTTGATCTTTACAGAGTCATGAATCACACATTCTCAAGGAAAAGAATCAGGCTCTGTCAGGCACAATTTAAGTCCTATAAAAGAGGCACCTCAAGAACTGTTGATACCAGGGTCAGGGTTGGGAGGTTCTATTAGAGGTTCTTAAGAAGACATCTGTGAAGGTGATCCAACCAGTCAATGCATCTGCATCATCTCAACCAAAAAGAATAGACAGACTCTCCAATATACAAATTATTTTAAGACATCTGCACCACTCACACAGAATTCACAAAAAGCTGCAAAGAATGTGGACTGTGGCTTGCCTGTTCCTCAAGGAACTTAACCACCAAGAGGATTTAACCACACAGAATAGTCACAGAGTGAAGCACCTTTACAACAGAATCTAGGAGTTTGAGATAATGAATAAGGAGAGCTACACTTCATCCTGGGGGGGAAAAAAAAAAGGAGAGGAACGAAAATTCCATTTGAAATGGAAACAAACTCATCTAACAAAAGAAATAATACTGGAGATTGTGACTAGTGCAGCTGGGATTTGGCAAATGAAATACTTGCAGGACAGCCCTGCTTCTGCCACATGAATAAATATCCAACCATATTTAAAAACAGTCCGTAAAGAAAGATGTCCACATTTCCAGACAGGCTGAGTGTTTCACCCCTCCCACTGCACAATGGGGCTCCTCACGTGAGGTATTTCAGCATCACCACAAGGGAAAACAACAGTTCTGCACTCCTCCTCACAGGCATGGTCTTCTTGCAGCCGAGGCTGGCTGATGAGGATGATGATGCACAGCAAGGTGTGTTTGGCTCTGCCCTCACCTGTCCAGCCCACAGTGACCACGACGTGCTGAGTGCAGTGGAAATAGGCTCAGCTCAGCTCAGCCACCTCACATCTCAGAGGTTTGTTTGCTTTTGAACAAACACACTCACACAAAATGTCCCACAAAGAAGTTCAGTTCACGTGGCCAGGTCAGATTAACAACCTCATATTAACTTCAGGATGTTTCCTGGGTTGTCTGTTGATATATAGGTTGTCCATCAAAATAAATGCATGTTTTACCCTCACTGGTGGCAATCTGTGTTTGCATTACCAGCAGAGCTGCATGGGACAGGCATCCCTCCTGTCACACTGCACATCTGAAAGGTTGCTGTATTTTCCACACCTTCTTTCAAGAAAATTTATTTTCTTGTGTTTCATATATGTATTTAACTGCAGTCATGAAATACACAATGTGTTGGTGTCACATCCCATCTGGCCTTTCTGGAAACATCCTTTTTTATTCTTCAAAGAACATAACAGGAGTTTAATAGTGAAGCCCAAGATCAAAAACTCTTCTGGTGACATGCCACAGGCAGCCATGGGCCTTACCAAAGGGATGTCCTTAGTACCACTGCAGCATTTGGCTGTCTCTCCTCCAAAAGAAAGAGCAAATCCAGAATATGCAAATGCTTTCCACCATATTCAAGATAATATTTTTCTTCTTCTGTTCCATCTTCGCTGCACAACCATGGCAGCTTTGCCTACAGGGTTTGTTTTGGGGGATATTTTGTTTAGGAACAGTCATTTCCCCTGCAAACTGCTACACAATGATAACTGCTGCTTGTTTCCAGCACCCCTGGTTAGCTCAGAGGCTACTGTGCTCTCACTGCCAGCTGCCATGGAAGCAGTTAATAAAGGTGCTTTTCCTTCCAAGAAGCAAGCAGTGTCTGCTCTGACACTACTGCAGGAAAGTCTCCATTTCCACGCCTTCCAAAAACTGCGACCAAGTGCTCTGTTTTGCTCATGTTTTCCTCAGAACATCCGAGGGTAAGATGGGTTTTGCTTAATTATCCACTCAGCATGGGGGTTGATGTGGTACAAGTCCAAAAGATAAGTGTCTGGGTCCAGGCAATGTTCACCTGTTAAAACAAGACATTCAGAAAACAACCCACGTTTTTTAATATCTGTAGTCCTTTAGCTGCTAGATTTTTTTTTTTTTTTTTTTGCCTAAAAACTAGGATTTGTTCATGTTCATTTCAATATTACAACCTTTCAGAAGCATTTCCACAAATCTGAGGTAATGGCTTTGAGAGGAAAGAGGGTAGATGTACATTAGATATTAGGAAGAAATTCCTCAGTCTTGGGGTGGTGAGGCAATGGCACAGTTACCCAGAGAAGTTTTTAAACTACCTCCTAAAAGAAGCTAAGCATAAAAACTGGATATCAGAGTCCTTATTTTCAGCTACAATTTGTACTTACCAATATTGCCTCCCACTTCATACAAGAGTAGGTTTGTGCACTCCATGGAGTTATTACTGCAGGAAGAAAAACACACTGAAGGTTAAATCCCTGCAAAGACAGTTTAAGTAGTTTAGCAATATTCCTTCCAAAAGAACTGTTTGTGGTTCAGAGGCCTGCAGTGATCAAAGAGGCTGTGGTACAGAGAACCTGCTGATCCTCCTGCACAGTGCAGGACACCCAAAATTGGAAAAGAAGAAAATGAGGCAAGCTGTTGGTGAGACAGCAGCTGACCCATATCCAGGCAGCTTCCCCTCCTTGTCTGGACACCTGGGAGCAGGAGAGGCACTGCCACACTTCTTACCACACACAATCTGCAGCAGCTGGGACAGAGGGGGACAGGAACTCTTCTGTTCCTTTTTTGGGTTAGTTCAGCAATTCACCACGGGAGTACAGGAGGGAATTGCAGAGTTTATTTTAGGAAATCCCTACGTTAACATAAGCACACTGGAATTACTACTCCAGGCAAATGATACAGCTGATGCTTTTCTGCAGGAGAGCTGGAGGGGGTTTGCATGTCAGGGTCAATGCTACTGCCTTTTCCCTTCCCTTCAGCAAGGATTCTGGAGTTCACTTGGTGTCCAGAGCCCAGAGGGGACCACTGACCTCCCGGCAGCCTGAGCACCGGGTGGAATCACTCGGTGAGCTAAAACTTGCCTTCCCTATCCAGCAGCACTTCCTAAGTTTAGAACAGAGGAGCAGAGAACAATCTCTCCTCACAACTCACTGTGCTTCCACCTTGCCTCTACCTCAAGACAAAAATAGCAGCTAGACCACTTAGATTTGGGTTGGGTTTTTTTTCTCTTTTTTTTTTTTTATTTTAACAGAGAAAAAGTCATTTACCACTTGAGGAGGTTGACAGTGTTAACAATATTCCAGCCATTCTGGCACAGGTTCTTCTGAAACTGCCTCAAGACATCAGCAACCCTGGTTGCATTGTTCAGGTGCACCTCCAGAGAGTCCTTCAGGAGGAGTGATGCGTGGACTTTCACAATCTTGGAAGGCTGAACAAGGCAGGCAAAAAGAAAAAAAAAAAAAGCTTAAAGAAAGACTCTTATCAGTAAAAACATTAATTTTCAAAATAGATTGGAGAGTGTGAAGAATTAAAGCCATCCAGACAGCTGTCCTGAGAATTTAGGCTTGTTTCTTACTCGCACAGCATGGGTTGAAAGCTTAGGGAAGCACCAAGGTGAGCATTATGTTTGTTCTGTGATGAGGCCACGAGAGGAGTCCCGTGCTCTCCATCAGCGTGTGCTGGTGCTCTCTGCTGTTCAAACACAGCACTGACACAAGCTCGGATGAAAACAGGGTTTGTCAGAATAAATTCTGACTAACTGCTCGGCATAAGTGTGAATGACTCCTCTGAAATTCATTTAAATTACTCGGAAAGGAATGTAGAGATCCGGGTTGCAGGCTGCTGAATTCCAGAATGGTCCTTTCCAAAGAAAGGAAGCACCAAGTGATGTGTCATCTTAAGAGACATTATGGAGCAAAAAGAAAATTAGGCAACAGCCTGAAATTATGCTTTAAAAAATGAGAATACGTCTGCCTTTATCACAGCAGACAAATCTGCTCCAACACATGGGACACTCAGAGCTGTAACAATCCTGTTCTTCACATGGGGAAAAAAGAGATTTCTGCTCCTGATCTCTTCCCTGCTTTTAACCAAGTGTTTTGTTGCCTGAAATGTATTTAGTGCTCTTGCTGTTGAGATCAGTTTTTACCACAGTCTGGATAAAAGCATCTGGGAAACTGTTCCTCAATATTCTGGGGTTTTTTTGTCCCTCTTGCTCTTTTCAAGGGTTATCACCTCTTGCAAATTTCTGAGTTCTCAGGAAAACATCTGATGCTGCCACAAAGGTGTTTGGGTTCTTTTCCAAGCCCTAACTCACCTCTCCTTGGTTCTTTTCCACCTTCTCTTTATCCGCATGGATTTTCCGCAACAAATTTTTAATTCTCTTGTCGCAGAACTGGTACTTTTTGCTATTGCTCTCGTTCAGCTTTCTCACTTGGGCTACCAGAAAAGAGGAGACCTGGGCAGGGGAGAAGGGTGAAAACAGGAATTAAATCAAGCAGAGATAAGGATGTCATTTCGGAACCTGATCATCACTTTAGCTCCTTAACTAGACAAAATATCTGTGTATCTTGAGGACAGGTATCCTTGGAATTCAGCCAGAGGTTGAAATCCAATTAATTAATTCCTCTGAAATTTCCAAGGCTATCCCTTCCCTAACCCAGTTTGAACAAGACCGAGACACTGCTGCACCACGCCACAATTCCTGTGAAACTCACTGTCCAGAGCAGATCCTGGTAATGGATCATCATCCGCACCACGTCAGCCGCCCCCTCTGCCAGCTGCTTCTCCTTCCCCTCGGGGATCTTGTTTGGCAGCCCCTTGTGCATGAAGAGGTTTGGGGCCATGACTGTGGAAACGTTCCAGAGGCTCATTTTGTTGCTGTTTTCCCTGGCAACCACCTTGCTGAGAAACTCAAGAAGGGCCTGAGAAGAGAAAGAGACAAACCATCCATTGCAAGTAATGCTCAATAAAACTACCATGGCAATTGCTGGAGGGATCATTAATTAGCACGCTTTCTTGATATAGATCAGCAAATCCAATTTCTCCAGTCAGGAAGTAGAGTGACCAAATTCTAATACTAGGATAGCAAGAAATAACTGCACCAGGAGAGGTTTATCCAGTATTTATGAATCAGGAAAAGCAGTCTGTGTGGGAAACAGATGAGTTCTCACTCCTTGGCAGGTGGTAATTCACAAAGTTTAGCTGTAAAACTTTCTGAATCCAGAGATGAATTCCTCCTTTCCTTCAGTGTCCCCTCAAAGCCATTCCCAGATGTGGAAAAATAATCCTTTTGGAATATCTCTTTCACCTCACACCTCCACCAGAGCCATGACAGATCATCTTTGGCTGAATTGTACATTCCAGTGCTCTAAATGAAACGTGCAGGGTCCTAAGTCAGCCTTACCTTTAATACCTGGGAGCTCAACTACTCAGGAAGGGGGGAAAAAAGGCAGCAACAGCCACCACAGCTCTTATAAAGCACAGAAAGGCAGAAGTGGTGTCTGTTTAAAAGCCATGTAGCTGTGGCACTTGGGGATATGGCTTCGTGGTGCCCTTGGAAGTGCTGGGGGTATGGCTGCAATCAATGATTTTAAGAAGGGTTTTTTTTTCAATCTAAACAGTTCTGTGATTCCAGATTTTACCAGCTAAACCAAAAGCAAGCAGTTACCTTGAGTGTGTTTCTGTTGGACTCTGGCAGAATTAGGATCAGGAGGTTTAGAGCTTGCAACCTTTGCTTCAGGTCTGGAATATCTAGAAAGAAAGTAACAACAGGACAGAGGATTCAGGTTTCTGACCCTTTTTTGAACACAGGAGCCCCCCAAGGAATGAGACAATTATTTATTGAATGGTTGGTCATCTAGAATTTGAGACCTTGTTTCACAGAAGTAAATCAAACTCATACTGTCCTTAAGAAGAGAACTGCCCATGTTTTAGAGGACAGATTTGTTTAGAGTACACAATCAACCAGCAACTCTGATGCCTTTAAAAGGCAGCAAAAGAACCCATAATTCCCCATTTTTTGAACAAAGAACATGTGCACTCAAACAGCTTAACACATCCAAACTACCGACGGAGGCACCAAACCCGTTCTGCTGTGCTTGCAGAGCAGCACACTACCTGCAGACTGTGTGCCCTGGCCAGTTTCCACAGCTCAGTCTGTGTGTCGTTATTGATCAGCTTGTCCTAATGGATGGCAGGAACCTGGCAGGCTCAAGTGACACATAACTGAAGACCCCAGGACAGTGCCACTATGGAAAGGCACATTGACCAAGCACCAGTGACTCCAACCCTGAGCTGTGCTGCGTTCCCATCGGATCCACAGGCTCCCAACACACCTGACAGGAGAGCCCTGGGCCAGCGGAGCTTTGCTCAAACCAGACTGGTGCTGGGCAGGCAGAGCAGGCACTCACTCTGAACAGCAGCAAAGGCAGGCAGGTACTCTGCAGTCAGCAGTGGGGCTGGCAGCTCTCGGATGAATCTCTTGAGCAGCCCCGACACGTCGTTCTGGTGAACCTCGTCCCAGCAGAACAGGCCACTGTAGAAGTCCCTTTCCAGCTTCTGTTCCAGGCTCTATGAAAAAGATGGAATTCATCACATGCTTTAATAAGCCAATGTAAGATAAATTTTACAGCTGAGCACTGAGAGGACAAGACATCAAATCAAAACGGTGCAGAGAGCCTCAGGACACACTCCGGAATTTCCCAGCAATGAATGTTTCTGGTTGTACTGGGAAGGGGATGGGATAATTCAGATCATTCAAACACTTGCTTCAGCAAATGCTTCCTAAGCACCCCTGACACTTCCAAACAATGCTAAAGGGCTCATACCTTAATTCTGGTCTGGGACCCAGAAACTCTCAGGATGCCCTCTGTTTCCAGTCCTCTCTTCTCCAGGCAGGACAGGAGCTGTTAAAAGGAGAAACAGAAAGCTCTTAGGCACAGAGGATGAGGAGTCAGCCGGTCCTTATCTCAGACTCCTGACTCTGAGGACCAGAGGTGTGAATGAAACTAGTAGAGAACTTACTGCCTGGAGTAGCAGAGGGACCTTGGTGTTGGGCAGCAGCTTTTGGTCATTTTCCAACAGGGTGTTGAGTGGAACTCCAAAGAGTCTTTTCTCTACAAGAGAAACAGTATTTCCAAGTCTGTATCACCTTTAATAGAGGTGTAAGAGATATATCCCCTACTGCAGACTAAGATGGTACTTTTGCAAACACAGACACTAGAGAAAGAGAGGAATAGTTAAACAGGACAGTTGCAGCCAGACATAAACGTGACAGTAGGTTTTGATGTCATGATCCACTGTCTTCCAGGAGAAGTCCAAGGAAAACACACCTGTCACAAGGTTTCTTATCAAAGACCCTCTGTTCTAACATTTGAAACACAACTGATGAGTGCACGATGAAAAAACAAATGTCAAAAAAGAGAAAAAAACCCAAAATAAAAAGGAGTACAATTAACCTGTTGTTTTCAGTTTTGCTGCTTTGTTTCTCTTCAGCTCAAAGCCCAGAATATCACATAGAGCTGTAAGTTCAATGAGGGCCAGTGTGGGGATCTTCTTCATGTCCTGAGCTGAAAGATCTCCAATCCTCGTCACCCCTAGTCTGCCCTTCAGGATCTTAAATCTCTAAGGGAAACACACACAGAAGGTTCAGATCAAGTTATCACTATTAACCCCACTAGTGAACAACTCCTGCTGCAGTTTTATTATTTTTTATCATAACCAGGCATCTGTTCTTCCCACTGTGTTCAAGACCAGACATATGCCCAAAGCTACTCCTACTCACCCACTAGCTGAATAAATATTTTCCCTTTTCAATATTGCTCTTGAATCATACAGGAGATGCCATTTTTTCTAAGTTAAAGGCAGCCTGATACCTACCATAATCTACTTGAACTTTGGAAGCAGCCCAGTTCATTTGCAGAGAGGAGAAAACCTTAGAATTATGAGTAAGAAAGTGCAGTAAGTTATTCTCCTCTTTTCAGAGGAAACAACACGGATGTGTGTCAAAACAGGGAGTTTCAGATAAAAGTCATATTTCTTTTAATCCTCCACTACACAATGGCTCTCCTTGCCCAACACTGCAAAGATAACAGCACAACACACCCAAAAATACCTCCAAACACAGACCCACAGCAACACTACCCATAGTTATGAATTAAATTTGATGCCTTGTACCACCTTGACAAGCCAAGACTAATAAATTCTAAAAAAAAATTCCTCCAGGGCTTACGGTTAGGGCATTTCCATCCTTTAACTTCCTGGATTCAGACAGGAAGGATCCCTTGAGCAGGACAGCTGCCTGCTCTGAGTAGGCAACATCCATGTTGAACATCTCCTCTTTGCCAGGGTTTCGAACTGTGCAGGAATAATCCTGGGTTTCTGCTGCAGAGGAGAAATTGTCTTGAATTTCTGCAATCCAGAAGGGTGAAGCTTAAAAAGTAAACGTGCTAAAAATGTGTAGTTTGAGTTAGGTTTGGCACAATTGCTATTAAAAATCCCGCAGTAACACATGAAAAGATTGTCCCAATAGTACAGAGCGACCAGTTGGGCCAGAGGTGGTCAAGCACTGGAACATTAGAGCAGGCTGCCAAGGGAAGTTGTGGAGTCACCATCCAGGGATGCATTCAAAAGTTGTGCAGATGTGGCACCAGGGGACATGGTTTAGTGGTGAACACACTGGTGCTGAGTTAGTGGTTGGACATGAGATTTTAGAGAGCTTTTCTAGGTTTGATGATTCTATGATCAGTGTGAAGTCACAACATTATGGCTAAAACTACCAGGTCACTGGTAAGACAAGACCACAGCCTTAAATTAAAGGACAGACCTATGACTTACATCTCATTACACAACTGCTCAGATGCTCATGGCATTTCTAAGGTTTCACTGTATGATCTTTACTAGACCGATTTTATTTTCATCTTTCAGTTGCCTTATCAAGAACTTCCAGTGATCAGTTTGAGTGACAATTCTAACAGCTTTGGAGCCTGGATAAGTTTATTAATCCAGAGATGTGAATGAGCAAAGAAGAAACTCACACCCCAACACAAACAAAGTCAATGTTTCAAAACCTGTATATACTTAAATATGTGTGTGGCTTTCCTTCCAGTTCCAGCCCTACTTCTGATCCTACTCTGCATTTAAAAAGTTCCCCCTTACTTCTCTGGGTGTTTGAAGTCCGTAGATTGTGCCACAGTGGATCTGGGCTGGACTCCTCTTTCTCTGCTGCTGTGTCCTGAAAAAAAAGAAAGAAGTAGTTTTAGCCACAACCAAAAGAACAGAAGCACAGGAAAACAGCTGAAAAGATGTTTAGTTATGAACTCTTTAACAAGGAAAAAAAAAAAATCTAATTAAACCAACCAATCCTCCCCCTCAAAAAAGGCAGTGTTAGTCTTTCTCCAGGATTTCCACCTCTACAAGGCCAGCTTAGCAGAACTGAATTTGGGAAGTTTCTCTTGTTCTCTTGTTTTGTGATTTAACATGTCACTGGAACAAAAAAAAAAAAAAAAAAAAAAAAAAACAAAACACAAGGGGGCTCCAAACGATGCCGGTGCTCCATGAGGCTGCCGTGGTGTCAGCACTATATAGAAGCATTTCAGCAGGAATGTTATTCCAATCTGGGAAGGCTAAGAATCTGCAGGTTTTCTGGTAACTCCTCAACACTGCAGCCAGGATTTCTCCAGTCTCAGCTTCCTTTCAGTTCAAGGGATGAAGACATAACAGGAGCCCTAGACCCAGAAAGTCAAGTCAGCTCCCACTGATGCCTTAAGTTTTAGCTTTCGTATTTTCCAGATTCTGTACTGCATTAGCATATAACCCTGAACTTCATATAAAGTGATAGCAAGTTCTCTTCACAGTTTAGTTTGACAAAAGAATCCTTTTCCAGCCCCAGAACCACGGACACCACTGCAGCTTCAGGCACAAAAAGTGCAAACAGCAGGGAATTGAGGAGAGCAATCCGGGAGGGACTGCAGAACCCGGAGCTGGAATCGGACAATTAACCCCAATATGGAAACGGACCAAAACCTATAAAAGTGTGAAAACTCGTGACACGCTGTCCATCTTGGGCGTAACCTTGGCCGAGCTCTTGTACTGCCCAAGGCTTATCCTCTGAAGGCCTTTCAATAAACCCTTCCTTTATTCCTTTAGCACTGCCTAGCCTCTGTTCCAGGCAGCCTCTCCAGGCATCACCACGAGGCAGGAAGCTCTTTCAGGAGACCCCAATAACCCAACACACCTGCGAGCCGACCGCTCCGAAGACGTCGCGGACGTCGCGCACGGGGTGCCTGCTCCTCCTGCGGCGTGAGCGGCTGTAGGTGTCCAGCCGGCGCTGCACGGCCGCCGCCTGCGTCCTGGTCAGCGTGGACAGCAGCAACAGGTTGTCCTGCTCCGAGGCCGGGTCCCCGAGCAGCTCGGACAGCCCCGCGTCCTGCAGCCACTCGGCTTCGGCTTCTCCCTCTGCCAAGCGAGGTGCGAGAAGGCACAGTGAGCAGGGAGCGGCAGTCTGGCTGTTTGCGATGGTTCAGGGGCAGAAAACAGGAGTTTGGGCCGTGCCCTGTCTGAGGTGGTGATGGATGGAGCCACAGCTGGGATGGAGCCACAGCTTTGTTCTGAAGCCGTGGCCCTTCTGAAAAATCTCAGCTCTAGTCCTACGCGCCCAGCTGGGTGTGGGGTGACAGCAGAGAACACACAGCTCTTTGGGCAGGTCTAGCTGCTCACACAGCTCTTATTGCTCATTCCAGGTGAGGAAAAAGGAGGAGAAAGAGCTGTGGAGGTAGAGATACTCCCAGGAGCGCAGGCTCCCAGAGAAGCTGGGCAGAAGAAGGCACAAGTGCGACTCTGGGTGGTATTTAGGCAAGGATTGCGAGAGGATATGGGAGTGAAGTCAGGTGCACTTGATAAATCTGCCTTTCCACAGACTGTCTGTGCAAAGGGGAGCACACAGCCACCCCAGAAGGAATGGCAGGGCTTCCCTGGATCCCACCTGATCTTTCAACAGCTTTGAGAATGACAAAAGGTCTGTGAGAAGCCACAGCGCACAACATTGCCTATGTGGCTTTTGTACTTTTCCAAATTAAGTGGTTGCTTCTTTTACTTTTTTTTTTTTTTTAGGAAAAAATCTATATGCATACCTAACAATCAACAGTTTATTTTTTTTAAATATACAGGTCCTGATCTGGTAGGTTCAAATGTATTTTACTTGCTGAATAATTTTTTGTGCATCATCCCCACTCCTTAATTTCTGAAGTGGATTGGTATCCATACACTCAACTAAAGCAAAAAGGTTATTTTTACTCTGTGCATTCATTTTATACCTGGGCCTATTCAGAATATCACTGAAACTAAAGACCATTCCAGTTTCCAGAAGGAAGTGGGAGAAGCCTGGAGACAATACAGCAGCATTACTCAAACAAGCTCAATTCCACTGCATTTTTCAATACATATAAAACTGCACTTCAAACACAGAAGACTTGTTTTTTCTTATGGGATACACTCATAAGGAAGCACAAGTGAGAAGGTGCCCTGAGCAACTTGAAATTCAAAGATGAAAGAAACAATTTGACAGGTGACTTCAACTTTAACACAGCAAACACCACAAAGCCTTTATCTTTTCACTTCCATCTACCACACTCATTCACTGCAGGCAGCTCCAGTACAGCCCTACCAAAGGTTATAGAGGGAAAAAGAAAAATCACAACTGAACTGATTGGCACTGAGCATCTCATTCCCACTCTTCCTGTCCTGTGCAAACTTCTACCTTCTCAGTTGTCACAGCTGCTCAGGCAAAGTTTTATTAGTGCTGCATCAATAAAAAGCTGCCATGCAGCTCTCCTTGAGAGATTAAATAATTATTTTTTTCTGGAGAAACCTCACGTTCATGCAGCTTGCAAACATATGTTGTGACAATTAAAAGTCTTCAGAGCATGGTCTTTGTGATTTTAGGTGTCATAATGAAACAGAACTTTTTTCATCATCACAACACAGTAAATAGAGCTGACCTTGAAGTCAAGTATTTCACTAAGTGAATCTTTTAGCAAATTGTCTGCTTTTCCTACATGGCCCAAAGTTTTGGTGCGTTCCCATGTCTGGTTTACAGAAGTTAACAGGTCACAGCATCCCCCAGGCACAGCCAGTCATGGTCCCACCCACAGCTCCTCACCAAACACCTTGTCCTACATCTGTGGTTTCACAGCAGAACACACAAAAAGCCTCTGGTTTATTTTGCCTTTGGGAACAAGAGGAAGCGAAGTGTATTACTTGCAAATTTTGAAAATAGCCAATTCCAGTCATAACAGGAAGCTGATCTTATACACAACTCCACGCAGCAGCCCCTCCATCGGACATCCGTGTGAGCCTCTACTCCATCTGATGCCAAAGCACCAGACTGTAATACCTCTATTTACTATTTTGGCCCAGTTATGTTTGCCAGTAACACAAAAGGAAGCTGGCAAAATGGGTTATTTCTGGGGAAAAGTGAAAAATTGGAGAGGAACAGGTCAGAACAGAGAGATCCACAGAAGATGAGCTGCAGATTTAAGCCTGGAGAGCTGCTAAGATGTGCCTTGTGAGTTCCAGGCTAGCAGCATTTCAGGAGGGAACAATTAGGTATGATTTTACAAAACTAAAGAACACTAGAATCTACTTGAAACATAACCTAGTTAAAAATAGCGTTCATAAAGTATTCACTTCCAAATATTTAAAGTACAGCATCCTACATTTTCAGACTAAACATTAAGCACGATTTCCTATCTTATTTTCGAAGGTGAAGACTCGCCCTTTGCAGACAGCTCTCAGCCATGGTTACGAGCTGTAAGGTCACAAACAGGTATTTCAGTGGCAGAGTGCCTAGTCCTCAGCTGGCTGTGCTGTCAGGCCCTGGGCAGAGCTGGGCAAACAGTGACAGCAAGGACAGCACAACGCTGCATTTCAGCCAAAAGCTCCTTCCTGCTCCCACCAACTCTTAGCAAGGCTGAGTGCACTCAGCACCTTTCAGCTGCCCCAGATCTGCAGCTACACACTGGCCTGCCACTGCCACCAGGTCACCAGCAGCTCCCCAGGTCACCAGCAGCTCCCCAGGGCTTGCGCAGGAGCCCAGTGTTCCCAGCTGGCTCAGCATTTTTGCAGTGCCTTATCTGCACACAGCCTGCCCACTGTCCCTGTGCCGTGGTTATCACCAGCCATGGCCCAGGCTGAGCCGTGCTGTCTCCAGACAGAGCTGCCCAATTCTCCATTCCCCAGGTTTATGCAAAAAATGCCTCTGGCTCTGAGGAGCCCCACAGCCTCCATGCTCTAAGCAGGAGCTGCATGGATGTGAAAGCCAAACCCTGCATCCAAAGCTTCCACACTCCCAGCACAATGTTTATTTACCTAAGCTCCTCCAGAGAAGGCATCAAGAACCCCAGCCTGCCCCACCTCCTTCACCAGGCTGCTGGGAAGGCTTTGCTACTTGGAGCATCATTTCAAGCCTGTCTGGTTTCAACGGCCAATTAAGCACCCAGCTCCTACCTGCTAGATTAATCTACAGCATTAAAAGACACTTTTCCTTCATATCCCTGCCTATATACAGTAATCAAATTGCCTCCAGCATATCAGTCTTTAGGATATCCCAGACAGTCTTTCATCTCATGGGATGGTCCCTTTTCCAGTCTCCTTCCTGGTGCACACATTTTCTGAATCACTCTGCATCTCTTCCAGTTCTAAAAAAATCAAACTTGTGTCCTTTATAAAAGGACTTTAACAGCAGACCTTAGTGTTTACCGTGCCCTGCCAGTGATGGCAGACAGGGACAATGATATTCCCACCCTGCTCTCCAGAGCCCCTCTATGCCCCCACAAGAGCAACTGACCCTTCCCAAGCACAGCAGCACACTGAGACTGTCACACAAGCATTTCCCCAGGACACAGATCATTCCCTATACCAGGCAGCACAGCAGCTGTGCAGGTTGCAAAGCTGTGTTCAAGGGGATGTACAGCCAACTATCTCCATTCCTACAAAATGGACCCAGGAAAGGTGTGACCCCCCCCACCTATGGGATCACTGGGTGTTTATCACCACAAACCCAAGGTGTTGTACTTCCCATGTCTAAAGGGACTTCTCATCAGGAACTGTAGTGACAGGACAAGGAGCAGTGGGCTCACACTGAAAGAAGGGAGTGCTGTGTTAGATATTAGGAAGAAATTGTTCCCTGTGAGGGTGCTGAGGCCCTGGCACAGGGTGCCCAGAGCAGCTGTGGCTGCCCCTGGATCCCTGGCAGTGCCCAAGGCCAGGCTGGACACTGGGGCTGGGAGCAGCCTGGGACAGTGGAAGGTGTCCCTGCCTGTGGCAGGGGATGGAACTTTTTGTGAGAGCTTTAAAGTCCCTTCCATCCCAAACCATTCTGTGATCCTATAGAAGGAAAACACATTCCAAAATTTTGGAATAACTGGCGCAGGTTCCAATTATTCCAAAGCACTGGATAACATCAGTGATACAGAAAGTGCATTAGAAATACCCCATACACATTTCTTCCAAACAAAGACAAAAAGGATATGCAGGAAAAACCTTTTGTGGATGGACCCGAGGCTTTCTGAATGTTTATTGTGGTTTCTTGAACAGGGAATTAGAGAGGGAACAGTACGCCTTCCAAAGAAGCAGCTCCCATAAAAGCCACTATGATGAATCTCAGAACCACGCACACAAACAAGGCTTCCAAACCATCCTCAGCTCTCACAGAATGTTTATCACACACCACCTGAACGGGCCCCAAGAGCTCCCACCCTTGGTGGGGCTGCTAGAAAAACCTGGAGCCTTGAACATGCTCCTGGGACTGGCCTTTGGAGTCAGCTTTGCTTCAGAAGCCGAAACCAGGCTGGGCCAACCCTCCCCTTCTGCAGGGCATTATCCACCACCCAATTAAAATAATATCTCTATCCCTGATGGACTGATAATCTAACCATACTCCAACATGCCTCTGAATTGTTCAGGTGCTTAAGTAAATCTTCTGTTTCAGATGTTCACATTCCTCTCCTCACTCCCAACATTTTTGGCAACGTACCCTCCTGTGTTTTGACATCTGCAAGGCTGCATTCCTCCTGCTCGGCTTCAGTGCTCTGTTTAATGTTCTCTACTTCCAGCCAAAAACTGTCCATTGACAAGTTGTCCAAAGCCTCTACCCTGGAATTCGTGCTCTCTGACACCGGGGATGCCACAGGAGTCTTTGGAGGAAGCTGGTTCATTTTCCAAGGGCAATGTCTGGTGCTGAGAGAGGAAGAGATAAGGAAAGAGAGATTAAGCTCCACGCATCACATACGGCATTCGTGTCCAGCCTTCACTGATTAATGACTGCAGCAAAGCCAAACAGAGGTAAGTGCTGAACTTCCTTTGCTTAGTGTTTAGCAGTACTGACAAGGCTGGGACTAAATCCTCTGGAGAATGGGGAAAACCGCTGTCCAAACATGTGAAAGGACACAGGACCAACAGAGCCTTTTCAGTGCTGTCCCTCCAGTGACCTCCAACACACCACCTACCTCCCCACACTCATTCCAAGACTTCCCTGCAAGTGTACACAGACACCCTCTGCATTCACAGTCACCCAGGATGTTCCAAGCTCAGTGCCCGTGTGCTCCAGGACCTGGCACAGACAGAAGCCTGGCAGCTCCCCCCACCCAGCAGTTTGTGCTCCCTATGTGAAAACCAGCACAGCTCCATCCCCTGTGCTTCAGCTCACGCAACAAACAACTCACAGGGCTGAGGCCCCTTGCTCCTGCTCCTGCCCAGACCAGATTTTTCAGCTGTGAAACAACACGAGGTGTCCTGGGAAACCCAAGCATATGGAATTTTCTTACCACCCTGCTGATTCATTCATGCACAGCTGAAGTCCCAGACTGGCCTCGTTCAGCTTTCAGCCCCTGTGCTGTGAGCTTCTCATGACTTCATAAAACAGTGCCTCTCTTAAAATGGGCTATAATTGTCTTCAAAGAGTTCCAAGCCACCTAAGCCCTGCTATATATATTTTTCAAAGACTTACAAAAAATGGGATAAGTGGAACATACTTATGAGAACACCTCAATGGTTCCACTGATGAATACAAAAATTAAAGAGATGGAACACTACGCTAACTGTGGGTGGTTTGAGAAACACTCATTAATAGCCACTACCAAACACAGGCCAAAATTCCTTTCTAGTTTCATTTAAAAAAAAACCAAGTCAAAGTCTCACACCTTGAAAACCATGACAACAAAACACCCACAAAATGCTATTTAGCCTCCTAGTTCTAGGAGCCAAAAGTTATAGATGGCAAAATATCTGGAAAGTTTTAGCCCCTTTCATTCCAGAAAGCCATTATTAGCAGTTCTGGCACTAATTTGCTTCAGCTGTGAGAAGCATTTCAAGTCATAAAGGGCTAAATCTGAAGATCTAACAACTAAAAGACAAATGTAGGCCATTCTGCATTTGTATTTACACATGTGCATGCACATCACACTCACACCTTACTCTACCTCACACAGGCAGCCCCTCTCTTCTGGAGGTCAGAACCACAGCAATAACCATCACTTCAGGAACATCTGGAGGCAGCCACAGTGTTTACAACAAGAATTAAAGGGGGTTGTTTGTTTTACAGGAAGACAAAAGTGAAAGACTGAATTGAGGTATTCTGCCATCTGGCAGGCAAGGACAGAAGTGATCTGCTTGTTTAGCCCCATCCTCACTTTCCTATTTCTGGATATCCAAACAACACTCAAGATACCAATTCACAGTAGCCTGGTGGAGACCTTAAGCAGTCAATATGAGATTTATTTTTTTTTTTTTACCTCCACAGTTCATGTCCAACTCTCTCAGTTCTGTTCCAGCTACTATCCCAATTTATTTTTTTCCTCTTTTCAAATTTTACTTCTATCTTTATCCATTAAGAGTTTAAAACTTAGATTTCATCCCTCACCTTAACTCCTCATCTTTAGCACTCCTCTCCATTTTCTCACATTTGCTGACAATCATCTCATAAGATTAGATTTAAACAAAGACACCTTGCTAGCATCAAAAACAGCTGTCCAACACCTCGCTAGGATTCTGTTATGAAGCAGTCAACAGAACTCATCACTTACAACACGAGACACTAAGTGTAAGGAAGAATTCAGATTATTTTGAGGGAGTTGGTTCTGGCCATATGAGGAACACTGGAAGACAAACTTGCACTGAAGAATTCTCCCAGTGCACAACACTCAGGAGCCATCTTACCAACTCTCCTAATTGCTCTACTACAGGCTTTCAGCAACTCTTCTTGCCTGAAGTTACTGCCCTGTACTCCTGCAGGATCTAGGTTATACAGATGAAAGCAGCTCTGAAATGCACCTTTCCCTTGTGTTCAGCTTGGTTTGGAGCTGGCTTGTAACACCCCAGAAATCTCCAGGGATCAACAGCAAAACAGAATTTAGGTTTGCAGGTCCAGCAGAACCTGCCCCAGACCTGACCAGCAGCTTGCACCCAGCAGATGTACTCTGTGACAAGCCTGTGTCACACATGGCTCTGACATTTCCTTCCCCATGCCTGCCTGGAAAAAAAACAACACAATTTTAAGCCAGCATAAATTGAATCTTTCAACTCTTTCCAAAGGGTGGCTCTTGACTTAGATCTTGTGCATGACCTCCCCAGACACCAGGCCCCGAATGCCAGTTTCAGTCCAGGAGATGTTACTCCAAGCAGAACATGATTTATGTGAGGCATTAGGGCATATTCCTGGAGCCCACCTGAGAAGGGTCACAATGTCCTCACAGCCCAGGTTTCAGGCTAAGCCCTTGCCAGCAGCTGCTTTTGGTCTGCCTTCAGTCCATATCACAGAGTTCTGGTGCAAGGACAGAGTTTTGCCAGACAACAGGGAACTGCTGCACCCCATCCCACCCTGACTGTGCTTCCACACCATCCACAGTCACTTTGCTTCCTTCCACAGCTGGAAACAGAGATGTTCTCAGCCTGCTTGCACCAAAAGCCCAGCAGTCACACTATAAACCTGCTCTAGGAAAGCCACAGCTGAACTACTTGTGTGTCAAACAAAAGCCATCCTAACTTTTTCCCCTCAGCTGGCCCATTTACTGATGCACTAAACTTGGTTTCACTGAGTTGCAGGATGCTAATATCACACAGCAGCTCTACAGAGGGGCAGCAGGACCCAAAGCCCAGCTTTGCTAGTGTTAAACTAGAGCTGTTGCTCCTGTCTCACAGGACAACTTCAAAATCAGGCCTTCACATTTAGGAAAGGTTTTATTTCCTGGTCTAAGTTCCTTTTTTTCCCCCCTCAAGTCAGTACACAGTGCTTTGCAGATCCTGCTGCCCAGGTGGAAGGCTAATTTTAGATTCAGTGCACCTAAAAGATTGTTCTTCCTCATTGCATACCCAAGTCAACTGGAGGGCAACCTGTGACGTGCAAGCACAGCAACAGCTGAGATTGAAAGCAGAGATTGTTGGCTTAAAATGTTAATGGCTCAGTGCAACTGGGCAAAGAGTAGGTGGAATAATCAAGTTCACTGCACTGTCAAAGTAACAAAAGGCATCAGATTATGAAGCTTTAAAAATTAACCCAACAAGGAGGAGACCAGCAGAAAGGACAAGCATATAGGAAGGGCTCTGTAGGAAGACTGAGCATCTTAATCCAGCCTTCTTCTTTTGTTTAAGAGCACAGCCAGTTTTAATGAGGCTTGAGATTCACCTGGCACCTTCAGTCTAAGCCTGACTTCACAGCAATAATAACACAGCAATGAGAAATTAGGCTGGCACAGACCTGACAGAGTTCATTTGGATCCCTGGAAGCCCTGCATGCCTGGCACAGTGCTGGGGACTCACTGATCCTGGGCTGCAAAATGCACTCTCAGAGCAGTTTTTGATCTGTTCCTGTCAACACACTGCAAATACTCATGTAATTCTTCACCCTCTTGAATACCAGAATACAATAAACTCTGTTGCTATGTTCACTCCAGGCTTGAATCACTCCCATGAGAGAGCTTCTCAAAGGACCTGGAGCTGCTTGTGCTTCTTTTCTGCTTGCTCAACATCCCTCCCTCACTGAAATACCTCTCTAGCAGATGAATAAATAAAAAGGTTCCTTCTCAAGCATTTCAAACAGAACAGGAGGCAACAAGTGCAAGCCAAGGAAAAGGAATTCCTTTAAGACTGCTTCCAGAAACCTAAGATCAGAAAAAGGCAACAAGAACAGAAGAATTCAGGCAGACAAGACAGTCCTGCCACACAAGCAGCACCCAAACCTTAAGGATATTTCCAAAGATCTGGAGCAAGTACAAAAGCACACATGGAACAAAGAAACGAAGTCTGGATGAGCCTCAAGAGCAGGTTTGGAGTAGCACACCAAATCACAGCCTCATTCACAACAACCCTGACCATAAGCATGGAACACAACCATCTTGCAAGAAAAAAAAAAAAAAAAGAAAAAATAAAGATTAGTCTATCGACTGGTTGCAATATTTTGGCAGAAAAAGACCCTTTGTCAGAGACAAAAAACTACATTAATGTCACACCACACACATTTTACCTGCATTCAATTTACTTCAAGGTTAAAAACAACTTATGAGTACAAAAGCAAAAAATTGAAAGAAACAACCAAAAAGTCCATGCAGGCTCTCTACACATTGTTTCCAGGTTCTTACCCTTAAGCAAGCAGTTTAAATCTAAATGATTAAATGTATAGTTAATTCTGAAGGGAAAAAATCACCTAAAGATCAGCACATAACAGCTCGTAACACACTAGGTTTTCTTGTTTAAAATCATATAGTGGGATAAAGACATCTAGGAATAATAGACAGGAGTATTTGAAAAACAGAAAATTCTGAAGCAGTAACTCACATACATTTTTTTTTCTTAACATAGATATAGCTGTAGCTATTTTGCTTATTGGAGGTTTAAACCTCAGTCCACCAAAATTATCAATGCAAATATAAAAACAGGTTCCTGTGTGGAAGAAGTCAACCTGCTCATTATCAATACCGTCCATGAAATACACATAAACACTATTTCATTCAGATACACAGAACTACACAAAAGTCTATTCCTACCACAGAGAGCAAAGTTATGCAGGAGATGTCTCGTGAACAAAAATTCCACAACTTCTCCACCACAGGTCTAAATCAGAAAGAAAGCCCTACTGCAAATCTTTAATGCCTGGTTAGTTACCCTCAAAATACCCCAAGTTTTGAACATGAACACCACTGCTAATTCCTCTCTTCTCCCCACACCAATATGCAGAGAAGAACTACTAAGACTTACTCTTAGGAGAAAATGGAAAGCACATGGCTGGTTCAGATTCCTCAGACCAGGCCATAAAAGCAAAGAGAGGCTAATTAGCAAATTACTGCAGTGGCAATGAGCAGTAACTTACCCAACAGACTCTTACCATGCTTTCCTTTCCCTGGCTTAATTTAACCAAAGCAGCTAAAGAGCCAGAAGTAAAGCAAGCTTAGCAGTAGTGTGCCACTGCTGATGTACATCTGCATATCTCTGACCAGAGACTTGCTCACATATTTAATAGTTTCACTGAGAGCATCCCCTGTGAGAAGTCACAGTGCCTTTAGCCCAGGCTATTTTATCCAGCACTGCTGCCAACCCCCACTTATGTCCCCATTAAGGCATTTTATCAAGGACTTTGCACGTGTGGGATGGCACAGTTGAAGGTCTGTCTCTACAGCACCAGCAAGAATAGCTAAGATGTCACTGCCACAATTTGCTAATAAGATTACAGCTTGTTTTCAGTAACACAGCAATCAGCTCATCAAGATCTTCCATTATGCAAGCAGCTCAGGGAGCAGCGTCATTTCAGGTTGTTTTGAAGAAGCCTGTTCTGCAAGTGATAAAGAGGACATGCCAGATCGTGCTGTGTGAGTGCAGTCATTCCCACCAGCTGCAGCTTTCCCCCAGTCCAACAGTGAGAAGGCACAGCCTCACCTCCTGTCCTGGCATTCTCAGTGACAGCACAAAAAGCAAACAGCAACCCTTTGCCTAGAGCTGTGTGGAGTGAAAGATGTGAACCCTGAGGCTTGTGTGCATCCTATGCTTCAGCCTAGCACCTCCAGTATTTGCTATGCTGGACAAACTCCAGAGGGTGGTGGAGCACTGGCACAGGTTGCACAGGGAAGCTGTGGATATCCCATCCCTGGCAGTGTTCAAGGCCAGATTGGATGGGGCTTGGAGTATCTTGACCTGATCATGGGCATCCCTTCCCATGGATCAGTTTGGAACTTTATGAACTTTAACCCAAACCATTCTATGATTCTGTTATCTCCACCACAGCTTTAAATCTCAACTAAAGCACAGGTTGTAACTTTCCTGACAATAAGCATCAAAGTATTTAAGGGCAAATCAACTCCAACTCTACTTCCTTGTCTCAGGCTTCATCTGGAATAGATTAGTCTCTACTCCATCTAGTAAGGGGCTAAATAAGCAAGCTAAGGAATAGGGAAAGTTGCCTTTAATTACAGATCTGCCTAGAGGCATCTCTGACTAAAACCCAGAGCAGAACAGAAACAGGATTGATAACCCCATGCAGATACATCCACATGAAAAATATTCAAAGCCATATTTAGCTTAGACTATTAGCTGGGTGTCTATCCCATCACACCAGGGTTTGTTCTGGCCTCAGAAGTCACAAGCCACCCTCTCTGTGCATGGTTTTGTGTTTGACTATAAGGTCACTGTGGAGCCTGTTGTTCACTTTCCCTGCATTAACAGGGTAAGCCAAACAGGAAAGAGCTTTCATCCAAAGGGAAATCCTGTTGGGAGAAAGGGGTACCTGGCCAAAACAAATCTTTAGTACTACTGGGAACTTTAATGTAATTGTGAATTGATAAAGCTGATCTATGGGGTGATTAGACAACAATCATTAATTAAAAGGTGGCATTCCTAACCCTATTTCCATCTCCACTGAATCCATGTCCATTTAAACACATTGGCAGCTTTGTCCATCCAGTTCCCACAAGGACTTAGTCTGCTATTCCAATTCCATCTATCACTATGGCACCAGGATCCCAAACCCCTCAGCCCAGCTGGCATGGGACTACAAATCCCACAGCCCAGTGGCTCCCACATCTTGTCCTCACCCATTCCCCTCTCTTCCATCCAGAAGCTGCCCTGGGCTGAGCCTGTGCACAGGAGTGCCATGAGGAAAGCAGCAGGAAGGGAATCACTGCCCTTTGGTGACTTTTCTGTCACAGCCCCGAGCACACACTGCCAAGGATTTTGCAGGCAAATGAGTCAATACCTCCCAGTCACTAAACACATCCCCAAAACACGCTGCCATTACAGAAGCTGAGGTACCTTTACTTTATTGCCATCACTGCTGAGACTTCAGGTGAGATGCTCAGCAAGTGCACACCTCAGACACTCGGCTGAGGGACCAAGGGCTGAGGGAGCACTTGGCTTCCAGAGGAAAGGCTGCCAGCATGTTTGAATCCACTGGAAAAGGGTTGTGAACTTCTTGTGTGATCATTCATTAACACAAAGGCCTTTTACTGAAGCAGGTTCACACATACTGAACACTTTTCCTACAGCTTCTTAAATGTTGAATTTGGAGCAAATCAGGTTGATAGAACTCATCCTTATTTCTTCTTGTAGCCTATTCTACCAGCTGCACGTGCATTAGAGCACAGAATGAGTAACTGCAAGTTGTTGCTCAGCTGCATGAGAAGAGCCCAGAGATGCTGGAGAGGTCACAAGAGTGACGTGCTGACCAGCACAAGGGAAGCAGGGGAGGAGAGGTGTGCTGGAATGCTTCACTCATGAGAGCTTTAGGGATGCAGGAAGACAGGGAGGAGTCACAAACTCCGCGTGTGGATTTCTCAGGGCAGAGTTATTACACATAACACAAGGTGCTTGGCTGTTACCCTGCCATGAAAGGCCCTTGGCTGGGATCTATAACCAATTCTGTAACTGGAGTGTCACCAGCCAGCCCAGGCCACCAGCCCTGTCCATGAGCCATCCCAGGTCCCAGGAGCTTCACAACACTGAGAGGAAGAGCAGGAAGGAGGCAGATCTGGCTCAGCAGTGGCTTTTGCTCAGTGTTGCTTTGGAGCCACGACAGCACCACCAGCCCCATGCAAGCCAGTAGGAATCCTGCTGGGAACTCAGTGAGCATGTCAGAGCTGCTGGTCAAAAATAAACACTGATTACAGTCAGCTAGTTAGAAGATCAGGCTGGCATATCCTTTCCCCATTGTCCAGGTAGGTTTTAGGTCAATCCTAGGAAAGAGGCTTAGTTACACATACACACACAGACACCTCACACCTATGGTGAGTCCTGAGTGAGCAGGTGGGAAGTGCCACTTGGCTGGAGTTCAATGTTTTGGGCAAGGTTGGAGAGCAAGTTTGAGGTTCTTGCTGTAGCACCACTTCAGAGCTGACCACAGAGGTGTTCTGGCACCAGCACAGACATTGGAACTCAACTAACTCGTTTGGCAAAAGCCTTAAGTTGTTAACAAATATTTTGATTTTTATCAAAGAAAGCCTGCAATACTGAAGGGTTCAATCTCATTCTCTTACACGTGGGTAATTTTAAAGTAATTTACCATATCATTCCTGTGTCAGTCCCCCTACAACTATTATTAATTTTTTTCACAACTCAAATCTTCCCTGGGATCTTCTAAAGATTTTCTGTCTTGCTTTGAATGCACAGTCTCATCAAGTTGGTCTGGAAAAAATGAGAACTCAGACACATGGAAATGTGAGCTGTGATTAGAAGTAAAATCACTGCCAGCACGTTCACCCAAAATCAACACATTCTGACCACTACAGCAAGGAAACATTCCAAAACCCGATGCAAACTTCTAAACTGATGCAAATACACCTTAATGAACTCTTAACTCGTATAATATCCTGCGAGCGCACCAGCAGAACGGTGTCTGTCAAGCAAAGCAGTACAAATTTCAGTTCTGTCCTCCACTAGTCGCAGGATAAATCAGCAGTTCCTACGTTCACAGAGATCCACAAAGCCCTGAACAGCCCTCAGACCCCAGGGCAGCTTATCAAGGAACCATTTCAGCCCCTCAGGTCCCACTTCCCCAGCTCGCTGCACTCAGCCCAGAGCGAGTACAGGGAAAAGAACGGAGATTTTCGTAGGCTTAATATGAGGAAAAAGAAAGGCAATTTCCACAGGTTTCATTTCAGGATCACAGCACTCAAAGCGCTATTTTACGAGCATACAATAGCCCGTTCACCTCTAGAAATTCCCCTTGCTGCCACCCACCCAGCCCCAGGCGCTGCCTCGGCCCCGCGCCCGCCGCAGGGCAGCAGCGCTCACCGCGCGGCAGGAGAACGCTCCGTACCTGCTGAGCAGCTGGGCACAGCTGGCTGCCCGGGCAGGAGCCAACACCCCCCGGGGCCTGCCCATCCCACCCCTGGCCATCCCGGAGCCGCGCTTGTCCATGTCCAGCCGGGGGGAGGGCGGCAGTCAGTCCATCCGTGCTGTCCGCACGCTGCTGCGAGCCGAGAGCCGCTCCTCGTCACCCACGAGGCGCCCGCTGCAGGAGCATCCTCTCCTCCCTCTCTGCGTGCCCCCGCCCCGGCAGGAGCGACAGTAAATCCAGCTGAGCCCTAAAGGCAGCGCTGCCCGAGGCTGAGCCGCCCACGCCCGGGCTCGGGACGGAGCCGGCACCCAGCGCTCCGAGAGCAGAAAATAGCACCGAGCTCTTCCCAAGGCTGGGCAGCAGCTCGGCCTCGCTAAACATTAACCTAAGCCCCAGCCCACGTGAAAAAAGAACTCCCAAACGCAGCCTAGCGAGGAGGAGTCAAGCAGCCTATTCGCTCCCTAACGCTGTACTTCAAGAGAACATCAAGAAAAGAACAAAATATCTGCCCGGGGACGTGGGGAGGGCAGGGGAAAGAAAAAAAAAAAAAAAACCACAAACAAAAAACCGAGTGCCTATTAAAAAAGCAAATCAGCATTTCTTGCCATAGTTGAGCAGTGAGTAAACCCCCAGCTGGATGTAAGAAACTGGTGTTGAAAGAGCAGTGTAAACTTGTAACACCCACAGAGAATATTTTGCAAGATCCAGATTATTCTTTAAAATTCTCAGCAACAAGCAATGGACAGGTGAGCAAAGTGTTAAAGCAATTGGATTCCCTGTAGCCCTTCCTCACAGGTTTTGTTCTTTCCCTGTTAATCTCTATGGTGTTTCAGTAACTCTCCTTTCTACTGACATTCTTTTATTCATAATTCCGAAGATAAAGGTATAAGTAAATTTCTTATTTAAGTTTTTCAGTGAAGGCACACAAAGCTCATCTAGCACAAGTAATAATCCCGCTCTGTGTTTTCCATATTCCCAGTAAGACTGGATCTCCAGCTCAGCCTGCTTTGCCTCCGACAGCTTAAAGGGCAGCAACAGCTATTTCAGAGAATCCCTTGTCATAAAAAGAACCCCTACTACCACAGCTATTTTTCCAGCCACTGCTTGAGCCCACCCTGCTGCTGAAGGAATGCTGCCCCACTCCCCAGCTTCAGCCCCGGGGCTGGCACTGGGAGGTGCTTGGTCTGGGACACTCACAACTCCCCACGCTATCTATGCAAAAGCATTCATGGGAATTTCCTCTCTTTTCCTCCTTACCCACAATTCCTGTAAAACTTATTCCTCCACCCCTAATTCAAAACTCAGGTTTATCCACATAGCTCCTCCTACATCAGCTCCAACCAAAGGTCACCCAAAAAGTGCCAGCTTGTGAAGTTCAGCTGTGACCAAAACCCACAGACCACAGAATTACACGCAGGCAGCAGCCTACCACAGAATGGGTTGGAAGGGACCTTAAGGACCACCCAGTGCCACCCCCTGCCATGGGCAGGGACACAATCTCAGGCTGTTCCCAGCCCCAGTGTCCAGCTTGGCCTTGGGCACTGCCAGGGATCCAGGGGCATCCACAGCTGCTCTGGGCACCCTGTGCCAGGGGCTGCCCACCCTCACAAGGAAGAATTTCATCCTAGTATCCTATCATGAAAATTAATGCAGTAATGAAGACTGTAGGAACATGAAGAAAGCAAATTAAAGATTTTTCATCCTTTTATGCAGCTACACAGACTACAGTTGCTGCAGAAGTGTCACCATCATGTGTGACCACACACACTGCTCAGGATGTGAGACATGGGAGGGGAGAGCAAGGAGGGGTAACAACAAAAACATCTGCAAGAGAAGATGTGGCTGCTCTTTGCTTTCTATTTTTACAGACTTCAAAAAGCAGTTTTTTCTCCCCAGGGAGTACTCAGCCTTTCCAAACCACTCCCCACTGAGCACACCTTGCCCTGAAATAAGGGGTTGGGTTTCAGGTCACTCCTTCCCCTGGACATAAAATCACCTCTAACCTGCCAGCACTGCAAGCAGATGGGCACCACAGCCCATAACTATATTTCTTTTGTCCCTCCATGGTGTTCCTTGTCATTAAATTTTTTAATAACTTCAGCAGCCAGCTGATGCTCCTTTTTAATGGGTCAATTTACAGACAGAGGCTGCCAGACACTCATACCAGGCAGTTTCATCCTCAGGTTTCTCATGTAGCAGTAATAACTCAGCCAGGCTTGTTGCACAACTGAGGCAAATTTAAAACATCCAGATGAAGACAGATTCTTTAAGAGTACATTCAGCTTTGATTACTCACACAAAGAGTACTCAAGCACTGCTGAAAGTTTCTGATCTCTGTGGATAATAACAGCTGCACTACAGCCTTTCACATCTTCACTCCTGTCTGGCCTTCAGCTCTTCATGGTATTTTGAGAGGAGTAATCAGTAAGTTTATCTCCTAGACTGTACTTGTGAGAAAAAACGTAGAGGAACAGAGGCCAGCTGAGTCTGCTTTTTCAGAGTGAATCAGGATAAATATTCTAACTCTGGTTTCAAGCTCTCCAGCATGTTTCATACTCCAGGACAGGCTTCCTGGCATCATTAGCGATGAGACAAGCTCACTAGGATGAGATGATCTGGATCACAGGAGCTGAATCTTACTCAAATATGGAGACAAAGAGACATATGATGCTCTCAGCAGCCAATTAGTTCAAATGAATCATGGGAACAAGCCCAGCGCTGTTACTGTCACCACTTCAGTGCACAAGTTACTTCTGAAGGTATCCACACATCCTGCCAAACTGACATGACTTGGCCTGACTTTTTCAGGATCAAAAGGAGGTGGGAAAACATCCAACATGCTTTTGGATAGTCAGGAATTTCAGCAGGATGGAGACCTAAAGACTGCAGTAATGCTCTGTAGTCTGGGAGAGCTGGGCATCAGAGCCTTCAGGTCAGCTGGAACAAAACACCCATGGGCTTCATTGCAGGATCTTAAGCAAGAATGACATTTTTCAAGCATCCTAAAATTAATTCGTTACCCTGAAAAACGAATGTAAGTGACACACTGCAGTGTGGAGGGGAAAAAACCTGAATGTAACCCAAACCCATAAAATGCAACTCTTTTTTTCTCAGGTTTATTTTGAGGGTACATAGCATTAGGAAAACCTGAAAATCATTTATTCCCCCTCAATCCCACCACATAAGAAAATCCTCAAGTGATGCTAGCTATCCATCACACAGACCCACTGAGATGAAGAGAGTATTGCAGTTTCTGGAGTCACTAAATTAGTGAGATTACCCAAGCCCCAGCTTGTTTGCAGTCTGGCAGGGAGCAGCAGCCAGGCTGTGGCCTGGGGCACAGAGTGAGCTGCAGTCAGGTCTGGGTAAGGCAGCAGCTCCCAGCAGCTGGGCCTGCCACACATCTGGCTCTGCTCTGCCCTGAGCTGGGAGACAAAACCAGCACCTCACAGGAAAGAGCTGCCAAGAAACAGCCCCAGCAACACTCAGGCCCTACAAAGTGCTTCCACTCATGACTTTACTGCCTGAGACAAGAGCTAATTTGTCATCCTGCTGGGAGGATGCCCAGGGAGCTGGAGTATCAATAATAAATATCAATACCTCCAGCTGCCCACCCTGTTTGAGAATGTCCTGCCTTGGGAGAATGAAGGAGGTGGGGTAGGGGGAGAAAAAGTCATACTCTCTTTAGACACAGATGTATATTCAGATAAGTCAACTGCAAAGTTGCTTAAACCTAATTACCACTGTAAACATAACTTAAATCACCCGAAACATTTCCACTGCTCAAGGAAGAGCTGTAACAATAGGAGGAAGCACTAAGACAGCAGCTATTCTTAACACTCAAAAACACTTATTCTGATGAATAACCAAGACTTACTTATTAGTGTAAATTGAATATGCCTCTGCCTGCTGGGCACTGAAGACTGTAAAATGAGAAGCCTTAGCAGGTTTTAGAGGATGACCTCATTTACCTCCCTGCTCAAACACGTGCCTGGTATCTACAGGGGGCTGTGCCTCAGGAAAAAATAAATAAATAAATCTTTCTCTTGCTGGACACTGAAGGCAGAAAGGAATCACGGGAACCAGAATAATGACCAGCAAGCAGCTTGTTCAATTCCTCCAAGCACAGGGAGATATTATCCCTGTGCCACACATCACTCTGGATGAGAGGCAGGTGGGACCAGCAGTCAGGCCCCTCTCCAGCTGCAGTGAGTGACCAGCACCTCGTGCCAGCCCAGCACACACAGGGATTCCCTGACTCCACACTGCACAGCCCAGCCCCAGCACCACCTCCACAGAGCACTGTGAACATCCTTAATTTCCACAGAAGGAGAACATGCAAAAGCTCCAGTTCCCAAGCTCGCGCCCCAGCCGATTCCACAAACCTCATCTGGACTTTTGCACATTTCTGTTTCCTTCTGGGAAAGGGATGGGGCAAGGGAGAAACAAATAGGGAGAGTGCCAGAAATGGACCTTCTTACTGGGGTGCCCCAGTTCTCAGCCCAAAGATGTGATAGATTAGGTTGTCATGTTGTTTATTTCCTGCAGCATAATCTCAGCAGCGGGATGGGCTCGCTGGGCTGAACTCACCATGAGTCAGTTCACAGGCCTCCCACAGGAGCTGCTGCCCAAAGAATGCCAAACATCCACTCCTGGGAGAAGTCATGCCCACGGCACAGCCCCGCAATCAGAGCAGCTACCAAGGTTATGAGACAGCTCAACAATAGCTACTGATAAAATGGAGTTTTAGCAAGGATGCTAAGACAAGGGGAGGAGAAAACTTGGAATGACCTGATCATAGCTACACTACTAAGCCATTTGTTAAGATTAAAAGTGAAACACCTGAGCATTGACTAAGTACAACAGACTTTTCAAACCAATGTTTTATTTAGGAGGTTTTCTTGTTTGATTGAAAAGATTTCATCGTATTATGGTTTTTTAAAATCCCCTAAGTTTTTATATTGGTCAGACTTAACTGAAACTACTTCAGAAATTAGGCTGGACACTCCCCTCCCTCCCTTACTGAAGCTTGTCTTGTTGAACGATTGCACTAAAACCTAAATCCACTCACCTAAATACTCCAAGAGTCAGAGAAAAATAATTACCAAATAGATCTCCACACACATGGTTATGGGGAATTTACCTGGGAATGAAATGCCACTGTGCCCGTTTGTGGGTAGATCTACCAGACTACCAGCAGGGGAACAGAAGGACACCCCCTCCCCAGAGAAGTTGCATTTTTGCAGACCTCAATTGCTCAATCAGTTATTTCCAAAATAAAAAGAAGATTTAATACAGTCAAGTAGTAGAAGCTCTTATTTAGCAGCCAGGCAATTTAAAGTGCCAATTATTCCACTCATAAGCAAGAGTTTTGTTGTGCTCCAAAGTGCCATCACTGATCCTAACAGGCTTCTGTTCCACTTTGTCATCTCTTCAGCTGCAACAGGTCTGTCAGGAAGAATCCAAACTTTTCTGTGTGGAGAGAGATTACAAGTGGCCTGTAATTTATATTTATGGGCATTCTCCTCATTTGTCCTTGAGAAGAGAGCTGGACTGCTGTTTAAAGGCTCAGAACTGGGGAGGGGGTGGGGGGGGAAATAAAAGGTCAGCATTCTCTATTTTTGCTCTGCTGCTGCCTTTCTCTGAAGTCACACACAGAGCTTGTCTGTACTGGTTTCATCTATAAACCATGCAACAGCTGGAACAAAACTAGTTGCACAATACAGCTCACAGCTCTTACAGAGCTATTTGTAGTCAAGAGCCTGTTAACTCATAAGAAGAGGGCTTGTTTTTCCAAAATTTCAATGATGACGTTTAATTACATGAGTCTTTATGAAAACCAGGACTGGAAGATGTCAGACATGATCTGTCTCGGGGGCCAGTAAAGGGATGGAGGAGCTTGCTACAGACATTCCTGAACAGCTTTGTAGTGCAGGATTTACAGGAAGAACTCAAGGCAGGTGAGGATGGTGGTGTAAGATCATCTCAAAGGTCAGGCAGGGATTAGAGCAGTGTCCATAAATCCCCACATGCTGTTTGCTGTATAAAATCTGCTGCTCTAACTGGACAGCCAGAGAGGAGATGGGACACAAAGTCTCAGGCATCAGTGTCAAGTGATGCAAGACAGATTTTTATTGTTCAGTTTACGCCTGGTGTGCAAGGTCAGACTGCTGCAGCACTGGTGCCAAGGCCAGAAAAAGATACTACATAGATCAGCCAGTGAAAACCACAGTTGAAACCAAACAGTGAAAGAAGCAGAAATTCAACCTGGACTCACAGGTGAGTTGAAAACTATGGAGATTCCATAAAAATAAACCTAAAAACACACAAGAAAGGAACTAAAGCAACTGTGTTTTGCCTCACAGCTCTAGTAATTTTGATGAATAAACATTTTAAGCCAACTAACATTCGGAAACACATGTTTTAACACTAGTATAAGCAACTAAACTTTTGTACAGTAGCCATTTTCTGACACAGGCATCACCTGGCTGTGGTTGCTGACCTTACTCCTACTCATATTTTTGTCCCAAAAATGCTGATACAGCTCAGCCTGATCTATGCTAGGAGCAGCCACAGTGCAAAAACAAGAGCTACACATGTGGCAGAGCCAAAGGAGAGGAGGCGAGGAGAACTGCTGTTCTTGCAGCTCTGCAAAGGCAACTCTTGTGCAGTTTCTGGTATGACAAACTCTTCAGAAATAACTGCAAGAACCCACAGGAATGGTAGAAATCAAGCTTCCATGGTGGAATATATAAATACATCACCTTATCCAAAATGCTTTCAAGATGACCTGACAGCATCTGCCCTGCTGAGGCTCCCAGCCTGCCCACCGTGGTACTTGCACCATGCTGGAGGAGGAGGGAGGAGCATCCTCACCATCAGATGGGAGACAGGCTTCCTCCTAGGCATGGGAGTTAGGGAATTCGTCAATTAACCAATTAATTAGAGAATTAACAAGCTACCATCCCACTGAGAGGGGACTGAGACCTCGTTTGAATTTTTTTACCTGATGAGCTCACATAATAAAGCTGGTTTCACAGTGCACATCCTCCTGGAACTCTGAGCGAGCCAAATGAACTGTGATGCCTGACTCAGTGCCAGAAAAAGAACTTTTGTGGGGTTAAGTTATATTAATAGACCCCCAGCTAGCAGCTTCTTGGCCTTCACAAAGACTAATTTTCCTTTGCCATCTGCTTTGTTAACAATGGGGTGATGCTAATGCTTTACAGACCACACCAGCAGAATTCACAGGAATGCCTTAAAGCAGCAATTCCTTGATCTTATTTATCAATTGCACTCCCCAGATAGGTTTCCTTCCATCTAACACATTATTATAGCTAGGATGAGCCTTGCAAAAAGCCATTCTCAAAAAAAAAAAAAAAAAAAAAAAAAAGCTTTTTGCAGGGTGAGTGCTGGTATTTCACCGAGCCCTGGATTCTTCCAAGAGGGCAGGCAGCTCTATGCTTGCTCCAAACCCTTCCTGGCATGCAAACATCCTGGCCTGCTTCACGCCAAGGCAGCGTAGGAAGCATGGAGTGAATGAACTCTGAAAGCCTTGGATGAAGGATATGGTTTGAAGGGCTGCTCCCAAGAGGGATCCTTCCTCTCCCGTTAGGCAAAGGAAACACTGCAGCTAAATACAGCTGTTACCTTTATCTAGTTTCACCCTGCTTGTGCACAGGCTGGAGGGAGGCCAGCACTGAGGAATGTTTGCCCCAAACAAGGGGCTGGGAGATCAGCTGCAGGGATGTATACACTGCCCTGCATGCCTCACCTTCCGCTGGGAGACACACAGGGATTTCCTTCCACTGTGTCAGCCCCGCTGTTTTCAAACAGGAACATTGTCCCAGCTTTACCTTGACCGAGAAAAACAACTTTCATCAGCAAAGCTGTATTTATTTGTTGCCTAAAGAGGATATCCTTCCAGTTCCATTATATATCGGCCACCTGCTAGGGGCTTCACAAGAGTTCCAGGCTCCTGTTCTTTCAAGGGCTTACACATGAGAAATCCCACCTTTATTTCCACTGTTCATCACTTGAAATCTAATTCAGAAATGAGAACCTTCAGGGGGAAAAGTACTCCAGATTTTTGCCTAACATTTCTCAGTTACAGTGATACATCTTCCACGTTTCCCTAGGTGACCCAAGCAGAGATAACTGAGGAATAAACAATAACTCTTGGCCAGCAGCCTCCTATCAGTGCTTCATCCATGCCCAGGCTGCCCAGTTTGCTACTGTTGAATCACCAGTGTGCAATGGCCAGACAGGCTATTGTCACTTCCTATGCTCAGGCTCCACCATATGATGGGAGTGTGTATGTTCACAGGGATATCTCACAGACCACAAGCCACAACCTTCAATTCGAGTTGTCACAGATGGCCAAAATTCCATATCATATGAGAACTAAACTTTCAGAGAACTAGAGAATTCATAATGGGCTTGCCAGATGTTAGGCAGGAAGATTCAGGGGTCCTGAAATTTTTCCCTCTAAAAATTTACAAGTATGAGGAATAAATACCAGAGTACTGTTTGTTCTCAAAGGTCCCCAGTAGGGGTTGCCCTGTTATTTTTCTGTACAACCAGAGCAAAGTTCCTCTGCACACAGCTGGCACAGAATATTTAGTGAGAAAGATCCTCATTCTTACAAGAGACACAGATTTTAATAGCTCAGCAGTCCAGGCACTGGCAGCCCTGGGGGCTGATGGAATAAGCCATGCAGATGGAAACAATTATTTAGGAAGGGAAGGACTCCTGCATGCGCAGAGCAACATCTCACTAAAACTGAAGCCTCCCACCAGCACATTCCAGACTCTTGGAGTAATCTGCTTTGGGGAGTATGCTTTAAGCTACATCAGTTTTTGCATTTCTTTCTCCAATCTTAATTGCAATCACAAAACATACTCCCCTGCAAACTGACCCAACGGTCTGACCAAACAGCAACAAATACCAGGAAATATTACAAACATCTGAATCTCAAACCTGTTTAGAGACCCAACTCATCAAGCAACAAATTGTGAATTCAGACAAGCTTTTCACTGCACAACACACCTGGAAGGACTTACCCACCCAGTCAACAACTCTGTAGTAGATGACTTACGCCTAAAGTCTGTGGAATAAATGATGAATAAATTACACAAGCTGTACTTGAGATGTAGTTTATCAAACGGAAGTGCTTTACATAAAACAAAATCATGAGTCTTGGAAGGGAACAGAATTTCCAAAAGCACTAATTGATTAGAAATATCTACTTAAGGGTAGTCCTTTCAAGCCAGCTGCATAAAGAATATTTCGCATAATATGTTGAAGGAGAAAAGTAACTCCAGCAGGTTTCAATTAAGCCTCGTTTCCATATGGATTTTGCATCCACAGCAGGAAGGCTCAAACATCATGTCACAACTAAGATATTTTTATGTCTCCAACTGAAAGCATTTAAACTGCTTGGAATAGAAGCATATGGACCATAACAACCCCAATTGAGAAAATATTTTGCTGAACTGGGAGCCTAAACGGCATAAAATACATGACATTGTTGGTCAGGTATGGTAGTTTCTAACTCTTAAAGGATACAAAAAGCTAGGAGCGTATTGCATGTATGCCCTAGTGACCTTGTTACCCAGAAGAGAAGATCCCAAGGCACACAGGGATTTTTAAGGAGGCCCTGAAGGGCTGGGGGCTCCTCTGCTCTGCAGACAGAGAAGGACACTGCCCCTGAGCAGTTTACACCATCACAAGCACATGTGAGGGGCTCCTCAGGTCACCACCTCAGCCAGCCTCCTGCTCAAAGCAGGGTCAGACACCTGCCAGAGCAGGGCATTGAAAGCTTTGGCCAGTTGGGTCTTGCAAAGAACTGAGGTGCCAGCACCACTTTGGGCTCCCATTTCTGCAGTCCAGTGAGTGATGTTTTCCTTAAGGAAAGCTGGACACTTGCCCATTTCAGTTTATAAGGCTTTGACAAGTAACACAACTCTCTATCCAACTAATCAAAGATGTTGTGAAGTGGGAAACAACCATTATGTATTTTTCCTTTCCATATTAAACAAAATTACTTCAAAAACATGTCTTGATTAACCCAAGAGCTTGGTTTCTGCTGCTGGACCCTCTTGGGATCTTGAGCCAAGCCTTCAGTGTTATTTTTCTTCATATAGCTTGGACCCAAGAACCCCAATTCCTCCTTATTGGAAACAGATGTCAACCAAGTTAAATCATCCCACGAGTCCTGCAGGAGAAGGATGTAAACAGCCACAGCTCACCCAGCTGTTACTCAGAGAGGTCCTGCTGAAAGTCAGGGATCCCCACACACTGCAAGATGATCAACAGGCTCTGCCATAGTGATTTGAGATACATTTATCACTTAAATCCACCGAAACACATCAGGTCATTTCAGTTTACACTAGATTAGAGTTTGGGTCTTTTTACCGTCACCTTCATCAGAGTTCTGAGCTCAGGGGAGAAAGAATTTATCCAAGTTTTTACACATACAGTGCTTCCCAACAGAGTCTTAATGTTTAACAGACCCCACCCCTGCAACATGCCTGCTAAGTAAAGGCTTTACAAACAAGAAGGGGAGGGAAAAAGAGAGATTAAGTGATATGCAAAAGGTAACAAAAGACGTACAGTGCAGTTTGGCACAAAGAAATGCATCCTCCACCTTCCAGGAGGCTTAACTTCAGTCAAAAGGAACTACCAAGTTACAGCTCTCACTAACGCTGTGCTTCAAAGTGCTCAATCCAGGTTTTGCTATCTTTTCAGCTGAGAAAAATACCTGCTTGCTGCATCATGGAAGAGCTCTGGGAGAGAGGCTGCTGGAAGCATAAGAGAAATGATGCACCAGGTGAACAAGAGACCCTCAGGTGAATAAATCCAAAACTGTTTGTGGTCAGTGTAAACAACTACAGTGGCAGGAGCTCCACTACAGCATCCAAGGCTGCAAACTCTCTTGCTGATGCCCAGGAAGCAGTTTTTGCACACAACAACAAAAGGAAATTAAAGCACAAACTCACAGATGCTATTGAAGCACTTGCAGACTACAAGGCAGCTGCAAGGTCATGCTACATTCATGCTGTGAGCTCCAAATGCCCAGCAAAGACAGGCACAGGGGCAGGCATTACAGCCAGATTCAGGGAAAGGAAATATTTTAACAAATGTGGATCACAATAAAAAGTCTACAGGGTTCAATCTGAGACCCCTTATCTGTAGGTCTGTGTGCCTTCTCCAGGCCAGGTTCACACACCAGCACAACCTCTTTCTAGAGGCACAGACCCACAGCAGAACCAAAATGCCCTTTCTATACTACTTTTAGCTAAATTCACACACAAAAGTCCTATTCTTAGCAGCCAAATATTTATTTGTGCATTATTTCTCATAGCTCAAAGACAGGAAAACCAGGTTTAAACCACTAGTGCCAGCAGCATAGCTGTGGTACTGGGGAACTCTGCAGGAACTAGGAGTCCTCACAGTAGCTTTCTCAAGCAGGATTTTGCAAGCTGGCACCAACCTCCCTGCTATTACAGTGACACTGCCATGGACAACCAGCCTAGCCAAGCTAAAGCTATTCTGAGTGTATTTACACAGACTAAAAACTACACAAAGCACATCCTTTGGTAGCACCAGGCTTTAGAAGATCACTGTGCAGTACAAAAAGCAATATTCTCCTAGAACTTTAGATTGTTTATTTACCCACCTCAGTTTGTCTGCTTCATTGGAGTGATGATCCCAATATAACATTTTTAACTTAAACTGTGGAATTCTGGCAACTGCCTCAAGATAACAGGGTTCCTTTTTGAACTGAGATTAACAGAGTCTAAAAGACTCAAGTAGCCTAAACAAGTGAAATCCCATAGAGACAGGAGGCATCATCCTTAGGGATGCAATATTAGAGGCATTGCCAACGATGCAGCTGCAAGATGAAGAAGCCTTTCTTAACCAAACACTTTTAAAGTGCACGTGGTGGAAAAGGTAAAGAGAAAAACCTTGACACTACCAGCAAGCGTCCTTCTCGCTAGATCAGGGAGGACAGCTTTAAGATGCCAATATAGCCAAGACAATAACCTCATCCCCCAACGAAGCAGAAGCCAAATTCTGCGGGAAAAGTGACAATTCAGCACTGCATGACCATGGCATGCAGACCCCCGGAGCTGCGGGGCACGGCTGGAGCACCCCAGCAGCCCCGAGAATCAGCCCACCTGGAGTGCTCAGTGCCCACCTGGAGTGCTCAGTGCCCGCCCGGAGCGCTCAGTGCCCGCCCGGAGGGGCCAGTACCCACCTGGAGCGCTCAGTGCCCGCCCGGAGTGCTCAGTGCCCACCCGGAGCTGTCACTGCCCACCCAGAGTGCTCAGTGCCCACCCGGAGCTGTCACTGTCCCCCTGGAGCTGTCACTGCCCGCCCGGAGTGCTCAGTGCCCACCCGGAGCTGTCACTGTCCCCCTGGAGCTGTCACTGCCCACCTGGAGCTGTCACTGCCCGCCCGGAGTGCTCAGTGCCCACCTGGAGCTGTCACTGTCCCCCTGGAGCTGTCACTGCCCACCTGGAGCTGTCACTGCCCGCCCGGAGTGCTCAGTGCCCACCTGGAGCTGTCACTGTCCCCCTGGAGCTGTCACTGCCCACCTGGAGCTGTCACTGCCCGCCCGGAGCGCTCAGTGCCCACCTGGAGCGCTCAGCGCTGCAGACCACGGCAAGAGGAGAACAGGAGGACCGAGGTTCTCCTGACCCCGCAGCTCAGCAGCCGCTGGCCGGAGCCGCCCAGGGCCGGGCGCGGAGCTCGGCGGAGGCGAGAGCCGGAGCGGAGACCCTTCTTCCCTCCGCCCCCGTCCCGCCCCTCCGGGCTCGCTCCGCTCCCCGCCCGCTCCCTCCGCATCTGTCGGGAGCCTTCAGCCCTGCCCGTTCGCCGCTGACAGATGGGGGAAGGAATGTGGGATTCCCGCTGGAGAAGACCCCCGAAGCTCCTTCCCGGTAGACGGGGATGCCCTTGGCCAGCAGCTTATCTTTTTTTTTTTTTTTTTTTGGTGCGTGTTTCCCGGAAAGGAGCCGCGAACATAAAGATGCGGGCAAACAAGTATTGTTTAAGAGCACGCACAAATATTTGGCCGCGCGGGGCTCAGGGGATGGGGAGGGAAAGGCAAACATAACCAGGGCAGGTTTCATCGTTTTTGCGGGCTGGTGTTGCACTCGTGAGGATAAAGCCTTGCTCCTCTCTCTGGAGAGACAAGCACCGCACATGGGCAGCAGAAACAATGATTTTCGCAAGCGGCAGCGCGTTCATTGAATTACTTCGTAATTCAGGTCCTCTTGAAAACAAAAGAGTGTGTTGAACGCGTGCATCAACACAAGAGCACACAGCTGCTCTGTTCAAAACGCAGCACCTCGATAAACCCTTAGGCTACAAAAGAATAGCTCATCTCAGGCTCCTCACCCTCCTTGTGGTTCCAATAACTGGTTAAATCGAGCGGTTGGTGAGCGCTTCTCTAGGCTGCAATCCACCTTACATCAGCCTTCCAGCTGTGCTGAAAAGCAAAGCCTGAAAGGAAATCAGGGACATGTATGCTCGGGTTCTGCTGAGGGGTAATTATTTCTTGTTAATTGGAGGTAGGCCTGTTTCTTTTTTTAGACCTGAGTGTTGAAAAGTAATTTCCTACTTTGAGAACTGACAAGTTGCAGATGAGAAAAGTGCTAATTGGACTATGAGTATAATAATCCTATGGCTGTATTGTATTTAAAATCCAGTAAGAGCTTTTACAGAGAGATTGCCTTGATCTTATTTATTTGAAATCAAACATTAGTGTTGGTGAGTAGAAACTATCACTGGTGCTGGTTGAATGCTTGGTCCTTATAAAAAGAAGGAGTTTCTCCATCTGAGGTGGGAGGGGAGCAGAGTGGACAAGAAATTGGCTGCTGTCATTCATTTCACATTCAGGCAGTCACTCTGAAAGCAGCTGTGGTGAGCTGAGTAGGTGCTGACTTAGTCTTGAATGGGTTTCTTTTTCAGAGAATTCCCCTCTCTCTGCCATGCTGCAGTAGCTGTCACCAATGCTGACCTGGATTGCTGTGGGACTCCCTGCTTTATTTTCATCCTGAGGGGGTTCTCTGAGCTTGACTCAGCTGCAGTTTCCTCCCCAGGACTGAAAGCAACAGTCCTCTGCTCTGCAGCCTCAGAGAGCCCAGGATTTTCCCAGCTTTTTCACCCAGCAAAGCAAACAGCTGAGCCACGTAGGTGACCAGATAGGTTGGCAGCAGTAGAGTCCTCAGGATGTTAAAAGTCTGGAGCAACAGGCAGCCAAAATTCCAGGTGAGAGAAGAAAGCAAGGTGCACAACTGGGGAAGAAAAGGCAGAACAGAATTGTCACTGCAATGATGTCTTTGGAAGAGGTTCTATTTTCAGTGGGATATACAGTGCTTGTCCCCTTCCCTCACCCACCCAACACAACCAACAGATGTCATGTCCTACAAGAGACAAGTTCAAGCTGCTGTGTTCAAGTTGATAGTTGTACATATGAGGAATTCTAGAAGAACCAAGTGGTATCCTAGACAAGGCCAAGCTCATTGTCAGCACTGCTAGCTTTTGAAAAACTACTAAATTAATGAATGGTCAATAAATTGTTACTACACTGATTTGGTACTGCCTTGATGGTGTTAATGGTCTTAAAAATGCTTTCAACTGAGTTATTGCTGATCCCATGCTAAAGCTCAGCTTCAGAGTGTGTTAGTCAAATAACTGCAGTGGATTAAGGTGATTCCAGTCCTTGGCTAACCAAGCCTAACCAAGGTTAGCACTCCAGCAGAACTGGTGGAAGGAAACATGAGTGAGTACCTCAGTTGCTGCAATTCAAAAATCCCAGCAATGTAACTGAGCAGACAGGACTGGGAATAGTGACAGTGGTGGCACAGAGCAGCTTTCCCTTGTGAGCCCCTTGTGCAAAGGAACAGACAGCTAAGGCACAGGGAAAGAGAAGACACACGAGACACAAAGCTTTTCCACTGCTTGAAATTTATCTTTTGGGATTTGTGTAAAGCCTAAAAGGATTAGGGTTGCAGTGTTTGCAAAGAGACTTCTGGCCTCAGTTCTTATTGAGCAAGTGAAATGCATCTTATTTTCAGTCACATGCTCCACTGTAAGAAATCTGAAGCAACTTTTAAAAGTATGCAATATCAGCCATAAATACCAGGAGAGTTTCTACACACAGTTGAGTTAAAGTTCTTGTCTTAGAGGAATAAGTAGCAAATTTTTCCATTTTAAGAGCAGTTCTCAAGGACTTTGAAAATATGCATATGTACCTTTAAATACATATACACACACATATTCATAATAGTCATTTTGCACAATTGCGTGATACCTTTACCTCATCTACAACAGGAGTTATCACAGGTAGGGAAGGCAGAAAATAAAACCTCCTGTTAGCTATTAACCAGGCAGAAACCAATCTTGGAGCTTTGTCTTGCCCAAGAGGCCTCTGAGTCAGACAGAGGTGAAAAGAGTCAGAGCTGAGGCACAAAAGCAGTAGATTTGCAAGGAGGCAGCCTGGTCCCACTACTCACCATCAGGATGTTATAGAAAAGGCTCTTTTCAGCATGGGAGTACCTTATCTTTTGCCTCTGGGACCAGCTGTTTGAGGTCACAGTAAGAAGACTTTGCTTTTGGCTTTTTGGATTTGAGCTCAGATAAGCAGGCTTGGGCCTCAGTCTTCCCACAGATCCACTGGACTGTGACTCCTCTTGCATCTCTGTGCTGGATGCATCACTCTGGTTTTCTTCCTCTGTTAGTTCATCTTCAGAGTCAGAATCAGGTTCATCAGGAGATTCCTCCTTAATCTTTTCTGTGCTGATCATCTGTGCTAGAAGCACGTTTAAAAAGAACATGTAAAACACCTGTATATTACTTTTTTTCCATGGCTTCAAGACTTGGACATTCCATCTAGGAGCTGGACAATGTTCCTCTGAACTTTTTCCAGCTGAAATAAAGGCTTTTCAAACCAAACTAGACAATAAAAGGCCTTTACAAGTGTTTAATTTTAACTAATTAGCTCTTAATCAGCAATTATATTAAAGGAGGAGCTGAAACACCAACTTTTTACTTGCTGTAAACTAACATAAAAAAGTAAATATGACTGAATTAGTTAGGTAGTTGTTAAAAAAGAGTACATTTATTTTTATAACTGAGAAAAGCTTTAATGTTCTTATTCCACAAATATGCTGGTATGTAAAAATTTAATAATGTATCTAGTCTTACTGGTTAAAATGTAATGTAGAGCATTTGTGGAAATAGTTGGAGGCCTGGTCCTAACAGCAGTCACTCCAGGGCCAGAAATTGTGAATATAAATGTAGCAAGAATAGCCTGAAAAATCTCCTCTTAAACATCAAGAGAATTACTCTGTCCAGACAAAGCCTGACTACTCAGCTGCAGTGTAAGGATGTGGCACAGCAATGTAAAACAGATATGTTGTCACTGATTTTGAACTTCCTCAGTTGAGATTAGATTTTTTTTCTCCAGCATTAGAGCACAGGAGCAAGGCTTTGTCCTCACGAGTGCAACAAGCAGCTTATTATTAGTCTAACCCAAAGCTTGTTATTGGTTCCTGACATGTCAGAAGAAAGAATTAGGGATAGATTGGAAAAACAAAGTGGCAAAATACATAAATAAATGAAAATACATATCTTCCTCCTTTCAAAACTTTCTATCAGCCTCAGCATAAAGGAATTCCTTACCAGTTCCCCCAATAAAACCCTCCATGCCCTCCCAAAAGGGAGAGGTGCAAGAGAGCTATGAGACTAGAATTCAAAGTGTACAGAATTAGAGGATTTGGTTTGCTTTCTGGGGGATTTTTGAAATAGAAACCGATAAAAATTACTTATTTCTTAAATCAAATTACCACTGAGAAAAAAGGAGAGTGTAAGAAGGGTAAGTAGCAACTTGTCTTATAAGCATTTTTAACAGAAAAGCATAATAATTTGTTTTTCGATATGCTACCTCCACTACTAACAAACCTTTAGCCTTCTCCTATGACAGGAGGCATTAACCTAAAAATAGGCATCAGAGTGCTTTAGAGAGGAAGTTAACTTTATGCAGCAGCATTTTACCTGATCAGCTGCCAAACTTACCTTCATTAAGCAGCACCTGTAGCCAGATAATAACGATGACCAGCAGCATTACAAACGGCAAACAGAACCAGAAGAAAAGCAGAGGAAAGGTCAGCTCATTCACGAGAGGAACCAGGGGATACCTCATGGCTTGCTTCAGGTTACGCTAAGTTTAGAACAGCCCGACTGCTCCCCTTTCTAAGCACCTTTTAATAACTCTCATTGCGGTGCTGGTGATCACAAGAAGAGGAGTGATAAATCAGCAAAGGGGACAGCCCCATGCTGGGGAGGGAGCAACAGGGATTAATGGAGGATAAAAACAACTGAGAAAGGCCAATCCAGTCAGATGTTTTCTTCAGCTGCTATTTAAAGGATAAATACACGTTAGGAAGCTTTCGAGGCTTATGTTAAAACTGTAGTTATAGTTCTTGTCTTTGGATATAGGGGAGGTAACCAAGTGCTTCAGCCACTTTGAGACTGAGTAGCCAATGTTGCCCTTGAGAATTAAACAGATTCAATGCTCCAGAGGTGTAGAGGATGAGCAGCTGCAAGATACTGCTCTTATTCAATGTAGAGCACAAGTATGTCCCATATAGACTCTATTTTTAGCCTACTCTGCATGTCCTCACCTATTAGTTAATCCTTTAGGGAAATAAACCTTTATGTTTTAATTGCCCTTCTGTCTCCCTTCCCTCCAAGAAAGACAACTAGCACATTTTATAGGATGAGTGTCGATAAAAGTACTGCTTAAGAGTAAAAGAATTCAGTAGTGATCAAAGAAGGAACAAGATATGGGACTTGATAACTTGATATTTATCACACTGTGTGTTTCTCCTTCAATAAAATAAAGCCATAATCTCTTGCTTACCTTACAGAGGGTTATTTGACTAGATTAATTGTTTGTGTAGCTCTCAGGAGAAGAGAGCAGTGGTGTAAATGCACATTACAAATGATTGCCTGCATTTAATGTTCTTGCTCGTGAGCCTGTGTTTATGTAGTAACAGCCCCTTGAAGTGAGTCTTTTAATCCCAAGATCTAAATGAACTTTGCAAATTCTTATTAATTCACATTAATAACGCCTTTGCATGATAAAAGAAAGCTATTAGCCCTGCTTTGTGCATTGGGTAAACAAGTGAGAAAAGCCATTAATGCCCTGAGATTCAAGGATGCTTCAATATTTGAGTCCCCATTTCACACAGTGGGGGTGGCAGGTTGGGGGCACCTCTGGAAATCAGGCTGTTGATACTTTGTCTACAGCACTGAAAGGGATGGAAAGGAGCTGAAGCTGTGATCTGTTTAATTTTAATGATGGATTGTGTCTCTTAGTCACATCACTGGAAGCCCTTGGAGTCCATGCTGGTTCTCACTCAGCTGAGCCAGCCTGGACATCCTTGTTGCCATGGCAGGATGGATCTCACCCTGGAGCCACATCTCCCCAGGGAATGGGGGTTGAAGTAAAGGGGGAAGGCCCTCCCCATTCCCTGCATCTCCAGAGGGGCTGGTGGCACAGGAGTGGCAGATGCCTGGGCTGTGTCAGCGTCCTCCTGGGCAAGTGGCACAGCCCGGGGCTGTGGGGTTTCACCTCCACACAAGCCACAGCCATTGGGGAGGTTTCACAGCCCAAGTTTAAAGGGCGGGGGCACCCTATGTGAAGGGTAGCAGGGGTACAGCCCAGCCCTAGGCTGATGGTCATACCCACAAAATCGGATTTGTTACCTGGTGTGCAACAAGCCAGTAATGACACAGAGAGACATATTGTTTATTTCAGAGCTGCCCCAGCTTGGGTGCTCAGAGGTATTCCACAAATCCAGCACACAGCCATGGACTTTCCCTGACATTATTCACACAGAAATTCGGAGTTAGTGACTTTCCAAACACAGCCCCTCTGTCAGGACTGGTTAGCAAGTTGAATTCAGGTTTCATCAGCCCAGCCAATTTCTGTTTCAGTATTATAATGAACATGTTCAGCTCTAGGACACATGGGCCTTGAGTATTTTGCCAAGTCAGCAATATATAGATAGACATACATCAACATCTTCATTTGCTACATCCTTAAAGCTTGTTAGCTTCAGAATGTCCCCGACTAAGGGATGATCCTGCTGCCTGTTCCACTGGCAAGGTCTCCTTGCTTGTTCACTAGGCTTGAAAGCCCACAAAAGGTCTTGCATCAAAGAACATCCCGATCTAAGATAACCTTGACAGGCTCCACCCGAGGGTGCTGGTGGACAGCGGCTGCACATGAGCCAGGTGTGCCCAGCGGGCCAGCAAAGGCAATGGCACCCTGGCCTGTCTCAGCAAGGCTGTGGCCAGCAGGACCAGGAGAGTGATTCCTGCCCTGTGCTGGGCACGGCTGAGGTCACCTCGACTCCTGTGCCCAGGCCTGGGCCCCTCAGTTCAGGAAGGACAATATCCAGGGCTGGATGAGGCTCTGATCAAGTTGACATGGTTGCGTTAGGTCGTCAGACGGACTCGATGATCTCAGTAGCATTTTCCAACCCAAATGATCCTCTAAGGGATGCCAGCAGATCAGAGTAGACGATTGTCCCCCTCTATTCTGCCCTAGTGAGACCCCACCTCACACACTGCACACAGTTCTGCTGTGTCCAGCACCACATGGACACGGAATTTTGGAGCAAGTCCTGAGGAGGCCAGGAAGGTGCTGAGGGGACTGGAGCACCTTGAGACAGGCTGAGAGCGCCAGGGCTGCTCAACCTGCAGAAGAGAAGGTTGTGTGGAGACCTCATGGCACATTTCCAGTGTGCCAAGGATCTCCAGGGAAGATGGGCAGTGACTCTTCCTCAGGAGCTGTAGAGACAGGACAAGGGGGAATGGGTACAAATTGAAAGAGGGGAAATTTAGGTTCAGTACTAGGAAGAAATCCTTCCTGTGAGGGTGGGCAGGCCCTGGCACAGGGTGCCCAGAGCAGCTGTGGCTGCCCCTGGATCCCTGGCAGTGCCCAAGGCCAGGTTGGACATTGAGGCTGGAGCAGCTTGGGACAGTGGAAGTGTCCCTGCCATGGCAGGGGAACGGAACGGGATCTTTTAAGGTCCATTCTATGATTCTGTGCCATGTTGGTTGCTTCCCGTCCCACCGATGAAGTCTCCTCTCCTGCTGGTTAGGCTTGGAAGCGCACAAAGATCTCACATTACGGAACACACCCATTTAAAATAATCTCGGCTATTTCAAGGCCCCGAGCCCCGGAACCCCCGTGCGGGCCCGAGTTCCCAGCCGGACGCAGGCGGGACGCGCCCGCCATGGCGGCGCCCACGCGGGTGTTCGCCTTCCGGGACGCGCGCTGGGCCCCGGACCCGGTGCTGGCGCCGAACGCGGCCGTGCGGAGCCCGCAGCCGGCGCCGCTGGTCATCGACAACGGCTCCTTCCAGACGAGGGCGGGATGGGCCTGCCCCGACCCCTCCGTCCCCGCCGAGCCGCTGCTGCGGTTCCGCTCGCTGGCGGCGCGGAGCCGCGGGGCCCGCGGCGGGGCCGGCGCAGAGACCCAGGTGGGGAACGACCTGGGCAGCCCCGAGCCCCTGCGGTGGCTGCTGCGCTCGCCCTTCGACCGCAACGTGCCCGTCCAGCTGGAGCTGCAGGAGCTGCTCCTCGACCACGTCTTCCAGCGCCTCGGCGTCTCCTCGCAGGTACCGCGGGGCCGCGGCTGAGCCGCCTCTGGATCCCGACGTGGTTTGGGTTGGAACGGACCTCGCTCCACCCCCTGCCATGGACATGGACAGCTTCCACTGCACCAGGTTGCTCAGATTTCCATGCAGCCTGGCCTTGGACGCTTCCAGGGATGAGGCAGCCATAACTTCCCTGGGCAACCTGTGCCAGTGCCTCACCACCCTCACAGGGAGGAATCTTTTCTTAGTGTCTAATTTAAACGTACTCCCTTAAACTCACTGTTGGGTAATGCTCCTATTGCTCGTGTTCACTGACCACCTCCATACCCAGCTGTGTTGAGAGTTGTTTCTCAGACCATGGAGCTCTTTGTCTGCATGACAGCACCAGTTTGAAAGCTTTACCCGGAGTGGAGCTAAACTTCCACTGCTTTTCACTCACCACCTCATTGCATAGATCTTGGTTACTTAGATTTTTAATAATTTCTATATGCTTTTAAAAGTCCATTCTCCTCCACCATCATGAGTTTATTCTTTGATTGAATTAGCATTAGCATCTTTTTTTACCCCCTTAAACATTAGATATAATTTAACTTTCATGATTAATACCCTGCACATAAGGTGCTTTTTCATGCCCATTTTGGAGGATTTTTTTCTGATGCTTAGAAGAAGAAGCAGAGATAACTAACCCTGGATTTTCCCCTCACACCTTTGTTACTGTTCTTACCCTTGTTTCTCCCAGGGTTGTGTGGATCACCCAATTGTTCTGACAGAAGCAGTTTGCAATCCTCTGTACTCAAGGCAAATGATGTCTGAGCTGCTCTTTGAATGCTACCAAGTGCCAAAAGTGTCCTATGGCGTGGACAGCCTGTACAGTTTTTATCACAACAGAAGGCAGAACTGGCCCTGCAGTGGTTTGGTGATATCCTCAGGGTACCAGTGCACACACATTTTGCCGGTCTTAGAAGGAAGGTGAGTTCTGGGTGCCTTAGCTCCAGTGCAGCCACTGGCTTTTCAAGTGATGCAAATACCTGTTCCTCCAGCCCTGCACGATTAACTCTTGTATTAATTTATACTGATGAGTTAAAACCAGGTCTGCAGATTTTGTTTGCCAAGTTCTGTTGAGTTTGAATTGAAGAAGCAGTGCAGCTTTGTAAATGTTGTGGTTTTGTTGCTACTTGTGCCTTAATGTGTATTCAAAGGGAGAAGGGGATATGTGCTTTACACATGTATACTTTATGTATATGTATACTTTAAGTTTTAAAGCAGCTTTGGGGCAAAGTGAAGTGCTCTGTGTGTGAGACTTCTGTAGTGCTTGAGACTTTTATCATTCTGGTTATTCTGCTACATTGCTCTACTTTCTATTTTTACTTTTTTTCTTTTTCCTCCTTTTTAATCCTCACTGCAGGAGATGGCTTTATTATGTCTGGTAACTGCTTCAAATTCTCAAGGTTTACACTTGTCCAACCAGGAAGTGTTAGAAAGGCTAAAAACTACTTTTAGTGCCACTACCCATTACTTCTCTTGTTAGAACAGGACATCTTGCTGTAGCCAAAATTATTTAATATTTGGGGTTTTTTTATAAAGCAGAACAGTCTCACAGAATAAAATAGTGAATACAGCAGTGCTTGCGCTGTTACCCGAGAAAAGCAGGTGTGTCAGATTCTCTGGTAACTGAACCTTGAAATATTTATCTGTGAATATTCATCTACAGAAATCGAATAATTCGGGGGGGAAAGCAGGAGCTCTGTTTGATTTCCTGCGAGTTCCCCCCAGTCTGAGCTGTGTCTGTTTGCATTTGGAGGCTGGATGCCAAGAACTGCAAGCGCATTAACCTGGGGGGGTGCCAGGCTGCCGTGTACCTGCAGCGGCTGCTGCAGCTGAAATACCCCGGGCATTTCGCAGCCATCACGCTGAGCCGCATGGAGGAGATCCTGCACGAGCACAGCTACATCGCCCAGGACTACATAGAAGGTAAAACAGCTCTGATTCACCACTAGGTAGTGCTCACCCGCACTTAGTTTGTCCTCTCCACCCCTTGTTTCAAAGTTGGCTCGAATTCTTCCAGAAATATTCTGGAATATTTCCAGAAAAAAAACCTTCTGTTTTGCTTTCTTTGCAGCAGTTTGCCTCGTGCTTAACAGTGGTTTAATATGTAAAATTAAGATAGGAATAAAACTTAACTACTACCAGAAAAAAATCTGTATTGGTTCAGATTTCTCTGTGAATAAACTGTGATGGTTTCAGCAGAAAAGAATTTAAAATGACCTTATTGTTTCCTTTATATGTCAACAAAACCTCTAAGTTGGTTAGGATTTCTGTGTTTTGTATCTGCTTTAAGGTTTCCGAAGTTGCACAGGACATTTCTCATGACTTTGTACTAATTAAATAAGTTTTAAAATTCCCGTGGCAAATGTCATCTGAAGTGCTTCCTGAAGAAAAGTTGATTGTTTGTTTTTTTAATTTGTCACTTGTGAATGAGCCCTCCTTAGAAATACGTGAGAGCTCTCCCTCCCCTTGGGCAGAGAGACTTCAGTGTGCAGTTGCACTTTGTAGTAATGGTGTTTCCTGGAGGTCAGAGCACTCAGAGCTGCTGCACTGGGTGTGTGACCTGGAGGCAGAGCTCAGAGGAAACAGCCAAACGTGGGAACAGCTGCCAAGAGGTGACAAAATTCTGTGCTTGCAGTATTTTTGCCTCCTTTCCTCACCTTTCATCCTTCACGCGGGGTGTGCGCGACAAGCGAATCATTGTTTTGGGCTGCCAGAACACAAGGTTGCTTTGCTTTCCAAACGCCCAGAGCTGCAGAAGTGGCGGTGCCCAGAGTACTACGAAAACAATGTGCACAAGATGCAGCTGCCTTTCTCCAACAAGCTGCTGGGCAGCACTGTGGCATCTGAGGAGAAGCAGGAGAAGAGGCAGCAGCAGCTGCGGCGGCTTCAGGAGCTCAATGCACGGCGCCGGGAGGAAAAGCTGCAGCTGGACCAGGAGAGGCTGGACAGGTTGCTGTATGTGCAGGTAATGAAGGCAGAGTTTCAGTGTGGGATCTTGGGAGGAGGCCAGGCTGCCCCCAGAGCTTTATAAGAAGGTCACACATCCGTGGTAAAGAAGCTGTGACTGTCGTGGGTGTTCTCTGATAGGAGCTTGCCAAGGTTACTTGTGAGATAACAGAGGGAGATGATTGATGCAGGGGATGTTTTCAGTTTCTGAACAGCACTTCTGGGAAATACTTCAAATGCTGTCAAAGTGTGCACATCATAGTCTGTAGTCATGCAAGCAGAGCATCTGTACACCACTGCTGACTGCTGTGATTGCCCTGTTTTGTTCATCCTGATCTGTCCACAGGAACTTTTAGAAGATGGTCAGATGGATCAGTTCCACAAAGCTTTGGTGGAGCTGAACATGGACTCTGCAGAAGAACTTCAGTCTTACATCAACAAATTGAGTCTGTCCGTTGAACAAACGAAGCAGAAAATCCTACAGTCAGAAGTCAATATTGAAGTAGATGTTGTGGACAGCAAGCCAGAGGTAGGATGTCTTCACCAAGTTAATCTTAATTTTATCTTTGAAGGAATTAAACTTCTGTGCTTGAAAATGTGTCCCTTCAGACTTCCATTTGATGAACTAAGCTTTTTCTTTAACACACAGCAGGTCATTATTAAGTTGGCAACTGCTTCTCTCTTTTCAGAGAGAATGTCCTGAGACAACTGCCCTTAATCTTCGTTAGACTCCTACCAAAGATACAGAGGAACCCATCAGTCTTTTTGTTAAAAACAGTATTTGTTTTCCTTTCTGTTCTCCCCTTCAGGTGCAGAGAACTTTATGGTAAATAACCAACCCTGCTTTCATTGCACCTGTTTGGTGCATTTAAAGCAGCATGTTCTGTTTTGATTCCTTAATGAAAAATTAATTACTACACTTGGGTGTTGGAGTTGTCTTGAAGATGAGAAGCTCCTTATCTGCTTGGCCAGACTAACACAGGCCCAGCACCCAGCAGCTGCTGCCAAGAGGTGCTCTAAGGCTGTTTGTGCATGTGCTTTTAATTGACTTTCAAGTCACATGAGACAGAGCTTTTTAGCTTTATTAGCCTCTGTTCAGGGAAAAAAAGCCCAGAAAATTGAAGCACAGAGGAGAGATCCTTATTTAGGTTGCCCAGAGAAACTGTGGCTGGCCCATCCCTGGAAGTGTTCAAAGCCAGCTTGGAGCAACTTGTTTTAGTGGAAGGTATCCCTGCCCATGGCAGTGGGTGGAACTGGATGAGCTTTTGAGTATGATTATCAGTGCAAGAATCAGAATGATTGTGCTTCAGCAAAATTCAGGGAGATGATGGGCTTATCATTATGGTGAAGAACCTTTCTGCCTTCTGTCAAAAGATGATGTTCTAGAAAAAGGAGAATTGAAAGATTAGCAGTTATCTGTGATTTTTCTCAGTGACTGCAGGTAAATTCCAACATCTCCCACACTCCTGCTCTTTTCTAGGTGCAATCTCAGACCTCAGAATGAATCTGCAAGCTTTGTTATTTGTTCTGTGCCTTGAGAGGGTGCTTAGACTTATCACAAAATCCCTTTGTAAGACCAGGTGTTCATCTGAGTTCTGTGTATCTTTCTGGATTTGTCTTTTTTCCTTTTTTTATAAGATATAAAAAGCAATGCACATAAAAGGACTTCATGAGACTACATCTTTTTGCTGTAACAATGAACACTTCTGAACTTCAGTTTGAGTAATTCACTTTGGTTAAGTAGAAAAAAACAGGTACTTAAGGATGTTTGAAGGACTTAATTTTCTCTCATCCTGACATTGCAACAAATGTTTCAAGTTTAAAATAACCAAAACAAAGATTTAGCTACCAAGTCCCTGAGGTAACATTGTAACACAAAAATTGAAGACTATTTAAAAGCTGCTCGTACCTCACAGCAGGAGTCTTGTAGGATTTTGAGTGATGCTTTTCATTAGGAAAGAACTTCAGGTCTGTGTAAAATAAAATGAGGTTTGGTGCATCCTGTGAGCAAATAGTAGACTGTTGAAACTCTCAAAAATTGTGTGGTGGCTTTGTAGCTAGCAAATATTTGTTTTCCAGTCCCACAAAAGCAAAATCAGGAATTTAATGGTAATTATAGAGCAATTAGAAATGCTGGGAGGGTACCAGGTTTAAAACTGTATCAAAAGCCATTTTACTAAGTTTTAATATGCTGTTATGCTTAGGACATGTCTGCCTGGGATCCTGGCAGTCAGCCTGGTGACTGAAGTCTGGATTTCTGAGCTGGCATTGGGAGAAATTTATTAGAAGTGTTTTATTTTTGTGCTTTGCATGAATGTCTGTATTTCTGTATCCTGGGCATTTATGCTTTCAGGCATGTTATGGAGTTGAGATTTGAGGAAACTGAATTTTCCAGCCATGTCACCAGAATTGAAATCCCACCTGAGCTAACCTACCCTAACATGCTTGCTCTGTTTCCAGACTCCTGACTTGGATCCACTGGGTAGTGAACAGTCCCTGGAGGATGTGGAAAGTATTAATGAGTTTGAACCTTTATTTGCTGAGGAGCAGCCTGAAGTTGAGAAGCCTGTTGCTGCAGTGCAGGTTTGGTTTCTGTACTTACACCTCGTGCCAGGGGTTTGCATCCCAGTTGTCCAGCCAGTCTGCTGACATTTCTCCTCATGCAAACATTGTTGCCTGCTCTTGGAAGAGATGCTGAAACCACCTGAATAGGATATTAAGGGATAAATCCTGGCAATCTTAGCTGGTGGTTTAGAAAGAGAATTCCCTCTTGGCTAACTCTGCAGGCACTGCCTGGTGTAGCAGTGCTGTGTTATTAAGGGAGAAAAGTTCTGCTCAAGTGTTTTTGTCTGTGATCCATAGCCTGATATCCCAGTGGACACAGCTTTCAACTTGTGAGGTTGAGCCTTAGAATTAAGTGGCTCCAAGAAGAATAAATGATCAGAAACATCCAGCTCCCCTGACCTTTTGGAACGTTTAGCATAATGCTGTTTCTCTGTGGGAGCATTACCATCTTGGTTTTTGTACAGAATTGTTTGGAAACATTGCTTATTCTGGAATATTTACTGTTCTTTAACATAATTCCCCACTACTTCTCAATGTTTTTAAAGCCTGTGTTTAACCTGGCCGAGTACCATCAGCTTTTCCTTGGCACTGAAAGAATCAGGGCTCCAGAGATTGTCTTCCAGCCCTCCCTGATAGGAGAGGACCAGGCTGGTATAGCAGAAACCATGCAATACGTCCTTGAGAGGTGAGTTTACAGGACTGTTTACTTCAGACAAGCTATTCTTCATTTGATACCAGCATGAGAAAATATGTTGAATAGCTCTTTTTGGTGGGCTTGGGCATTGCAGATTAGACATGGCTTCCTGAAAGCCACATGTAACTCTGCTTGTTTTAAGTCAGTGAGTCTACAAAGTTTTTTTGATTAGTAACCCCATAAATGGAAAACTTTTGAGCGCACACCTCCAATGTATATTTGTTAATTACAGCTACTACTAAACTAATGTAATATGAATGTTTTGAAACATATACAAAAATAGTAATTAAAAATAATGAGATAAAAGCAAAATAAATACTGTTTAAATGTGTTTATCAATTTATTTTCCTGCACCCCACTGGATTGTTTCACACAGATCCCACTTTAGAGGTCCCTGGTCCATCTTGTTGTTGAGGGAAACAGCAAATGCTTGCAGCAGTGAGCTGGCAGTCTCTGGTTTTAGGAGACCAACATTTTCAAGTTAAGATACAGGCACACCTGCTGGACATTCCCAGACAAATTAGCATTCATGAAATGTCACCTCTGAACTGTATGAACGTAGGAGATCACATTTTCTGAAAGCTAAGAATTCCAGCCCTAGAAAGAAATCCAGTTGTTGATTTATGGGGTACTGAGTGCTTTCAGGATTTTTTTCTGCTATCCCTCATAATTTCCGGAAAACAAACAAATTTTGCATGCCAGGAAAATGAAGTTTCTCAAAGTGAATTCTGGGACAAAGTATCAGTATTCCCCACAGCTGTGCCAGTTCATAGACCAGATGTCCTTGGGAAAGGCTGAAGCTGTTCTTGCTCTTCACAGGTATTCAAAGGAACAACAGGCTATCCTTGTCCAGAATGTTTTCCTCACTGGTGGAAATACCATGTACCCTGGACTGAAAGCCAGAGTCCAGAAGGAGCTCCTGGAAATAAGGCCATTCCAGTCATCCTTTCAGGTGTGTGTATTGCCATGATGTTTATTGAACAGCCTGTTCTTCTGTGTTCAGATGTAATCAGGTGAGGTGCAGAGCAGGGGTACTTAGAGCACGGGCATGGAGAGGGTTTTAAGGCAAGACTCTACAAACAGGTTTTTGACCTGGGAAGGTGCAGGTTAAGCAAAGATTCAGATTTTCTCTTTGTGAAGACAGCATAGTGAATAGGGAAAAGGAGAGTCTGCTTCTGCTAAAGAACCATACACACAAAAGCATGTTTGGCTGGAAATTTGATTGCTTAGGAATTGATAACAAGGTGAAAACGCATTTGAACCCATTCCTAACATCATTATTTCTGAGAGACACTGAATAATCAGTTCAAATTTCTGAAATTCAGTTGTTTGTCTCATATACCATTGTAACCAGGGTAAAAAGGGCTTCCCTTTCCTGTGCTGACTTGATTTTGTTGTGTTTTCCTTCCATCCAGGTTCACCTTGCTTCCAGCCCCATCTTGGATGCCTGGTACGGGGCTAGGGACTGGGCATTGGAATACATGAACCGTGAGGAAGGCTGGATAAGCAGGAAGGACTATGAGGAGAAAGGAGGGGAGTACCTCAAGGAACACTGTGCTTCCAATGTCTATGTCCCCATCCGCCTTCCCAAGCAGGCCCCACGGGCAGCAGAGGCTCCCAGCAGAGCCTCGGGCACAGGGAACCCCAGTGAGCAGGCATAGCCCTGTCCTTGGCACCCACAGCGCTGCAGGGAAGAGTTCCTGGTGTGGTTCCTGCTGTGCAGCAGGACGGAGCCTGCTGGGAGCACTGAGATCCCATCCAGGTCCTTGGCCAAGGAGGACAGGACACGCTGGCACGGCCGGAACGCTCAGCGCTGCTCACACACGGCACCTCGTGGGGAGGAGAACTCCCTCTCAGAGACTGTCGTGGAAAGGCTCAGGGGTGTTGGAGAGTGTATGTTTTACAATTTTTTAAAATGTAATAAAATGTCCTGGTTTTGCATGTTTTTTTTCTTGCAGCTGCGCTGTACCAAGCCAGGCAGCCCAGCAGGTGTCCCCCTTGCCCGTCTCACCATGGTCTGTCGGGACATGTCAGGTCGTGCTACGGGACACCAGGGGGGCTGAGCTCAGCCCTACCTGCCGAGGCCTCGTGTTCCAGCTCCTTCCTGCTAAACCACCACCAAATAACCGGGGGTACTTCTTGTCTCCATCGATATCAGAGATACCTATGTCGTGGTTGAAACTGGAGAGCTGGGCGCATAAAAACACAATCAACCCTCCATAAAGCACAGTCCAGAGGCAGTGCCAGGCCTTGTGCTGCCCTTGAGTGGTTCTGCTGGCTAACAGGACAGCTCTTTGGACTTTGTGATCAAAATTGTAGCAGTAAAGCAAAGCTTTTTGCTTTTCCACTAACTTCTGTGTTTCGGTGATTCCATCTCTTCAGAGCTTTGAGGATGGATTTGATTGGTTGTACCTTGCTTAAAAATGCAGGTTTGCAGCCAGGCCCCTGTCCTGCTGTACAATATGTTCCAGCTTAAATATTCCTGGGGATTCAGCTGTCGCACTGAACAACTTGTTGCTTTCCCAAAAGAATAATCCATACTGAATGCTGAACCCAAACTTAATGAGACTCCATCACTTCGGCAAAAGCTGGAATAGGCAAGGTAATGGGGAAAATATCCAGACTGTAACTGATATAAAAAAGGTGTAGAGGTGATGATTTTGTGTCCCTAAGGGCTGCAGAGCATCAAGGTAAGTTGTCTTCTGTCAGATTCAAAGCAAAGAACATGAGAAACTTGCTTGTGTTGAAGTTGTTTGCCACAGGATGAGATTTTTGGATTCAAAAGTATTACTGAGATTTATGATTTTCTAAAAAAGCGAAATTTGTGGACCAATGTTGCACTCACCTGTGCATTGAGTGTTCTTCAGAGAGCCTGTGAGGGAAGGGTTGCTGCTGTTCCTGTGGCACCCAGCACTGGCCAGTCCCAGGTGGGATACTGGTCTTGGTGGCCTCTGCCTGCTCCTCACAGGCTGTTGGGCAGGGCAGGAGAAGGGAGCTGCCTGCTCCCAGGTGACCTCAAGTTTGGATTATTGATCCTATCCCTGGCTGCCTGGAGGCACTTTTTAGGACAATTAAGGGAATTCTGTGGGTGGTAAAGAATGTGGAAAAACATGCTGTGCTGAAACCAGCGAAGTTACACCCGAACATGTCTTTTCTGATCTCGGTGACCTGGACTAAATGATGTCCCACTGCTATTTGACCCCTTTCTGACCCATCTTGAGCTACTTTAGGCAGAGGGACTACCCAAGGTATGGAAATAGTTCTGATATTTAGTGTTGCCTGCTAAATAGGTAAGTGTGTTGTGCACAAAACTGTTCCAGAAGGAGGGCTTGAAAGGGCATCTGTAATGCATGATTATGTGACTTTAAATCTTTGGACAAATCGTGCCAGGCACTTCTCTTGCATTAATTCAAAGCAGAGCTGTCTAGTTCTGCAAAGAGGTGCCAGAGCAGCTGGTTAAATTGCTTTAAGGAGGCATAATTTTGTAATCTCCTGAATATTAGGTATTAAAATAAAAAGTAATCCTGCTATGGACAGCAAACTCAAAGTGCTGCTGTGAGGGCCTTTGGCACGTGATGGCAGGGCTGCTGTTGAGTGAGCTGCTGTGCCAGCAGCCTCAGAATCATTGCTGTATTTATCCTGGCAGGTGTCCTCCAAGGTGACCCAGGGCAATTGCCAGGTCTGAGATGGTCAAGTGGTTCCCATTTGGTCCTTGGTAAATTAAGTTCAAAGCAACCTGTAACCTGGTTATACAATTCAGTTATGCCATAATTCAGGTCAAAGAATACAAAAGTACATTTTCACAGCAGTGCTGAGTTTGGTCTATTTAAAAGAGAGCTCAAACTGGGTCCCACCTTTCACAGGGTCCCTAAGATCTGCTCTGGGTGGAAACAGCACGTCAGTGAGCAGCCCTGGAGACTGAACATCCATCACGTGTTCCATGTCCCAGATTTCCTTTGGAGCTGCCAACGAGCCTTGCTTTGGGGCTTCAAGGCTTCTTATGCTTCCTGTGCCACAGCAACTTCAAACATGTTCTTTGCTAAATCTCTGCTAGGACACCAAGATTAGAACTCTCTGCTCCAGTTATTAATCTCTGGAATACTTAACGAGCTGTGTAAGACACCATCTCGGAAGAAAGAGAAGATGCCCATGAATTGTCACTTAAAATTTAGCATTATCCCTCCAGAGACAGCCTACAGTGATCCTCTGGCAGTCAGTCATAAACCATAAGTTTTGAAGCTTGTGTGGGATGAGCAGGGGAGAGGAGAATGCTTTAATGGGTTTAACATTATCCCCAAAGTCATATGGTGGGATTTCCACACGATGGTTGGAAGCTGCAGGCACAGAGCAGCTGTGCTGATTCCCATTGCTCACTCCCACTGCTCTGTGCAGGCAGCGAGCGCTCCCTGAGCATCAGCTGCAGCAGAACTGGGCTTTAAATGGCTCAGACCCTGAGCATGGCTTGCCGAGGGTTTTTCAGGCTCCTTTCATTCCTTTTCCTGTATGTCATTGACAAACACCTTTTCCCCCTCCTTGTTCACACAGTCTCAGCCTTCATGTTAGCAAGGTGTCATAGTTTCAAGGGATTTTTTTCTTATTTTGAGTTATATTGCTTTTTTTACACCCTTAGGGGTCTTTTCTTCCCATTTTTGAGCAGTGGATTTGGTTCCCATTTTCTAATGCAGCAGAAGCTGTGATGGAAAGACCATTTTCATGGATCCAGCTCACAGCAATGTTTGCTTGTGACAATTCACAGCTGCGCCTCTGCCCTCAGTTCTGTGTCTCAGCAGAGCCACCCTGAGAGTGGTGCTGGCTGAGGCTTTCACAAAGTGCACAACTCCTCTGGGGAAGGAGGGAGGTCAAGTAAAATCACGGAGACTTGGTCCATCTGTGCTCAATGCACAGTGTGCCTAGTGGAAAAATCTTTCAACCACTCATTTCCTGAAGCTAGCAGAAGTCTCAAGTATGGTGAGAATCACTCTGTGCAGGTATGCTTTTATTTTTAAGCAATTGCTGTTCCCCAGTATCAGTATGAAGCAAGCTGGATTTATGGTCTGACTGAAAAACTCGTGCTCTTAAAATTCCTGGGTTTAGTCAGGACAGTATTTTTTAGCTTTTAAGTTATTTCAGAACTGAGGGGTAGTACGAAACAGCTTCTCCCTTCATCTGACAGGAGGTAAATATGCAGTGCTGATGGGAAAAGCATTTTTATGTTGTCAGTGATGTTCTGTGAAGGCATCCAAGTTCCTGCACTTCCTGTGGTCAGGCTGCTACATCAGGTGGAAGCTCATCCCCAGAGCAGGCCTGGCTGGACAAATGAGCATCATAGCATGCAAGGAAAAAGTGTGACTTTGTTCAAACCTATGTCAAGCGAATTCCAGGGGAGAGAGACCTTTGGAAAGCTCCTCTTGTTTGAGCTTTTAGGGAATAGAGTGGGTGATATATAGTGGGTGATTGGATAGCAGGGAGGCCATGGGGCATTGGGTGCCTTCCTTATTTAGGTGAAGGGCAAGGATACATGGTGGAACTCTGGGTGGGAGAAGGTTTGAGAGATGATGGTAACCTGCAGCCCCCAAAGCCTCAAAGCTGCTGTGGTGACATTTCCTGAGTGCCCTGATGCCCTGGAGGGCTGGGAGGCTGTTGGCTGCAGCAGAAGCTGATTTTCCTCCTCTCTAAATGATCACCCTGTTTCTGTAGCTCTCCCTAGACTGTACGCCCTGCTCCTAAATGGCTCCTTATGCCAAGTGTGAAAAATGTCCTGTACAAGCTTGGGAGGCTGAGAACTCACTTCCTTGTCTGAGCTTGCTTGGTAGCGAGTTCCAGTCTATGCAAACAGTTTTTGTGTAGTCTTATCTTTCCACTAAACATTTTGATGTAGAGGTTTTGTTCTTTGGGGTGTTTTCATTCCCTTCAAAGGAGAATAGTAATGGGTCAAGCCTCACTGATGCTTGTTTCTGCATCTGAACAGCAGCCCCACTGCATCCAGATGAGGAGCAGTCCTGTTGGTCTGATCTTCCTGCTCTGCTTTGAGGGCTTCACAGGGCTTCCCCACAACATTTTAGAAATAATTCAGTGCCTACTGGAATGACCAGAAGTCCCCTGTATTACACAGAACTCTCTGTCACCCTCTCACCTTGAGCACCAGCTGCCTTTCAGCATTTTGTCTGCTACACTTAGATAAATCCACCTGATCTAGAAGCCATCAACTGATAACTCTCAGTGCTCCAGAGGCAGAATGCCTTGAGTGGGTGTCAAAGTGCTTTCTTGTGCACATCCACAGTGCCTTGTCACCCTTAAATTCAGTTTTGTGTTCCTTGTGCATTAGCACATTTCTCCTGGCTGACATTGCTGCTCAGCTCTGGGAAATATATTTCATACCCTCATCCTTAAATCAGTTTATTTTTCCCACTCTACAACTTGGTTAAAATATACCCCACTCCTCCTCTCACCCCAGATTCCTGCCACATACCTGGCATTCTTTCATCCTTAATGAGATGAAGGAGTGGGGGATTTCACCCTCCTGGAATTTTAGAGGAATACTAAGTGGATTTTTCATGAAAAGCCCCATTTAGGATATGAGTCTCCTTGAAAGATAGTCCATGACAGCAAACCTTGCTTTTGCTGATAATCATGAGCAGAGTTTTTACTTCTCTGTTCAATAACTACTTTCTGCCTGGTTGTTACAAGTGCTGTCATTGATGGAGACCCTGTTGGAGCAAGTTCCCAGTGGATGAAGCAGAGATTTGCATCCTTGCAAAGGTAGATGGGCAGAGCAGTGGAACTCAGGCTGCAACGTGGCCAAACTCTCTGTACAAACAAGACACCATAAAGGCGGTTAAATCAAAATTGTTTCATCCAGACTCAGTCATTAATTTCCCTTAATAAACATAAAAGGTTGTTGGATCAAGGGTTCCTTCAGCCTGGTCCTGGAAGTGACCTCCAGGAGATGTAAAGGGGGAAGTACAGGAATAGGAGCAGTGTGATGTGTGTGTAAAACAGGGAGAGGATGGTAAATCATCCCAGCTGGTCACTGCTACACAGCCAGGGACGCAGGAACGCAGTGCTCCTGGAGTCCTGACATGGACCCATCCCAGGAGCCTGCCCTCTTACACTTGTTGACAGGACAGGTTAAAGTATCCAAATTACAGAGCTCGGCAAGGATGATGAGTTTGGAGCAGCAACCCCACACTGGACTGAGCATCATGTGGGAGTGCTGGGGATGTTCCTGAACCTGCAGCTGTGCCAGCCCCGAGCTGTGCCCCAGCAGTGAGGGGCTGGGAGGGGACACAGGGAGCCCGGCTCTGCTCCTGCTCTGCGGAGGGGTTTGCTGCAGCTCCACGGGGCAGAGAGCAGCAGCAGCTGCAGGTCCCATTGCATGGGGGCTCCGGGCTCCCTTCAGCCAGCTCTGCTGTGGCAGAGGGCCACGGGCTGTCCTGGCTGCTGAGGAAACAATGGAGAGGAAGGCTTTGATTCCAGCAGTGATGGACACCCTCCTGCTCCAGGGTGGTGCCGATGGAAGGAACTGGGGGCTCGCTTATTTGCTTTTATCCTTTGTTATCCTTCTTGTTGTGGGAACTGCTGTGACTCCTCTGGAGGTTTTATTTATTCTTTTTGGCTGACGTGGTTCACAGGAGGCCTTTGATATCCAGCCCGGGAGTGTCCCCTGGCCTTGGAACGGGAAGAGCTGAGCCAGGCTGTGCTTATGACATCCAGCCAGGACAGGGACTGCTGGCCCTGGTGTCACACACTGACAGGGGACAGGGGATGGTGGCCTTGGTGTCACACACTGACAGGGGACAGGGACTGCTGGCCCTGGTGTCACACACTGACAGGGGACAGGGGATGGTGGCCTTGGTGTCACACACTGACAGGGGACAGGGACTGCTGGCCCTGGTGTCACACACTGCCCAGGGGACAGGGACTGCTGGCCTGGGTGTCACACACTGACAGGGGACAGGGGATGGTGGCCTTGGTGTCACACACTGACAGGGGACAGGGGATGGTGGCCTTGGTGTCACACACTGCCCAGGGGACAGGGGATGGTGGCTCTGGTGTCACACACTGACAGGGGACAGGGACTGCTGGCCCTGGTGTCACACACTGACAGGGGACAGGGGATGGTGGCTCTGGTGTCACACACTGCCCAGGGGACAGGGGATGGTGGCTCTGGTGTCACACACTGACAGGGGACAGGGACTGCTGGCCCTGGTGTCACACACTGCCCAGGGGACAGGGACTGCTGGCCTGGGTGTCACACACTGACAGGGGACAGGGGATGGTGGCCTTGGTGTCACACACTGCCCAGGGGACAGGGGATGGTGGCCTTGGTGTCACACACTGACAGGGGACAGGGGATGGTGGCCTTGGTGTCACACACTGCCCAGGGGACAGGGGATGGTGGCTCTGGTGTCACACACTGACAGGGGACAGGGACTGCTGGCCCTGGTGTCACACACTGACAGGGGACAGGGGATGGTGGCTCTGGTGTCACACACTGACAGGAGACAGGGACTGCTGGCCCTGGTGTCACACACTGACAGGGGACAGGGGATGGTGGCCCTGGTGTCACACACTGACAGGGGACAGGGACTGCTGGCCTGGGTGTCACACACTGACAGGGGACAGGGGATGGTGGCCTTGGTGTCACACACTGACAGGGGACAGGGGATGGTGGCCTTGGTGTCACACACTGCCCAGGGGACAGGGGATGGTGGCTCTGGTGTCACACACTGACAGGGGACAGGGACTGCTGGCCCTGGTGTCACACACTGACAGGGGACAGGGGATGGTGGCTCTGGTGTCACACACTGCCCAGGGGACAGGGGATGGTGGCTCTGGTGTCACACACTGACAGGGGACAGGGACTGCTGGCCCTGGTGTCACACACTGCCCAGGGGACAGGGACTGCTGGCCTGGGTGTCACACACTGACAGGGGACAGGGGATGGTGGCCTTGGTGTCACACACTGCCCAGGGGACAGGGGATGGTGGCCTTGGTGTCACACACTGACAGGGGACAGGGGATGGTGGCCTTGGTGTCACACACTGCCCAGGGGACAGGGGATGGTGGCTCTGGTGTCACACACTGACAGGGGACAGGGACTGCTGGCCCTGGTGTCACACACTGACAGGGGACAGGGGATGGTGGCTCTGGTGTCACACACTGACAGGAGACAGGGACTGCTGGCCCTGGTGTCACACACTGACAGGGGACAGGGGATGGTGGCCCTGGTGTCACACACTGACAGGGGACAGGGACTGCTGGCCTGGGTGTCACACACTGCCCAGGGGACAGGGGATGGTGGCTCTGGTGTCACACACTGCCCAGGGGACAGGGGATGGTGGCTCTGGTGTCACACACTGCCCAGGGAGAACAGATCACTCCCAGCTCTGGTGGGCTGTCCCACTCCTGGTGATTTGTGCCCTCCTGTGCCACAGCAATGTCCCTTGTCAGCTGCCAAGGTGCTGTTGCAGTGCCAGCAGGGGGAGAAGATGCAACTGGGCACTTTTGGGAGTTTGTAGAGTTTTTCTAGGGAGAGAACTAGAAGGACACAGAATGTTTTGCGCTGGGTTCATGCTTCAGGTTCATTCCTGAAGGGAATGGGAGAGGGAGAAGTGGGGGATGCCCAACATGTGTGATCCAGGAGAGCTTTGTTCAGGCCTCCTTTTACAGGCACTGCCCTGAATCTGGGCTGCAAGGGATGATTCCCCTGCTCCTGAGGGCTTGGCTTGTCCCTGAGCTGGAAAACTGACACATCCATGCCTTTTACCACTGCTCCTGTTCACAGGAGGCTGCTTCTGCCCTGTGCTGCCCAGATCCATTTGTCTGGGTGCAGAGTGAAAACAGCTTTTATAATGATGCAAAAATGGAAGGAATAACTCATATTTATACTCCCCCCTGAGCCCAGTCTCTTGAATGCATGCTGGAAATCCTAGTGAATGCTGTTTTTCACCATACAGCAGATTCCCCAGGCAGCACAGATGACAATTCCCAGGAACCATAAACCCCTTGAGTGTATACCCAACTCAAAATGCACTTTTATAACATTATATCACCTTCAAACCAACCTGCAATTTTACATGCTGGGATTTGATATAGGTACAAGCACTGGTTGTGCCCTGTGTCTTACAGAGAGCTTGTAAATGTGTTTTCAATTGTGAATTTAGGAGCTGTGGATGGGAGTTTTACAATCAGTGTCACTTCAGTCATAGGAGCCAGCAGCCACCAACAATTGATTTTATCAGGTATCAAAATGCACCCTTACACTCTGGGAAACAGGGCTCAGAAGGGGATTTTATCTCGAGTTCTGGGCTTTATGGGGAGAGGTTAAGTAGATGGTCACTGTTTCAAGGAGGACTTTAGGTTTCGAGTGCTCTCCAACACCCCTCTGCACAGCCTGGCAGCAGGGACTGAGCTACAGAGCCACGTGGGAAGTGGGGCTGGTTCACATGGGAATGTCCCTGCTCTGGAAGAAGTAGATACTAAAAAAAAAAAAAAAAAAAAAAAAAACCCACAAAAAATCACCCCTCCAAACACTGCTGTTGTGATTTTGAACCCAAAATAGCAGTTAGGTGTTTCCCATAGAAGGAACCCTCCATGGCTCATTCTGAGCAGCCCCACTGACCATTTCCTATTTTTCTTCCTTGTAGGCAGCTCTTTGAGCAGCTCTGGCTCCTGAATTGAAGGAAGTGTTTTCCTTAAATGCAAACAGAAATGCTGCTGGGTTTTCTGGCTCAGGAAATCAGTCCTCAAATCTGAGGCTGACTTTAGAGCCACAGACACCACCAATCCCCACCAGGCTGGTAGGAACCCAGTGAGTCCAGCTTTGCCAGAAGTGAAAAATTCCAGTTCTCCTGCTTTGCAGACTTCATGTCCTTGACATGTTTTTGTTTCGTGGGCTCTGTCAGAAGATGCCCAACCTGCCCTTTCCTTTCAAAAGAAGGTACATGGCTTAAATTGAAGCAAAAAAACCCTGGTATTTTATATTATTATAAAAATATATACTATTTCAAATCTCCCTGGAAATTAAAGCAAAAGTATGTTTCTTTTTAAAGTGTTCTGCACCTTTACATTTCTGCTTGAAAACAAAAATTTGTAGCTCTCTCAATTGGCATCAGTTGCATCAGTTGCATCAGTTTCTCCTGAGATGTATAATTCAAACATTTTGAACTTAAGTGCAAGCCTTTAGTGCCACAATTTTTAGTACTACTGCCACGACGGTTTAGAAATAAAAACCATTTGATCACAGCTTTATGTTAAATGAGGAATCATAATTAATATCATCATGTTTAATTTCTTTCTTACTGAGCAGAACGGTGGAATAATTTCTCCAGAGAAAAGAGAGTTTCCTCAAATGAACAAATGACAAGATTTTAAAAATAATTTAGCTATTGGAAAGAGAAGTTTAAATCATTGGATAGGATCAATGCAGGATACAAAATGCAGAATGCCCTGCTTGAGATGTGGAGAGAGAATCCCAGGGAGCTTCATTTCATGCCCACAACATCCTCCCTCCCTGGTGTTGTGGTTTAATTCCAGCCAACATCTCAGCCCCATGGAGCCACTTGCTCACTGCCCCAGTGTGAGGGGTGAGAGAAAAGTGAGAAAACTCGTGGGTTGAGATAAAGGCATTTTAACATGGGAAGCAAAAGTCACGCATGCAAGCCAAACAAAGCAAGGAATTCATTCTCCACTCCCCTGGGCAGCAGGTGCTCAGCCCTCCTTAGGAGAGCTGAGCTCCATCACGAGTGGCTGGGGAAGACAAACACTCCAAATGTTCCCCTTGTCCTCTTCTCCTCCCAGCTCTGTGTGCTGGGCATGTGGCCACATGGGCTGTGTGTCCCTGCAGTCAGCTGGGATCAGCTGTCCCACCTGTGTCCCTCACCCACATCTGCAGCACCCCCAGGCTCCTTGCTGGTGGAACAGAAAAGTCCTTGGCACGATGCAAGCCCTGTTCAGCAGGAACTGGAACATCCCTGTGTTATCAACGCTGTGTTCAGAACAAAACCACAACAGGCCCATACCAGCTACTGGGATGAAAATTAACTCTACCCCAGCCCAAACAAGTACACCCAGGTGCAGGTGGAGTAGTGGGATTTTCTAGAGCTGTCCCTTTTCCTCTCAATGCCATCCCATGGAAAACAGAATGGAAAGCCTTTGGTTGTCAGAGCCCCACATGACATGCTCTGTTTTCCACTACTCTCTCCAATTTTTGTCAAAACTACATTTCCTGGCCATTTTGGGAAGCAGAACACATGTAGAGAAGCAGTAACAATCCTGCTGTGGCGCCCAGCCTTCCAGTGACTCTTTCCAGAGAGGCTCATCAAGGTTTGTAAACCTGTGAGCCTGTGCACACAGAGACATTTTACATTGAATGAAGGTAGATTTGGATTAAACATAAGGAATAGATTCCACCCTGTAAGGGTGATGAGGCCCTGGCACAGGGTGCCCAGAGAAGCTGTGGCTGCCCCATCCCTGGCCAGGTTGGACAGGTTTGGAGCAACTGGAGTAGTGGAAGGTGTCCCTGCCCATGGCAGGGGGTGGGACTGGGTGACTTCTAAGGTCCCTTCCAACCCAAACCATTCCATGACTGGGTGATTTTCATCCAGCTCTAAGTTCCTGCACATCAGTGTCAAGCACACTGGTGTGGGGGATGCCCTGGAAAGGTGCCCTGGTGTACCTTTATAATTTCCTTTTGTACTCCAGGGTTTGATGGCTCCATGCCTGCCGGGAGCTCAGCAGCACCTGCAGCTGGCACTGCTGGCTGTCCCTGCAACGCCCTGGTGCATCCCACAATGCCAGCACTGGCACCTTATCCCTCTGTCTTCCCTACAGCACATTTTGCCATCAAGTCCTTGAGCCTGGGAGCATTTATTTTCTCCTGGTGGAAATCCAGCACTGATGACTTCAGCAGGAAGAGAATGATGCAGCTGGAATATGCTTTACCCACACCCTGGTACAATGTGCCACAGCCTTGTTCACACATCACTGTTCACCACATTTTTCATGTGATGTGCATACATTTGTGCTTTTTCCTTCCACATGGATGCTTGCTGACACCCACGTGTCCAAGGCCACTATTACCCTTGTGTTTCAGGAATACAGCTGGGTGTCACTGAGAGGGTGTTGGAACACCCTTGTGCTCGAGAACACAACCTTCAAATTACTTGCTTAAACGTCTGAATGCAGAGGGAGGAGAGTGTATGTCAAGATCTCTGTCACTGCAGGGCTGAAAGAAGAATAAGTGCTTATTTCTGCCTGCAATTCCTCCCTGAGCCATTCCCCCGGGATACTTTGATATTAAGTGTCCCTCCCAGGTTCCTGGTGACATTAGTAGCAATAATGGTCAATTAGGTGCACAGGGAAAGGAGGAAGAGTGATCAACAGAGATGCCAATTTTAACACTAGCAGGAGAGAAGAGAATTAATGTTTGCTGAGCAGAAAGATTAAGATCCTGGCAGGGAAGGAAGGAGAAGGAAAAACTGAAGCCTTCAAAGAAAGAACTACAGAAAATATTTAATACTGATTTTTCAGGCTTGCAGAACAAGACATTTTCACCTGCTGGCTCAGATTTGACTCTTGATTCACCATTATATAACGTATTTTAAAGCACACATTTTAAGCAGGGTCTTAAGGTAAAAGGGTTTAGGGGCCATTATATTGTCAGGGAGAGGAATGTGGTTTTGTGATAGAGGTGGGAATTTGCAGCAGGTCAGGTCTGGGCTGCTCAGGGATTAGGTCAGTATCAGCTCTCAACACTGCCTTAAGGCAAATTGAATTTTTCACAGAAGAGTGAAAGATTAAGGAAAAAAAAAGAAAAATATCCCAACCCTGAAACTTACCTAATCACCTGCCACTAAATAAGGCACAATGAACTATTCACCACCTCCACTGTGCTTTATACATTACTGCAATAATTACAGAGCACATTAGGTTGGAGCACTTCTAATACTTGCAGAATAAAAGGGATCCTGCCCAGCTGTGCCTGTGCTGTGTTGGTGTGTGCATTTAAGGGTCTGGTGGTGGGCTCCGTCAGCAGGTGAGGTGTAGGTAGGTAGGTAGGAAGGAGATGACAGAGGGATGGGGGTAATGGGTGGGGAGGTTGTCCAGCTGGGAATCAGCTTTGTCTCATGGGGGTTTGGTCCTCAGCTGTGTGATTTCAGAAATTTTGTGTTTGTTGATTTGCACTGATGGCTGCCGTTAGAGGGGAGGCAAACAGTTCTCTGTGACTTGTTGGTTTTCCTTCTGTAGTGGAGTAATCCCAGTGATATCCCACCTTAGGTGTTCCCAAGGAGTCCTGTAATTCCTTTTAGATTCATGGCTCAACTCTCTGCTTGACTTAAGCTTTGTAGGATGGGTGGGTGCTGAGGATAGGATTGGAATGATGTTTCTGCCTCCTGGTGAGCAGAGCTCCTTGCAAAGGTCCTGCAAGGTGGTCACAGGTTCCCTTTTGCTTTGCTTAGAGGAGCCTTACTCTGGATGAAAGAGAGCAGTTTCCCACAGCAGGTAGGGAAGAAGGCTGTAGATCTATCTAAGATAATGTTCTCCTTACCCTTGAATTAGGAGAAGGCTTAATGATGCCTCTGAAAGTGTTTCCTACTGCATCTGCTCAGAGAAGCATTTCACCAGGGATCACCAGCATCAGGACTCTTTCCCCATCTCTCTGCTGACCGAAAATAATCTGTAGCATGGATTATGCTTTGCCTTTCCTGCTCCTGGGGCTGTGGCCTCTGTCTTTCCCAGATCCCCTCACTGCCATACCTGCACATGGCTAAGCTTGGCACTGGGGGTGCTTAGGGCAGGAAGATGGAAGGGAAAATGCCAATTGTCACAGAGTGGACAACAGCCTGGTGGGCCTGCAGGGAAGCAAAATCTATTGCAACACCTTTGGCAGCACTGCTGAAAGCAGCGCCTGTTTCTCACAGGCTCAGTGCCAGGAGTCAGGGGCCTGTCTCCAGCAGGGCTGTGGGTGAGCCCTGTTCTCAGGCTTGGGCTGAAGTGAAGGATTCAGGCTGAGCAAGTTCAGCCAGGTGTGCCAGCAGCACTTTGTGCTCCTGCCAGGTTTGCTGGGGACTCACTGAGCTGCAGCCTGGCTGGGCTGTGCCACTGCTGAAGGGCTGGGACTATCACCTGCATGCTGAAAGGGGGACGCTGTAGAGGACAAAAAATAACTGACTTATTCTTCTGCTTGTGATCTCTGCTGATGTGTCTGATCCCAGGTGTTTTTGGTGACACTCCTGTTTGGTGGCTGCCTGTGGAAGGCATCAGCTGGTTGGAGTTTGAGGGGAAATGGGTAATTCTCTCAGTACAGAACAGGTGGAAGGGTGTTGCCTGACTCCTAGTAAAGTTTGTGCTGCTGGGGGTTCATTCTGTTGTGTGCAGTACTAGAGCCCCGGGGACCTGAACAGAAGTGGTTTGGGTTATTTGTAAATTCACAACAAATGGAGGTGCCCAGTAGCACTGGGGGAGGTGGTCAGAGGACAAATGAGGCTGTGACCCAGGGCAAGCCTGGGGCCAGCCACACACACATCTCCAGCATGCCTCCCCCTGGGATTTGTGGCTGTTCCTGCAGCTCCTCTGGGCAGGGGAATGGCTCATGCCTGTACAGAGGTCATCCAGGAGTTCTTGGTGTTCTCTAAATTGGGTGTCCCCCAGGCCATGTGAGAGCCCAAGGAAGCCACTTGGACTTTTCCCTTCTGGTGCTGCTGTGGGTCTGTGTTTGGCAGAGGCAGTGAAAGCATCAGCTTTGCAATAATAAAGAATTTACAACAACCCATTAACTCCGTTAATCCTTGCCTTAAGAAATGGAAGGAGCTGCCTGCATGAATTAGTAAAACAAAGCAGGAGAGGATTTTTCTCTACCCCTGTCAGGTGTGAACTGGGAGTGGTGCACCTCAACCCTTTGGTCCCTGTGCTCCCAGAGGAGCACTGCAGCATCTCCCACCTCCAGCTGGGCTCTGCCAGGCAGCTCCCAGGGCTTTCCCATGGACTGGGGGATGATGCTGCCTAGGCATGGCCACCAAAGTGAGCCTCAGGATCACTGTGTTCATAAGAGCTGCAAACTGATTTTTTTAGAATAAGTCAGATCTGAAGCTTCAGTTACACCCCACAGGTGTATGGATTTTATTTAGGTATACACACCTGAGTGAGGACTTTCAGTCTAATACCTAGAGGAAAAGGAAAGATTTTGTCCCTTGCTCAGCAGAATTTGTATTTTAGGTGTTATGAGGTGGTTTGTAACTGTCCAGCCTGATAACAAGACAAAGCTTCTGTTGATATCTTGGGAGCAGATTTAAACCAATATTCATTGTTTTTGGAAACCTTTATTTTTCCTGCTATATTTCAGATTTAGATGATTTCAACCTCTGCTATTTCATGGTCAGAGATAGGAATATCTCCTTATACTGATACCTTAAATTTTAGCTTTCATATTTTCCAGATTCTGCCTAACTGTAACCCTGAACTTCATATAAAGTGATAGCAAGTTCTCTTCACAGTTTAGTTTGACAAAAGAATCCTTTTCCAGCCCCAGAACCACGGACACCACTGCAGCTTCAGGCCCAAAAAGTGCAAACAGCAGGGAATTGAGGAGAGCAATCCGGGAGGATGGGACTGCAGAACCTGGAGCTGGAATCAGACAATTAACCCCAATATGGAAACGGACCAAAACCTATAAAAGTGTGAAAACTCGTGACACGCTGTCCATCTTGGGCGTAGCCTTGGCCAGGCTCTTGTACTGCCCAAGGTTTATCCTTTGAAGGCCTTTCAATAAATCCCTCCTTTATTCCTTTAACACTGCCTAGCCTCTGCTGCAGGTAGCCTCTTTAGGCACCAATACAAGGTAGTGATATTTAGGCTGCTGTAGTCCAGGTATTAAAGTTATTTGTTAGAGAGTGATTTAAGGCACAGCCAAGAAAATAATTTTACTGTGATACAAGTCTGTGTTTCTGGTGACTTCACTGATGCCTCACCCCACCCCCCACCCATATGCCTTTAAAACATTATTACCAAGAAAATTTAAGACCTTACAAAAGAAGCTTAGCCACAGCATTCTGTGTTATATGTAATTTAGTGTCCCAAAGTGCTGAGCAGGGGTTTCTGAGGAAGGGATGGGTAGTTTAATTCCACATTAAAGGCTTTGGTGGATGTCTTGGGAGGGCTTCATCCCAGCTGACAGACCTGGATGCAGAGTCTGTTGGCACAAGGCAGACCAGAAGTTTCCCACTTTAACCACTGCCCCTCAGGAATAATTTAGGATGGGTGTCAAAGCATCTTCTCAAACCAAAGAGCAGCTTGTCCATCTCCAGCCTGTTGAAAGCCAGTCATGGAAACAGCCATCCCTAATTCTCCCTACACTCTAAACTGCAGAACTGGATTTCTTTTATGAGTATAAAAATACTGTAATTCCTTAAGAAATTAAGACTACTCTGATTAACCACCACAAATCCTCCCTTCTTTCCTTTTCCTCCAGAATAAATCTTCTCAGAAACCTTTAGGAAATGAGTGGGGTTAGGTTTGCAGAGCAGTGGGACAGCCAGGTACTGCTGTGAGCTGTCCCCATCCTTTTGGGGTCTGTTTAGTGCCACCAGTCACCAGTTCAAGTTCTGCAGGTAACCAGCACTGAGTCATTACAGCATTAATTCTGCTGAGCCTTCAAAAGTGCTCATTTCAAACATCAGGGCTTTATTCCTTCACCTGTGGGTGGAATTAAAAAAATTAATTAATGCTAAGCAGTTATCAGCATTTAGCAGTGCCTTATGTGCTGTGGAATAACTTTAGGCAGGGTCCTCTTACATTTCTAGAATGCCATCTTCCCTTCTGCACTTGTTTTTCCTGGGAGCTTGGGCACTGTGGTAACTGTGTTTTCCTGGCTACTGAGCCAATACCTGCAAAGCTTTCAGACTGAAATAAGTGTTGGTTATGTAATGTAAGAGGCTCCTTTTTGATAAGTTCATCCCCAGTGCTGTGAGTTTTTATCCATCCAGTCACCTTAGAGCAGCTGAAGAGCTGCATGGCTAAATGTGGTCATTGTTGAACAAGCAGCAGCAGTTGAAGAGGGGGTGTTGGGCATAGATAAGAACTTGAAATTAAGCCCTCTGCACTCAGCCTAGTCAGGCACCAAATCTTCTAATGGGAACTGGAAATTAAGTTTTATGTATTATAAAATGGAGAAGTATGTCAGCAAAACTCATCTGTGAAACAACCATCATCTTACCCTTTGTTCCTTTTTTTTCTTAGTATTTCTTTTTCCTGGAAGTTCATCTTTGTGTCAAAAAATATCTGGAAAACTCTGTGGGACACTAATATCCATGATCAGACTAGGTGGTACAGGTGTGAGCCAGACTTTTAACAAGCACTCAGAGCATCAGAGCAGGAAACTTCCAATTAATATTGATTGAAATCAATTTTTTTCCCCTCATTTAAAATACTGTAGGACAGTGTATGTTGTCATCATCACTTTTCCTGTTACAGTTGTTGCATTGATTTTTTCCTACCCAATAGGATCTCAATGAAAAAATGGTCTTTCATTTGCTCTGTAACATAACCAGGGCTAGTTAAATGGAATACATGTGAAAGCAATTAGGAACATCTTGACCTGCAATACGTGCAGAGCCATAACCAAATGAACTGCTGAATGCACTGGGAAAGGAAAAAAACATGCATCTACTTTGCTAAAAGCTCGATAAAAGTGGGGAAATCTGGGGGCTTGCAAAATAAAACCCAAGTTTGGGGCAGGAGCCACTTGTGTGTTCCCATAACCAGGAAATGGGGTTTGTTCTGTGTGTTCTGATTTGTTAGGTTGTCTTGATACATCATTAAACCAAGTCTCAATAGCCTCAGAGGGAAAAAAAGAATCCTGATGTTGCTTTTAGTGCTGTGTAATACTGAATATTCAGTTAAGGCTGGATACCTTAACCTTGAGTCTGTGTTTCTAATGTCAAGGAACTTTGATAAAGGGCTGAGTTTCTGCTGTCCCCTGATGTGTCTTTTGGTGTTGCTTTGTTCTCATTCTCACTGTTCCCAAATGCTGATTATTTAAATGTGAATTCCTGGATTTAAGGAGCAAAGGCATTATGTTCCCTTTTGGAAACAGTGAGCATGAGTGACAGGGGAACTATGAAAACATAACCCAGGTTATTTGAATGCTGATGCTTCAGAGTCTTGTCAGTGATGTGTTTGCACAGCATCATCCCTGTCAGGGCACCTGACCAGTAAAGCCATCCTCCTTATGGAGGAGAAAGTCCTAAGCATGGAATACCTGTGGTTAAATCCCTATAAACCAGCCCCTGGCTCTCGCAGCCGTAAGCCCAAGCTGCAGCTTTCCTTCCTCAGGCCCTGCTAAAACTAACAGGGGCACTTTCATCAACTGTAGAAACCGGATCTGGCTCTGAAAGATGGACAAAGGCTTCTGACACTCCTGCTGAGGCTTTTATGCCTTCAGCTATCAAATGTGTTCTGTGCAGAGAGCTCCATTAAAGATGCATGGCCTGTCAGGATCCTTTCCCGGCGGGGCAGCGCTGCCCGGCTCGGAGCAGCAGCTCCAGCATTCCCAGTCTCCTCGTGCTCCTGCTCCCCCGATGCCAAGCCCTGCTGACCCCAGGCCCCTCTGCAGCTGGCCCAGCCAGGTCCAGCTGTCCGATGTGAGCGCTTGCTCAGTCAGGGATGGCAATGCCAGCCCTTTGCAGGCTCGTTCCGGGGCGCTGCTCCAAGGGACAAAGTGTGTGGGCACTCTTGGGAGAGGAGCAGGACCTGAGTGAAGGCACCAGAGCCGTGGGAATGGTTGGAGAGGAATTCCTGTAAATAAACCCACCTGCAAACTGGAAGATGAAGCTCCTCAGACAGCAGAACCAGGTGACTGAGCAGGCTGCAAGGCACAGCATGGCTGGTTCACCTCTAGGGTTAAGTGCCAAAACACGCCAAGGGCTTGAGGTAACGATTCCAGAAACGTGTTTGCAGTTTTTTTCTGTTCCAGAGGGTTCTGAGGCCAAGTTTCACTCTGAGCTTAGATTAAAAAATACATTGCACAGTTTTATATCTAAACAGAAATGCCAGGCACACCCTTAAACCCTCCAGCTTGTCAAATACCTGAATGCCACAGGGTATTTTGTGGATAAATGCTTTGTGCACTTACTGCAAACCAGATTATTGGACAATATTTGCTTTAACTGGGGAGAAAGCTCACAGATAATGACAAAGAACGGATGAGTTTCAAGTTCAGTGCACAGGAGATATTTTAATTAATCCAAATCAATGGCTGCCTAATAGAAGGTGGAAGGCCCTTTATGGGACCAGTGAGTGAGAGTTGTGCAGAAAATGTCATGGTTTTCCTCTAGTTGTGCCCTGACCTTATGTCTCAACTACAGCCCTCTGCAAAGGTGACATTTGCTTTCAAAACCAGTGCTGTTCCTTGTATTTGCCATTATGCTTAACACTGTTGTGTTCCTGTGATCAAGGGCTATATACTTGGGTCAGGACATCTTTTTAAAAGTTTAAAGAAATCAGAAGTTAGAGAAATGAGTGGTGCTGCAGGTGTTTGAGGATGGTGCAGACCCCACTTTGCAGGTGTACCAAACCTGGTAGCACAGTTCTGCCCTGGGTTTCTGTGTAAGGCTCTTCTTTCTCTGGGCACAGTTCCCAGGCTGGAGAACAGGAGCATGGCCATTATTTTCCAAATTTCCATCAGTTTTGTGATCTATAGGTGAAGGCCCACCCTGTTCCACAAGTGAATTATGGGCTAGGTGATTTTCTCAAGGCCAGAAACAGAGAAATTCAAGGATGCTATCAAGAGTGATAGTTGCAAATAAAACAGCATTTTCTCATCTAAATGCTAAAGCATTTTTCAGAAGCCCAGTGCTGAGGATGTTTTAGGAACATCCTGCTTTGCCTGATGTGATACTTTCTTCCTAAAAGCCTTCATCACTGATGCCAGAGCTGTCCAGAAAAGCCTGATTTCAGGGAGCCAGAGAGTCTTGCTTCCCAATCACACTTTTTGGAGACTATTTTGAGGTTCCCCTCCTCATGTGTAGCTGTGATCTTTAAACTCCCTGATATGCATCTACTGCCAATGTGTCAGTGCAGTGAGCCTGTGCTGCACTAGTTCAGTGTTGTGGTTTCGTGTTTTAGTCTGTAATAAACATAAACCAGCTTACCGCTGACCTTCAAAGTTTCCAGCTAAGTACAAAGTTTGCACCTTGAGACAATCTTTGTGGTGGATCTCCCCAAAATGCTGTGAAGAAGGTAAGTAACAGGTATTAAAGTGTCATGCGACAGTGAGAGGAAGGAAACAAGCTATAGTAGTATAAAAGGTGCTCATCTCCCAAACTATGGACAGAGAGAAGTGCTTGGAGCTGCCTGTGCAGTCTTCCCCAGAAAGTTCTGGAGATGGCACTCACCCCACATGCAGCTGGGCTGCAGCAGGAGGGAGGCTCCAGCAGGGATCTGAGGCACTGGAAAAGAGGTAGGGGTTACTTGTGAGTTTAAAGCAGTATTGCTGCATGTCTGCTGCTGCACCGGAGGGCTGTGCTCTGCTGCAGTGCAATTCCTGCTTGTCGCTGCAGCACCTGCGTGGAGTGGGGGGAGGAAACCTCTTCCAGAGCAAATCCCCTCAAAGCAAACCCCATAGAATTTCATGCCAGGTACTCAAGTGACCCCACGGATGTGCTCACCTGGCACCAGGGGATGGCTCTGGCTGCAGGTATCCCTGTCAGGGTGGGGTAGGCACTGCCCGTTCCTTTATCAGGAGGATGAGGAGGAGCAGGCTGCTAAGAACTGGGATACAACTTCATCCTGGGTAAGCAAGCAGCTCCTAACCACAGGGATTTTGACTTGTAACCTTGCAAGCCACAGATCTCTGCCCACCAGCCTGTAAAATTTCTATCCTGTTAAGGCTTGAAATCCTTCATAGGTCATGCTGGTCCTGGCTCTTTGTGGGTTTAGAGAGGTTTTTCTCTCCAGACCTGCTCCTGGCTTTTTTGTCTGCAGGTGGCCCTGCTGGGAAAGTCCTGGATGTTACACTGCAGCTTTCCCTGCCTAGGGTGAGTGCTGGGGCTGTACTGAATGTTCTGCCTGTAGGGAGTTGGCCTTTGTGCCTGCAGAAGAGGAGGAATGAGTGGCAGCCCGTGATAAGGGTGTGTTGTACAAATACTGGAGATTGATCAATTAACCTTTTTTCTTCCTTTGGTCTATTTACAAGGTACAAACTTCTACTGGCACCATCCCACATCTTAATTTTTCTGCATTGGCGAGGATACACTTGGAAAGCTTGCTGGTCTGTTGGGAATTCCTTGTGCCAGTTCACTGCCCAATTTGGTGTGGACTTTCCTGGTGCAGGTGGAGTGATATCCTCAAGGTCACAGCACCTACCACCAGCCTTTCCAAAGATTTTTACTGATTTGAAGCTGGAGCATTAAATATTGGTTACTTTTGACTTTGCTTGCTGCAGCGCTTTCTAATTCAGCTGTACCAGAAGTATGCACCTTGTTTTTGCATCCTGGTTTATTATTCAGCTAATCTCTGATATCCTCTCCTGACCTTCTACTGAAATCAGCATGAATACCCCAGATCTACTCCTCTGTCTCTTTTAGTCCCTCAGTTCTGCTGCAATTTTCACCTTTCCCTTGGTGTCCTCCACTGTTCCTCTCTTACTGATTTCCTTCATCTATTTTTTCTTTTTAAGTCAGACTCTGGTTATTCCACGTGTAAGACATTTGAGAGCCTTCCCATGACATCAGCACTTTTCAAGCCCTTGAATCTGTTGTTTGCTTGTTTGTTTTACAGAGAATAATCAATGTCGGTGTTCTTATTCATGAATCTTTCTCTAAGATACTGTTTCACCACTTGCAACTGCCTGGTCTGAGCATAATTTCCTTTCCTTGTCCCTTGCTGTTGCCTTCTAGGGAACCCACACCCCACAGCTGGATCACTCCTCCCCTCCCACCACCCCCCAGTTCCCCTTGTGCTGCACCACTGATTTCCTCCCACTATTTCTGTGCAAAAACTGTCCTCACCTTCAAGTTTGCCCATTTCCTTCTGTTTGCCCATCCCTGTTTTACCCACCTTTCTTCCCGGCACCCTCCCAGTGCTTTCTGTGCCCCCCTTGCCCAGTTGGCTTCACCTCCTGCACTGGACGAGCCCCAGTGCTCAGAGCAGCCTGTGTCCACCACCCACGCCAACTTCTGCCTTCATTTGTTGTCTCATGACTTGTTTCTCCTCCTCAGCCCTCACTGTGCTGCCAGACTGCCCATGGGCATTCCCAGAGGTGTTTGGATGTGCAGCCAGGGAGGGGACATGTTCCTCTGCTCTGCAGAGGCTCTTGCTCCTTTGCAGCGGGTTTAAGTAAGGACATGATCTGCTCGCTTGCCATCAGAGAGCAGCTCTGAGCCGGAGTGAGATAAATACACCAGACCTTGAAACACCATGAAAGGAGAACTTTGCCAGGGCACTAAAAACTGCAGAGATTGGAAGCGTACATTGAAGAGGGGAGAGGAAAACACAGGATCACCCTTAGCCCTTGTCGGGCTGCAGCCCACCTGCGCTCCGCTGTGTTTGACAAGCTGACAGCAGCACTGCATGCTGCAGCAGAGACCCCAGACCACACGTGTCCTGCATGCCTGCAGAGCAGGGCAGGAGCTTTGCTGTCACCTCCCTTGTTCACTTTGAACTCCCAGCGTGGCCCACGGCAGCTCCTTCTGTGCATCCAAGCCAGGGGACTGCTCAGAGTCCTTCAGCCACCACAGCTTTCTACCTGTTTGTTTAATCCAGGAGACTCATCTGACCACTGAGCAACTTATGTACTATAAAAGCACAAGAGGAAAATCCCCTTCTTAGGTCTGGGTGAAATCTTCCCAGAAAACAGTGGGGTTCCTGAAGAAAGGAATTCAAACAACCAAAACAACCTGTGAAATTGGAGTGGCTGCTGGATGAGGAAGAGGAATCTAGGAACTGGAACTTTGAAACTGCTGGATGCTTTAGTGGTGCTTTTTTATGCAAGTTCACCTTTGAAATGTCTTCTTCTTTTTTCTTAACTTAGGTCTCTGCAAAATTTTATTTGTACTGTAAAAACTAAAGAAAACTTGATGCAGTGAATTTTGACTGTATTAGTAAACAAACATTGTATTTCTCTTCTAGCTCCAAATCTTTGCATTGGCAACTGAAGCAAAGGCTTTGATTTGCCAGCAAGAACGAGGATGATGCAGGTGCCTGCAGGCTCTCAGATGAGCCCAGCCCTCCCTCTGCCCTGCAGGTCTCCACCATCTCCTGTCCCAGGCCCTGGGCACTGCAAGATCCTGCTGAGGCTCTAGCTGTCCTTATCTTCCCAATCACAATGCTGATAACCAAATTTGAACAGAAAAGGAGGGAGGGGGTACACTGGGGGAGCATTTTTGGGGATATTTTAGGGACTTTTTCATCTTGTGGCTGTTAAGCTGCATTTCAGCTTTTTACGCTGACTCACTGGTCTGGCACAGAGCCAGGGTATTTATGAGACTCCCCCTTCATTTCCATACGTGCCTCAGAAAGCAGCTGTGCTTACAACACAATTTCAATAAACAGACAACTGAATTATGGACTTCAGAGACTGATGCAAAGTTGCTGAGCTCTCCAGTGCCCTGGGCTAAGGCTCCTGCTGCCAGACTCGGGCTTTGGAAAGCTGCCTCCACCCCGCGCAGCCCAGGGCTGCCAAGGTCCTGGCTGCTGATCTGAGTCTAGTCCCAGAGCTGTAATTAACCTCTAACGTGGCTAAAGCTGCTCCCATTCCATCCATCCTGCACCTATATCTCTGTGGATCCAGTGAGGAAGAGAACACAGAGGTGCTTTCTTCTCATCAGCTTTGTTTCCAGATTTTTGCATATATAGAGGGAGCAATAAGACAAGTTTTGCAGTTAAGCCATGGCTCCATGGGTCACTTGCTGACTCTTAAACTGTGGTTCTGCCATGTTGCAGTAGTAATAAGTGAATTCTGGACAGAGCTCTCAATCACATGTCAGAGTAAGCTCCTACCTTAGTCAGACCTTCACCCTGTAGATGGTCTCTGACATTCCTGTACAGTTGCAAATATTCATATTTATTACCTGTGAACACTTACCTACATCTTGTCCTGTCTCAAGGAGGGGCTCACATTTCAAACCTAAAGGCCTCTCTTAAGCTAGAAGGGTTTCAGTGAAACCTCACAGCTCAGTGTCATAGCTGCTCCTTGTGGGTCTGTTCAGACTGGGAGGAGGCTCTTTCCCAAAGAGAAATAGAGTCCACGGTGATTAATCCTCCAAACTTTCTGCAACCTATTTCACCCTGGAAAAGGCAACTGATCCCAGACACAATCTCTGACAGCAGCATGAGGAATCTCCTCTGCTCTGTTCCCAGTGGGTGAGTGTGGGCTCCCCAGTGCCACTCCCAGGCCCAGGAGGCTTCTTGGCTTCTCTCCCAGCTCCAGTGACTGGTTTGACCCCTGGTAAGGGCTCTTATCTGCCTATAAAATTGGCATAAGGCACACTTCAGGAATAGCATTTGTTTTTGGTATCAGTCACTGTGTTTAAGAGCCTGGTGTGATGTTGCATTGCTTTGAGGGGGATTTTAGTTCTTCCTAAAAAATTCTCTGGGACCCCATCCCTCACACCAAATCAACCTGGGGCAAATAGGAACCTGCTGTCTGGCTTAGATATTTATGCCAAAAACCCTGGCAAAACAGTTTCTAAACCACATATCCACCTTCCAGCCTCAGTGGGGTCAGCAGCATCCTTCACCTTGTGCCTAGCTAGAAATCGGGGTAAATCACATCCACAGTGCGGGCGGGCGGGCAGGGGTGCGACCTTCCACCGAAATCCAAAGAGTTGGGTTTTTAAAATTTATTTATTTACCTGAATCACCCCTCCCGGCGACAGAAAGAGCCCCGCCCGCCCCATGCGGACGAGCCCTCGCTGCCCGGAGCCCGCAGCGACCGCTCCCGCAGCATCCCCGGGGATGCTCCGCGCCTTCACCTGCGGGGCGGGCGCCGCTCCCCGCCCGCCTCCGGCCCCTGCCCCTCCTCGGGGCGGAGCTGCGGCCGCAGCCGGGGCCGGAGGCGGGCGGGGACCGGGTCCGGGTCTGCGCGGCGCCGCTGCCTCGCTGCGCTTCCCTCCGGCTGCTGCCGCCGCTGCGGGAGCCGGGGCCGGGCCCGCTGTGCCGAGCGGCCGCGGTGAGTGCGGGGCTGGGGCCGTGCGGGGGGCGAGCAGCGGGGCTGGCCCGGCCCGGCTCGGCTCGGCTCGGCTCGGCTCGGGGATGCTGCGGGGGTGCCGGGTCCTGCCGTGCCGCGGGCGGGTGCGGTCCCCGCCGCCGTCACCGCGGAGTTTGGGTAACTCCAGCCCCGGAGCGGCTCAGCCCGGCGACCTTATGGTGGCACATGGATGGGGACGCGGTTCCTTCCCCCTCTCAAGGCGGTTCTGGCTCCGCGGAGCTTTTGTGGTTCACGTTGTGCCGTTTGTACCGCGGGTCATCGTGCGAGAGCCAGCGTGATGTAAATGGGGATGCTTTGGGCTCTTCGTGGGTGGGTTTTGCTCCGTGCGCGTAGAATTCTTCTCCCTTCTGGCACGAAAGGGGTGTGCAAGAAATTTACTCGAGGCAGCACAAATACAAGCTACCGTAATTCCCGAAATGGCATCGGGGTTGCGAGCGCCGGTGTCTGTGTGAGGTGCGGGGCTCTTGGGGACAGTCTCCTTCAGACACTGGCGGACCAGGGGAACTCCAGCCTGAACTTCTGCCCCTTCTCCAGGGCCTGAGGTGGCAGTGGTGGCAGGGGATGCTTTTTGGTTGACTGACGAGCGACCAAATTCTGGTTTATCTCTCTGCTTGCTTATCGTGGAAAGATATTTTCTGCACGGTGAAAACCGCTCGAGGAGGAGGAGGAGGAAGATGCTTCAAGCTGCAGTAGAGTAGTAGCAGGGAGAGTGTCTTTTCACGAATTGTCGGGGAAAGGAGAAGGTTCACAAACCTGGGGAAAAAAGTCCAAAGACCCATCTCCCAGCCTTCCTGTTCCCTAACAAAGCCTCAGGAAACCTCGGGAGCAGCGGCTGCCGGGGCTGCCCTAGCTCTCACCTTGACCCAGCCTTCCTTGACCCCCTGTCCTGAGCCCTGCCATTATTGTTAAGTGGTTTTTCACAGGTGGAAGGGCCAAGTGCTGTTATGGCAGAAAGCAGAAGGGCTTTTTCTGGCTGGAGCAGAACTTAGTCTGGAGGTGGATTGTGTTTGTTGTGAGAGATGTAATGTATTCAATCCTGAAAGTGAAGAATACTTTTTCATATACATTTTTCCTTCTCGGTGCTATGGGTTGGATCAAAAACTGCGGATGATATTAAAATACTCTTATTACGGTATTTTATTGGGTTTTGCTTCATGTCCTGAGATCTCTCATGAGGTTGGAATTAAAAAAAAAAAAAAAAAGCTTATTTTCCCTCTGACTGGAAAACAGAAGTGACTGTTTCATAAGAAAAATAAGGTTTAAAGTGTTGAACTTCAGATATGTGTGATGGATGTGATGAAATGCTGAGATATCACATCTTCTTTTTTCCATCAAGACCACGTGTCCAGGATGTGCATTTCTAACAATGTCTTGTTGTTGAGTCGGTTGTTGCAGGAAAAACGACTCAGTGTAAATGTGCTGGTACCAATTGTACCAGCTCCTTGGTGCTTCTGCATCACTTCTGCAGTCACTTTGTTGGAACCTTATTTTCCCTTGGTTTAATAATTTATAAAATGCCTGTTGCCTCTAGGCACATTTCATCCAGCAAGAAGAAAAACATCAACCAGTGTTTACTGGTTATGGAGCCTGAGGTTTACAAATAATGAAGCTTTTGTGGATGAGGGGGTGTCTCATTTTTATCTTGTATAAACTCACAAAAATGCAGGATTTGTGCTGAATGTCTTGTTGGTTATTACTCGGCTCCTTCCCCTATCCTTTAAAAGTTTTCTTGCCTGCTGGTGACAAAGTGGGTTTTAACTATGACCTTCCTTACCCTGATTTTGGGTAGTCTTCTCCTTTTTCCTTTTACCTGAGTCTGATTTAAGTTTAGCAGCTCTTGAGTATTTAACAATTGTAAAGTAAGATGGCAAAATCAGATGCAACATCTTCACCAGTTGAGCTGCTTTGGCTGAAAGAGATCAGCCTCTTTTTGGGCAATAAATTGCTCTCTCAAATCCTCTGCCAGATACTTATGAGCCACTATTATTAACTGCATTTTGAATCACTCATTGAGCTGGAGGGGGGAAATTGGCCTGCAGCTCATCTCATCTCCTTTGAAACTGCTAAATGATGATTCAGTGACCTCAGTGGGCAAATTATATCAGCAGATAATTGGCCTAAGAAGAAAAACTTGCCTGATAACCAAATAAACTGGCTGCTGCTGTTTATTATCTCAAAGATGCTCCAGGTGAAACCTCCAGTTTCAAACAGTGACAAGGTTTTGTTGTGGCACAAGGGGACAATAACACTTCAATCTTGCCTTCTCCTCTCCTCTTCCTCCTCAGAGGGTAAACTGCTACTGGGGTATGGTGTTTTTGGAGGACTTGGCTTTGGGAGGATCCCAGCAGAGCTGAATTTAGGAAGGAAGGGAAAACATAATGCAGGGGCCCTACTCATCACCTTGTCATTGCCTTCCTTGCCTTGGCAAAGCCCTTTCCAGGAGCCACGTGCCACTTCCCAAAGATGCCTGGCAGATGTTGGGGACACGGGTGAGGGTTAGCCCCTCGTGGGCAGTGACATGTGCTGGGTGGAGAGCAGGACGGCGAGCTCTGCCGGTGCTGCGGTCAGCCCGACCTCACTGCTTGTTCAAAACAGTTCAGGGCCAGTTCTCTGCAAGGAGAGCTGGAACTGTGGTGAGTGCCAGGGCAGATGTGTCCAGGTGTGGCCTATTCAGCTTTCCTTGCTTAAGGAGCTGCAGGAGTGAGCTGGGATGTGTGAAAGGTCAGCTGGTGGCTTTTTGCAAGGCTGTTAGCTGACTTACACCACCTCCTAGGATGGTCTTGCCAGCTGGCTCATCCTTTAGGGGAGTTTCAAGAGGCTTATCACAATCTTACTAGAAATCTGTCATCTTCTATTAATCTGCTTGTCTCTCCTCGTCTCGTTCCTGAGCGCTCCCCTGCACGCTGGTCTGCACAGCCCTGCTCTGCTGTGCTGCTGCTGGCCCACACCACCTCTGCTGCTTCCCAGAGCCCTGTGTAGGGCATGCACAGTTGTAGACTGTCACTTTTTACTGTTCAAGATGTTTTTTTCTTTCTATATAGAGAGATACTATAATTTTAAAGGTTTTCTTTGAAGGTGGCACTCCTGAAAGGACAGTGGAGCCTGGGTGCTTTGCTGGCTGGGTGGAGGTGCAGGGTGGTACCAGCAGCAAGCTGAGTACAGTGTGATTAAGGCAAAGCCCACTCCTATGTCAGGCCCTGCTCAGAGTGGAGCTCTGGGTAATGGTGGGTGGGAATCACCTGCACCTGGTCCCTGAAATCGGGGTAGTTCCCACTGTGCCAGGCAGTGCTGGACTTGGCTTGAACAGAGAGCAGCAGAAAAGCTGTCAGACTTTGGGAGGTGAGAGGAATGAATGCAGCACCCCGGGTCTCACGGCGAAGTGGGGAGGGGTTTGTCAGTGAAGCTGCTGATGGGACTGAGTCAGAACTTGGCACTGCTGTCTGGGACAGAGGACACCTGCAGAGTGATGTGGCTCTTCCTGACAGAGCTTTTCCTTGCAGCTCTCAGAAATATGTCAGCACTGGGGTTAACAGCCATGTAGGCACTGAGAAAAATGAATGAATTGCTTGAGGAAGGCTAAGCCTTAATACCCAAACAAAGCAAAAAAAAAAAAAAAAAGAAAAAAAGGAAGAAGGTGTATCGTTTGATGAGGATTAAGTGAGCTGTGAGATCTCTGGCTCTAGAGGCCCAGCTAGGAAATCCACAGCCTTTGACAAGGGTGGCTTGGATGTCCCTGCTTCCAGAGACAGCATCCATGTGCTGGAGCCGCCCATCTGCCTCTCCCCTTGACTTTCACAGGGATGCTCTTTCTCCCACACAACACATTGTTTGCTCTCCTTGAACGTTGCTAGCAGGCAGGGAAAGAGATCAGTCTGGTTTGTTTTTTTTTTTCCAGAATAGTCAGCTGATTTCATCCCATGGGAAGTGGTTGAAAAGCATGAGACAGGTGGGTTGGTGTTCCTGCTTTGTAGCCCTCCATAATTCCAGCAGGAGAAGGATAAACGGGAGAAGTGCAGTTACTGGGTACATTTCCGTGTTTGCATTTGAAAGAGCTTGATAGGCTGTGATTAACGGGGCTAAATGGAAGCTTGATAAATGGTACATTCAAAAGAACCTCAAACAAAAATGGCTTTACAAGGAGGCCTTGGGGCGCGTGTCAAGGGCAGACTGTGGGTCCTGTGTAGTGCAGTTTGGTTATGGTGGGCAGAGAGCACTGCAGGCTCTGTCCCCTGCCCGTATGTGTCCCTGCTGAGGGACAGCCCTGTGGCTGTGCAGACACTCCTGCAGGCGGTTGTTTCTTTCCTGGTTTAAGTTCGTATGATGTTCCCAAATTGAGACTACCACATCTGCATCCCGGAGCCCCCCGTGTCCCCATAGCCAGGCTCCAATTAAGGATGCTCTAAAAGCAGTAGGCCAGCTACCGTGGCCTTGCAGATGAGAACCATTGGCCTAATCTATTTTTACAGAATTAAACTAGAAAAAGGTACTGCCATTCTAGAATAGGAAGCCACCTGGGGAGTTAACCCAGAATAGTTGTTCTGCTTTGAATTCGCACCCTATCTCACTTCAAAATAACTTTCCTTCCATATTTGCAGGCCCTGTAGATGCAAAATACAGTGCATGACTTAAGGATCCCAAACAGAGCCAGGAAAACACCTTTTTTTTCCTGAGGTCTTCTTTGCATCCACACACACTCCTTAACTCAGTCGTCCTTCTCTGTCATCTGTTTTCTCATGCTCGATCTCCTGCAGAGAGCTGTGCTCCTTTTCCACCCCCAGCTCTGTGCTTTAGTCCAACACCCTGACTGCCAGCTCCCACAGCCACCTCTGCTGTCCTCCCCTGTCCCCACCCAGCTCTGAGCAGGTCACACACGGTGAAATGAGCATCCTGAGTGCTCTGTCCATGTCAGGATTGCACAAAGAGCTTTTCTCAGGCTGACCGGAATGTGAACACCAGCTAAGAGGGATCATCAGATGGTTTTTTGGAGCTGGGGCTGATAACTTGGGCTGGGCAGGGGTCACAGGTGTAAAATATTTGTAGTGGCCAAAGGCTCTGCTCTGGTGCTGCTCTGGTCTTGTGTCCATCGGGAGGAGCAGTGGGGATATTGGTGTGATGGTTTGAGTTGTGCTGGGTCATTGTTCCTCTGGATTTGTCAAACTCAAGTTAAATGTATGTAATTTTAACATCTCCTGATTCTTTGGGGGCTGACTCATGCTTTCTTGGCCTGAGTGATTCATAGCTCTTGAACTCCATTGCTAAATTCATTATGCAACAATTACAGGGTTGGAAATGCCACCCTAAGTGCACACAAACAAGCTGGCAGCAATTGCCCCCCCCTTTTCTCTCACCCTGAGTTGCCAAGAGACCTTCCTTGTGAGTTTGCTCTTGTCCCTGCTTTATTGGTGAGGGTCTGCTATGTCTTGATGCTCTGCCCGTGAGCTGGCAGGGGCAGGAGTTGCAGGTTGGGTATTTTTCTGGAAGAGAGGAGAGAGGACATCCTAGGAGGGAAGGATGGAGCTGCACAGCTTCACTCATCAGGACCATTTGCCTTAATTTCATCCCAGCTACTCCATATGATGTTATGGTATAGCCATGGCATCCTTGGTGATCCGTATGGGAAAACCCCAAGCCTGAGGTGTTGCTCTTAGGTGGCTCCATGTGGTGATGTTGGAGCTTGGCACATATTCAGCTTGATGACTGGCACAGCAGCTCAAAGGTAAAAAACCCTTCCAAGGAGAAGGACCAAGGAAGGCAGGAGAGCCCTGTGCTGGCTACAAGGTGTCCAGAAATCCCTTCATTTTCTCTCCTTAGTAGGGCTAAGCTGAGATTTAGGGATTCGTGTAGGACTTGGCTTTTTGTTAGTGAGGTGTTGAGCAAGAGTTCATTTGCTGTGTGAAGTTAAGTGGGTTTTGTACTGGGTGGGCTTTGTTTGCTGCCTTCCTTAACCCCCCAAAGCAGTGGGTGGGAGCAGTGCTGTAGGGCTGTCAGTGGGATGCAGAAGGCCATCCCCACCATCTGCTGGATTGATCAGATTTCGGGCTTTAAGGTGCCCCTGCTACCAGAATTTGACTTTTACACTGTATTTTCTGCCATCCAAATAACACTTTTTCTCAGAACAAACATTCAAGTGAGGTACCTACTGAATGGCAGGGTTGGCATCTCTGCCTAGGAGGCCCTCCAGAAAGTCTTCCCTAAGAGCAGCCATTCTTCCCAGCTGAGTTCTGGCCCTTAAATCTTGATACCTTTGGGAAGAGTCTCTCCTGGACAGGTCTGGCTGTTTGCACGTTGGGACAGCAGAGAAGAACGGCTGAACGTTGGGCTTATGAGTGGCTGAGGTTTTCCAAGGTCTTCCTTGGTCCTCCTTGGCCTCTAGCAGCAGAGCCCTTGTGCTGGTAACCCCAGAAGTGGCAGAAACAAAGTAAGAACTGGACTGGTGAGGAGGAGAGCTGTACCAGCAATTCTGGTTTCATGCTCGTAAGTCAACTTAATGTAAGGTATCCAAAATCCTATTTTCAAACTAGTAAATGGTAAATATTTGATTAAACTGGATGTCAGAGCAATTGTATTGTCAAAGCAGCGAGTCAAGCCAACAACCACCCTGACGGTGGCCAAGAGGAGATGCAGAAAACACAGAAAGTAGGGCATGTATGGTGATGTGAGGGTTGATAGCTGCACCTAAAAATAAGGTTCTTCAGAAACAGAAAATCTGCCTCGCAAGCAAGGCAGTGGCAAGCTGCTCCCAGAATCTGATTTCAGAAACTGGTGATGTTGGCACAGCACAGAGCTGTACTAACGTTTTGTTAGCATTCTGCTAGCAAAACATTTCGTTTCAATCTCATGGCTTGCATCTGAGATAAGTCGAGTTCCTCTGGAGCAGGGCGGGCAGAGGTGGATGGTGAGAGGCGGTGCTGCTTTTCCCCTGCAGGATTCCTGCTCATCTGCATCTTAAGGAGCCTTTGTCCTTCTCAAGTATTGTGGTTCCACTTTCTAGAAGATGCTCTTGTAATATTCCTGCCGGCTTTTCCAGGCAAAACAGCCTGGTTTGCCTGATCTGGGGGTGCTGATGGTGGTTGCCGCTGTGGATGGGCTGGCCCTGGTACCCTACAGCAGCTATAGGGTCACCTGGTCTGTAAGTGTTGAATCAGCAGCCTCAGGACCCCCTTCTTGCATGCTGGGGGCTAACCTTGACCGGCACAATCTGGGGGAACTGGAGGATGAATTTTTGGGGACATGTGCATGGTTTAGCAGGTCAATAAGTCATCATGGAGTTCACCGAGGTATAAGGGCTAAACTCTAGACAACAAATCCAGTTGTTTGAGCTGTCTGGAACAAAGCGTCCCACACTGTCACATGGATAATAAATTTTTCCCAAAGTCTCACCTCTTTACTCTCTCAGCAGAGCCTGTGGGCACCTGGCTGGTCCCTGCACAGCAGAGGCAGGAGGGTAACACTATCCTGAGTAGCTGTATGGGCCCCCTGATGGATGCAGGATGGGTCAGAGGGCATCTTTTTATGTTATTCTGTTGCGACCTTTTGAGGATGGTTGGAATTGTTGTAGATATGCTCAATAATGTCCATAAGCTTTAGAGTTGAAAGCATTTTGTTAGCAGTAATTAAATGCAACTGCTATTTAAAATGGATGGATCAGATGGTTGGGAAGAGAATCCTCTCATAAATCTCCCACAAAATCAATGTTCATCCTGTCAGGTGTGTAGCAAACGCTTTTAAATTCTGCCAATCACTGGCTTTGTCACCGTGGTGCCATAAAGCTGGCAGAATCACACCTTAGCTTGGAACAAGACGAGCAAAGCAGGACTTTTTTTTTTTTTTTTTTTTTTTTTTTTTGGTGGCAAAACCCCCAGGAAATCAATAAAAATTGAGGAATGTAGTGGCACTGGATGGTAACTCCCCGTAAGAAGGCACAACCCTGGGGGTGCACATCTGCATGGGGGCAGGTGGGATGCCCGGTGTGGGTGTTCCCAGGGAAACAAAGACACACATCCCTGTGCATGGCTGGGAGCCTGCAAGAGCCCAGCCGCTGACACATCCCATGCTGGCTCAGCCTGAGGTGCCCAGGAGCTGCAGATGGAAAATCCAGACACTTATCTAGCTTGTTGCTCTGCCAGAATAGGGCTGTTCCTGGGATTATTTTTTTTTTCTGTGGGCCAAAATATGTGTAAATGGCTTTAAACAATGGAAGGATTTCTGTTAAAAAAGAGTGGGGTGCTGGCGTGAATAGGGCTTTAATTTATATCTTGAGGGAAGGGTGTGGGCTCTTCCAGTGGTGTTTTTGAGATTCTGTTGGAAATTAGCTTGGGGTTTGCATTTTTTTATTTTTATTTTTACCGTGTCTTATTTTAAAGCCTGTTTTGAGGGGAAATTGTTATTTTCCAAATTACAGATCTCTCAATGTGTAGCTGAAAATGTCAGGAAGAGGGATGCAGTTTTGGAAGCCTCCACACATCTGTCTGTGGCAGGGTTGATAAAAAATGGAAGCTCTAAACAGAAAAACAAATAAAAAGAGGTAATATCACTGTCACAGATGGGTCTGCTCTCCCTGCAGGTGTCTGCATTGCAATCCCCACTCCCATATAATGTGCTGTGGAAAAAATAAATGGAGAGCCCAATCGGAGACTTATGCCCTCAATTAATTTTTGTTCCACATAATCGGAGCTGCTGCATGCCTTTCCTTCAATATTTAACTGCCTGACTCAGAGGATGGGGCTGCTCTCATGCGAGGGAAGTTGGGATTCGCTTCATATTTGCACAGAAATCCCATTCTGATCCTTCTTTCTTTGCCTAAGGGCAGGGATCCTGCTGCTCCTCTGATGCCAGGGATAAATTTTGTTAGCAGACACTTTTCTGCAAAGGGGAGAGGGGAGTGGTGTGTGCTGGATTCTTGTAGGAATAAAATTTCCTTGTCTTCAGGCATCCTGTTCCCTGGAGCCCTGTGCGCTGTCTGGGGCACAGGCAGAGGGGAGCAGGACAGAGCTCTGCTCCTGGTTACGTGTGCTCAGCCCTTTGCTCAGGGAGAAGAGGAATCAGGACAATTAGTGAGTGCTGTCTGCAGCTTTACATGCTGTCAGGGTTTCTCTGTGGCACTGTGTTCTGGTGTAGTTGGAAATTGAGCCCTGAACTTCCTTTCTTTATCTCGACTTGAAGTCGCTGTTAAGATTGCCAAGTTCAAGCTGGTAGAAATGCCCCTCTCCCTTTTCCTTGTGGAAATTTGTGGCCAAGAGCCCAGGGTGTCTGTTTTTACTGCTTCATTGATCGACCTGAAAGCAGAGGAGAACCCAAGGCATCCCCCTTGGGAAGTACAAGGGCACTGAGCAGTTTTTACAGCTCCAATGCATCCTTTAAGTTGTTCCCAGTGCCTGGTCTGGAGCTACACCTCAAAATGGGGCTAGAACAGCCCGTTCTGCCCATGGATGTGGAGGAAGAGCCAGTGAGAGTGGAGCTTGGCTTGTGAGGAAGATGATAGGGAATAAAAATAGAGTGGAGAAGAAACTCCCAACTATTAGTGAGTGGGAAAACAAATCACATGGAAGTTCTCGACTTGAAAATTTCCCCAGGCAAGGGCAGTTTAATGCAGAAAGGTGTCAGCTCTGAAGGGCTGTGTTGGAGCAGGAACAGAAAGATGCATTTGTTGTACAGAGCTTTTAGAGGAAGGTTTTTTAAAACACCCCCAGGTCCAGGAGCAGCTTTGCACAGAAGCCACGTGGAGGGAAGTGAGATCTGAGCTGGTTTAGCTTTAATGCTCTGGCTTGCTCCTAAACCGTGTGTGTGAACTGTGCTCAAAGCCTTCCCTGCTGTGTCTGCCGAGCCCTGAGACTGAGCTCTCCAGCCCTTCATGTCCGGGGACCAGCACCAGGTTTGTGTTACTCCTCACTGCACACTGATGTGGGGGAGGATTGCTTGGCACAGAAGCGTGGTTGGTTTTTTTTTTTTTATGGTTTTTTTTCCTAAGGCAGCCCACGTTGGAATATTGATAGAAAAAAGAATGTATATTGTGCTGTGTTGGGTGTTTACAGGAAATATATAGTGAAAATAGTGAGGGGCTTTCCTCAAACAGCTGCCAGTATTGTTAGGAGTGGAAGAGTTGGAAGGAGAAAAGAAAGAGACAATTTTTTTATTACCTGTGCTGGCTCCAAAGAGATTTTTTTTTTTTACTTTCTGCTTCACTTTTTTTTCTTTTTGGTTGTATTTTATTCACTCTGCTTGGAAGGAGCTCACTGAAGACAGAGAAATTATCTGGAATTAGAGATAAAGCAGCCAAACCAAAATGTTTTCAATTCTCTGGAGGAGAATTTAGCTTGAAATTTTGAGCTTTCTATCAAGCTAGAAAAATAATTTACAGTGATGTACCTTCACCACCTTTGCAGCAGGCAGCAATGAAAGTTCCTTTCCAGCAGATGGTAAAACAGTATCTTCTCTTTAAGAAGGTAATTGGGGCACAGATTAAGTTACTTATTTTGCATACAAGAGACCTGTGGTAAAGCCAAGAATCTCTCCTGAAACTCCCAATTTCTGATGTGATCTCTCACCCAGAATATTTCTGTGCCTGCTCTTCCCCACCAGCACTCCAGGGCAGATGTAGGAGTTGTATTCCTTAAGGTGTCCTGGCTAATACATATATATATATATATATATATATATATATATATATATATATATATATATATATATATAAATTATTTTAAGTTAAGTTTCCTGCCACTTTCCATGTCATTTCCTTCAAGAGGAACCATTCTTCTGGTAGTGCTGAGCATCTGCTTCTTCAAGTGTAGCTGAATCCTCTAGTGAAGAAAGGAGATATTTACTTCTGAGATACCAGTGAAATTAAATCAGGCAGCAGCAATTTCCACAGTTTTCACTCCTCTGTGTGGTTAACCTGTGGGTGCTGTGGGGCTCACAGCACAAGACACAGAGAATCACATGGTGTGTGCAAGGAGAATTTGCTACCAGAGGCAATGGCCAGAGCTCTCAGAGTAGCACTGAGGGACCAGTAGGTTCTACCAGCACCTTATGGTAGGAGCACAGGACTGGAAATAACAATCCTGAGGTGCTGGTATGGCTCTGGCAGTGAGTTTGCTGCCCGGAGAAATGCCAGTGACCTTGATCTGTGTTCATCTGCTCACCTGCCACCAGTCCTGATGTCCAGAGGAGATGATGGTCAGAGCCCATCTGTATCACAGTCCATGCAGAGAGGCCCGGACAAGGGAGATGGTGCAACCTATTTGGCAGGGTTATATTGGAGAAATAAAAATTTAGGCTTCAGAAAAAAAAGGAAACCCTTCAGGAGGCTGGAAATGCTGCTCTGTATGAAATGGGACTATGTCCTGTGGCATTGCAGGTGAAAATGAGTGTTTTGGGGCTGTGATTCCATGGAGGAATAGCTCTTGTGATTTGAAGTCCCCTTCCCAGTTTGCCATGTGGTCAGTGTTGGTATCCACCCCTCTGTCTTTTTGAAAACCCAATGGCCAGGTCCCCTGTTGCAGGTGTGTAAGGCTGTTAGAGCTGGGGCAGCTTCAGGTGGGGCTTGATCCACTGTCCTTATTGATGGTGCTCTAATAAAATGTTTTCCCAAAAGGCAGGAAGTGACAGAGGCAGATTGATAAAAAACGATTTTAGGTTGTGATGGTCTAGGCATGAGGGACCCTCTTGATTTGATGCACTCTCTGCTAATTATAAAAATAAACCACACAAACCCCAAGAGCCCCTATCCAGCACAGGCTCCCTGTTCCCATCAGTAGGACAGGAGAGGGGTTTGTTTCCCATCTTCCTGGAGGTGCTGCAGATGAGAGCAGCTCATCAGGTGTCAGTGGTGGGGTGGGAGTGCCTTGGCAGAGCTGCTGGTGGGTGTGTGCTCTGTAGGGACACGGCTTGGGAAATGACTTGGAGCTGTTCCTCTGGGAAGGGTGGGAGGGGATGCTGCTGCCCTTCCCACCCAGCCTGGGCTGCGGGAGGGAGGGAGGGAAAGGACCTCAGCCCCTCGTGTGTGGGCAGCCCCAGGGCACATCCCCAGAGCCCCCCTTGTCCTCCCTTGGGGGTGGTTGAACTCCTGTGTCTCCCTTTTCCTGCTGCTCCTGCTTGATCCTTGGGCTGTCACCTCCTTCTCTCAGTGGCTTTCTGGCTGGCTGTGGATGGTGTTTGGCTTTTGGGCTCGAGTGAGCTCTTGCCTCATTGGGGACCAAGTGATGAAGAGCTGCTGCTTCCTCCAGACCCTGGGAAGGTCCTGGCCAGCAGCAGGAGCACCCATGCAGAACACACATCTTTGGCTGGTCTGTATCCCTAAGCAGGGACGATGCTGAGGGTGATGCCCAAAGGAAAAGCCTGTGAATTCTTCATTGGTGCCTGTTGCCACAGGATGGGTTCAGCAGAAGGGCTGCAGTGGGCTGGTCACCTTGCATTTCATGGGACTGGAACACACAGATTGGCCTTGCACTCGCAGGGAGCAGAAGAGGTGAATTTGGCCGTGGTGCAGGAGTTGACATTAATGAAATAAATAAATCAGTCACCACTTCCTCTGCTGCCTGCTTATGCACTCATGTTCTTGCTGCAGGCTTTCATGCTTGGTTTCCAGTTGCAGTGGAGAGATCAGCTTGGCGTGGGGAGGAGAGGGCTATTTCTGTCTCTTTATGCCACTGAATTGACTTTTTGCTGCAGACCCCTCACCTAATCATCTGGGCCCAGTCCTGATGGTGTCTCACCATGAGTAATCCAGTGGCTGGAAATGATCTCTTTAATTTCAGAAGTGGCTCCTCTGGGCCTTCCTGTTTTCCTTTTGCTTGAAAGCTTTAAAAAAAATCTCCAGTCTTTCACTTCAAGGTGTCCCACTCAAGGGTTGCTCTTCTATGGTTTGTGTTTGTTTGTTTGGGTTTCTTTTTTTAAGTGGAATGAAACTGAAATCAGTTGATGACACTTAAGTGAAGGACTTCTGTGAGTGTTTGTGTTCTGCATCAGTGTCATGCTGTGCCTTAACTGCTGCCTTGGGGAGATGTGACACGGGATTTGCAGGTCTCAGCTCCAGCCTCATCATTAGATGGGGAGATGAGGAGACTCTCCAGCCTCACTCAGCTTCATGGCTCCTTTAAGAGATGCAGCTCCAGCCTCAGCAGTATTATGGCAAACTGCCTGCAGGTTGAATGCTTTGTAGGAAGGGGAGCAGCTCTGAGTGTGTGCTGGTGGAGGAAAATGAGTACCTTTGGTTTTCACTTTTGAGGGATGCAGGTGCCAGCCTCAAAGTGTGAAATGGGAAGGGATGTGCGTGTGTGAAAGATGCCTTCAGACAGGGTTTGTGGCACAGGCTGCAAGCCCTGACTCAGTGAACTCTCATTTCACAGAACTGCTGTCTCTTCTTGTATTATCAGTGAGTAACCTTGTCTTGAAAGTCATTTTGGGCTTAGTCACGTGAGACAAAACATACAGGAAATGCAAATTTACAAAAAACCCCACGATGGTGTTGGCCAACACTTGTGTACCCTTCACAGGAGCCAGTCTTTGGCCTGGTCAGAGAGAGCCTTTCCCTGCTGCAGTGCTGGGAGGAGGGGATGGCATGAGTGCCTTGCCTTCCTTTTGGCCCCTGAAACAGCCCCCATTGTCCCTGCAGAAGCAGGGGCTGTGTGTGTGGCAGGATGTGCTCAGTGTGGTGGCACCAGAGCTGCTGAGCTCATGGAAACTGCTCAGCTCAGTCCAACATGAGCAATAGTGGTTTTTTTCTGCCTCCTCTACTTCTTTAAATAAAACGGAAACCAAAATGTGATGCCTTTCAAGCCACAGACACCCACACAGCCACTTCTGTGTCACTTCGCAGGTGAACAAGTGCTGAGGCCTGAACCTGTGCTATAGTTAGCCTGACCTGTTTGTGCCAGAAGTCAATGTGCCTTTTCTTTAGGTACAGAGAAGGAACCAGGTCACTGGAAAACAGGCAGCCAGAATGATGGGGCCAAAGTCTTTCTGGGGCTCTGGGGTCTGCAAGAGTGATATGGAATTATGTCTGGGAGAAGTTGAGCTGTGTCAGCTTCAGGAAGATCTCTCAGAGTGACCTTTTAGCTCCTTTAGACGTTCATTTTCTGGTTGGATTGAGGACATTCTGGTGATTGATACTTCCAGAGATGTCTTGATGTCTGTGGAACTCCCCTTTACAGGCCACTTCAGTCTCCCATTTCTTCTGTTGTGAGAGCAGAGGAGCTGCTGGAGGACAAGGTGCATGCAGGAAAGCTGAAACATGGGCAAGCCCAGCCACACTTGTCCTCTACTTATAAATCACTGTCCTGTTATTCTTTCCAAGGTGCAGTCTAAACCCACAAGGAAACTGCCAGCTTATCTTGTGAAATGCTGAAGTAAAGTTCCCTGCTTTAATAATCCTGCAGAAATAGCTCCTCATTTCTACTCCAGGTGTGTTTTGGAAAATATTTATTCATCTTTGAGCAAACAATGGCAGAAGTGGCTGGAAAAGGAGCAAGGTGGGAGTGCCTGTGCAGTATACTGAGAGGCATTTCCTGCCCTTATCTCCCCTCCTTCGAGGTATTGTAACTGGGGCTTCAGATCTGCAGGCTGTGCTGCTGCAGCAGACTGAGATTGCCAACAAAGATACTTCCCAGGAATGCTTGCCAGGGGCAGGAGCTGAGTTCAGGAGAGGTGCTGAAGAACTTTCCAGCCGAGCGCCTGGCTCGGGAAATGCGTCTGGCCCCAAATAAAAGCTTTTTTGGAAGTGCATTCATGCGTTTTCTGCGGGGTTTCTGGGGGCTGTGGTGAGTCCCAGCTCGTGGGGGCTGTGGGCAGGGGTCAGGGAGAGCTGTGAATGGCTCCAGTGCTGTGGAGGAGCCGTGGAAACCTTCCCTTGCTTTCCAGTGCCGTCCTAAAGCCACAAGATGCTATTTTCCATCTCAAGCAAGTGAATTGAATTTGAATTTTGAGCTAGTGGCTCCCTTATGCAAAACTTTGCAAGGATTTGGGTTTGTTCCTGTGTGGAACTAAAGCATTATTTGGCAGTCTTAAGTTCTTACGGGATTAAACAGGGTTGGGTTTATTTTTTTTCCTGTTCAGAATCAGTCCTGAAGTCCTCAAAATAAGGTTTGCAGGTGCTGCTGAAGCTGTCCTTGGCCATTTGCTGGATAAAGCAGCTTCCTGGACCTGCCTGTGTGCTCTGGTTGAGTTTGTTTGTTTTCAGTTCCCAAACCAATTATCTCTTGGAGGAAATGGCTTGTCTCCCTCCCAGTCTGCCCAGATATTTATAGGTAAGGTCAAACCCCCGTGGAAGGTCTGTAGCAGTGTTTAGTAGGCGTGGATGCCTCAGCCTTGTGGGATTCCCTGGATGTGGTGGATGTGCTGTGTGGTGTGGACACTGCCCTGCAGCCCCTTGGTCTCCTCTGAAAGGGATGAGCTGTGGCTTTTCCTGGCTCACCTGGATGGGGTAAGGTTTGGTGTCCTCACCATGGCTCTCAGCCAGGTCTGGCTGCCTCTCTTCTGCTACTTTTCCCATAGATTCTGTCCATCCAGTGCTTACCAGGCTGTTGAATCCTCTCTTTTGCAGCAACAGAGTTGAGCTTCGGCTGTTTTATTGACGCTTTCTCAGGTGCTTGCAAATACTGAAGTTCATCAGTCGCCCTTTCCCATTAATGCTTTTTTTTCTTTTTTCTTTGTCCCCTCCAAGCTGGCTGAACCACAGGAGCTCTCATCTCCTACCTGGTTATTTGCTGCTTGCCTGGATTTTGCATGAGCCATTCAGTGTGCTTTGCACAGGTCTGTTTGGAAAGGATTAATTCAATTTGCTTGTGATGTTAGCTTTATTTCAAATGCACCTCTTGGACATCTCCTGAAATCTGGGATGTTTTCTCCTCCTGAGCAGTAGGTGGCTGGGCTGCTGCCCACAGGTCCCTGGTTGGTCACCCTGTGGGTAGCCCTGCTAAGAGGTTGTTGTTGTGGTCACACCAAGGGTCAGGAGCTGTGAACTGACTGCTCTCACTCCTGTGCTTGTGGGCCCTGAACTGCAAAACCAGAGTGATTTAGTGTGTGGTGAAGAGAAAGCCTGAAGGAAGAGAGAAATGAACACACCCCCTGTGTTTTTCGGAGCTGAGGTGGTTTAAGTGTTATCAGTACCTGGGAGCTAGGTCTATCCAGCTGTCCTCAGCTGGGGCTGGATGGAGGAGGCAGAGCAGCACACATGATGCTCCTGGTGGGTAGAGTTCCCCTGGGACAACCTGGCTGGCCTCGGGGGACCAGACAGGCAGCCCCAGCTATCTCTGGCTTCTGGGTTATTTGTGCTGGAATGGCATGGTCTGCTGTTTGTGACTGCCCTGGGCACTGCAGCCCTCTGACCTGGGCTTTGCTGCTCAGACTGAAATGCCTCAGGGAGGAGGTGGCTGCTGGTGTGGAGACACCTGGAACGAGGGGTGGTGGGGAGGACCAGCCCAGGGAAGGATGGGAGTCTCAGTTCTCAAACTGTTCCCGAGTTGTCTGATGAATGGTATCAAACAGGTGGGAGAGCGTTGCCCATTAAGACTTTACTCTGCCTTAGGAGAGAGTTAATGTGAGCAATAGACATGAACGAGGAACTTTGCTTATTCAAGAGGGTTCTTCTGGAGTATTTGGAGTGGGGTAACAACAGTTAAAGCAATTAGAGCAGTTAAAGCACAGTTAACTCAGATGTTGCCTGTTGTGTTTTCCAGCAGGCTGAACTCCTGTGCTTGATGATGCCTGATGTCTCCTGCTTTTCTCCTCTTTTCAGGTTCCCACCACATTGTCACCAGACTCTGCCATGGGCCCTGCCCAGCTCAGCCTCAGGATGCTGGTATAGCAGCAGGTGGCTGCCATCCAGAGGACCTGTGGTGGGACATCCCTTCCCGCTGGGACATCCTCCTGCTCCCCTCTCTCGGCAGAAGCCATGGATGCCCACGTGGACCTGCTGACCGAGCTGCAGCTGCTGGACAAGGTGCCCACGCTGGAGAGGCTGCGGGCAGCCCAGAAACGGAGGGCTCAGCAGCTGAAGAAATGGGCCCAGTATGAGAAAGAGATGCAGCACAAGAAGAGGAAGCATGAAAAGAAGAGAAATGCTGTGAACAGAAAGAAAGTGTCTTTTGAAGCCAGCGTTGCTCTGCTGGAGGCTTCTCTGAGGAATGACGTGGAGGAAGGTATGGCACGGGTGCCTGGCAGGTTTGTCTGGCTGCCTGTGAGCTCCGAGTGGTGTGAAGCCCTCTGTGGTATGCAGAGGCATCTGTGCTGTCATCCACGGGCTGCCCTTGCTGTAGTGTTGGGATTTAAAGCGTTGCCATCTCTGATTCAGCTCCGAGGTCCCCAAAGCCCCGTGTGACACCAGCGTTACCTTGGTTGGCATCAGGAGTGGGTGCATGAGTGCCAGGATAGGGCAGGAGTTGTGACTGAGGTTTGGGTGAAGGAAGGCAGTTTTCATCTCTTTCCTTCTCACACTTCCTACTTACAGGAGGTGTGAAACTCTTCCTTGCCATCTGGGTGTGCCTCTCAGTGGTTTTATAGAAGTCTGTCGCAGGATTTACATGTCAGTGTAAATCTCTTCAGCTTCCCTGCTTGAGGGCATGGATTCAGAGCTACGTGAATGTAAGAATTTTTTTCCCAAAATACTGGGAAGCGCAGCTTTGCTTGGTTCTTCCTGAAGAACAGAACTGCAAATCGTTCCAAAATTGGTTTAATTGAACCATTTCAAAGTGGATGTAAGTGCTTTGCTTCTGCTAGAAAATCTGAAGGGAGGAGAAAAAATATGTCTAAAAGTCAATAACCATTAGCCTCAGCGCAGCATGGGAGAAAACCTGTGAGCTCTGGGGAGCTGAAGAGTGCTTCTCTGCAGAGGAGTGAAAATATCTTTTGCAGGAGAGCTGGAGCAGCCTTTGGTGCTCTACAAGGCAGTGAAATTGGTGTGATCTTCCTGATCCCTTGGCATGGCAGAGGAGGGTGCTTAGGAAACCTGGCCAGTTCACTGCCTCTGCTAGAGAATGCTGCTCTACTTTCCAGCACCCTCTACAAGAGGCAGTGTATCCTTGCCTGGTGTCTGGGTGGAAGGCAAGGACCTTGTCTTGTCTCATGAAGAATCTCCCCAAAGTCATGTCCCTGTTTCTGAGCAAGCCTTTTCTGCACTGTGACTTGTCCTTGTGGTTTTTTTTTTTTGTTTTTTTTTTTTTTTATTCCTATTGGGAAACAGAGCATGGACAGTGGTGACCCTGCCTAGGCAGTGTCACTGCATTTGCCAAGCCCTGCTGTGGCTCTGGTTCTTTGTGCATTTGTGACCTCCCTGGCACAGCAGACCTATGATAATACCCAGGAGCTGTAGGCTTTTATTCATTCCTTCCTTGCTGTAGAGGTTTCATAGCTCTTTCCAGCTCTCTGCTCCAGTGGCCCTGTGTTTTTCACTCTGAGCTGCTGTGCTTTTCTAGGAGGGCTCCAGCAGTGAAGCCAGCTGTGAAGCTGTGACTGCTGGCCTTGCCTGAGTGGACAGGTTTGTGACTTGTATCCCCTATGCCTGTGCTGGCAGGTATTGGCAGGTAGTGGTTTGGGTTTCATAGCCAGCTGTTCAGCTGCCAGTGACAGGTCACAGCGCTGGGACAGATGATGAGAGCTTCATCATCTTCTTTTTGTGTGGTGCTGGTGCCTCTGTGGCTGGGGGGTGTGATGGGTTTGCAAGGGGCTCAACCTGGGAGTTTTGCTTTCAGATCTTTCTGGTTTGGGATCTGCACCATTTGGAAGGAGGAAAGCTCCTCACTGTCTGGCCTACAGATGCTTTCTCATTTTGTGAGGGATGCAGGAATGGTGGAGGTATTTGTGATCAGGGCCCTGGTGAAGGATGGCTGTGCTCCCTGTGGGCAGGGCTGGTGTGAGTTCAGGCTGTGACACCAGTGTTCTGGGGGCTGGATCCTGTGCACAGTGGTCTTTTACCACATGTGGACATGGATGCTTCACTGCTGAAGCTGCAGAGTTGGGCTTTCAGATCCTAGCTTCACTCTTTTCCTCCTTTGAGGGAAAATCCATCGCTGCAGGTCTCTTTTGGCACCATAGTCCTGTTGACCTCTTTCTATGGGCAAGCCCAGGTTGTGAGCTTGAATCAGCAGCTGCTCTTTCTAGTGTGATGCTGGTGATAAAACCCAAATGTTACAAAGCCACGTCCCTGTTGACAGAAAATCAATCTCTCCATCCTGTGGAGAGGACAGGGGACAGGACTCCCAGGGCACAGTTGATTCCCAAGTAACTGGATTTTTCCAATGCCTCAAGTTTTTACAGTGAATTTGTTTTGTGCTCAATTAATTTAAGTCCTAAAAGGAGTGTGTGGGCAGGTTCTGTGCCTGCTCTGCCCCCTCTGTGATGTGGGACCAGTATAAAGGGAGGAGGGGACAGAGTCAAAGTCAAACCCAGGTAACAAACTGGTGAAATTCCTTATCAAGAAAGTGTGGGAACTCGTGGGCTTTTGGTCCCAGGTGATTATTTTGATATATGAATCATCTTTTGTTTCTATGTGGGATGTGGAGGGGGAGGTGAAATAAAAATGGTTAAGAAGTTGATAAGTCAGTGTGAGGAAGGTTGGACCTGGGGGTGCAGCTGGCACGTGTCACCTCTGGGCGGCTGTGCCATTTCCATTCCTTGTGACTTTTCCATTTATTTTTATCGTTCTCACCCCCAAAGTGGGAGAGGGGATGGTGGGAGTTGCTGTGCAATGAAATCAGGGAAGAGAAAGTGCATTTGGGTACTGAGGTGGCTCTTTGTCCAGATGATGTCTGAGGTTGTGGTGTGTACGACCACCTCCTGATGTGGTAGGTGAGTGCTGTAGGTTGGAGCTGGTGGGTGCAGAACCCAGCCCTGCTCTTCAGGGGTCCTGAGGTCCTGGACATGCTGCTTTCACTGTCCTTTGCCTGCCTCTTGCCCAGGTATAATTGAGAAGAGCTACTGTGTGCCAGGTGACATGTGACAGGTAAGAGGAACGGCCTCAAGTTGCATCTCAGGGTAGGTTTAGATTAGTTATTAGGAAAAATTTCTTCACCAAAAGGGTTGTCTGGCCCTGGCAGATGCTGCCCAGTGCAGTGGTTGTGTAACCATCCCTGGAGGGATTTAAAAGATGCATCAAGATGTGGCACCTGGGGACATGGGTTTGTGGTGGCCTTGGCAGTGCTGGGAGAATGGCTGGACGTGATGATCCTGGAGGGCTTTTCCAACCCTAATTGTTCTGTGGTTCCATGGCCTCAGTGTGGTGGCCAAGCAGGACTGAAGGCAGGGGCTGCAGGAGACCATCAGCCCCAGCGTGGGCAGGAGCTGTGAAGGGGTGATGGCTCCTGTCTGCTTGTTCCTCGCGTCTTCTGCAACAGATCTGTCAGAACACCCCAGGTTTTCCTAAGAAGCTGCTATTAAAAGCTCCTTTGGATCTCTGCTGACAGAACGGGGGTAGGGAGCACACTGCAGACACGCTGGTGGCAGATGTGAGCGGGCAGTCACGCTGGGGACAGGGGGGTCATGGGCAGTGACCCCACACTGAGGGCAGCAGTGCCCCTGGGCTGCAGGGTCCTGCCTGGACCTTCAGTTTGGCAAGCTGGGATAGCTCCAGACAGCTCATGGGTGAACTCTGAGGTGGGAGACCAGAGCACTCCCAGCTGCCAGCCTGGACCTGGTGCCTGCTCCTCTGTGGGAGCTCTGGCAGGGGAATCACCCACCATCACCATTTTAAGTGGAAATGTGCTCAAGGCCTCACCCAGCTCTGGCCTCAGTCCGAGCTGGTTTCAAAGGGATGGTGCAAATGGGAGGACCCTCAGCCCACACAGAGCTTACAGGGAGTGTGGTGCTGGATGCAGCCTCTGGGCTGTTTGATGGCTGCGAAGGAGTTGCTTTATAATGCAATAAAGGAATGCTTTATGAGCTACTCTACTGATTGTGAAGGATTTCGGAAGATAAGAAATTGCTGAGGGCTGTGGCCCTTTGAGGCTGTTCTGTGAGGTGATGGACTGAAACCATGGAGAGGAGGCTGGTCCTGCCATTCCCAGGGCAGCACCTCGTCCCCAAAAGCAGCCAGGGCTGTCATGTCCAGGTCTTTCTAGATCACTGAGTTTTTCTAAAAGTAGCCCCAGAGCATGGGGAGACGAACAGTTCTGTAAACTGAGAAAACAGATCCCAGAGGTGGGTAAAGTGGCTGCTTGTACAGACATGTGGCATTTGCTGTCTGGAAGTCCCTTTGTACACCTGGGCTGTTTGCAGTGGGAGCTCCTGCTTGAATGACACAAACTGCAGGTGTTGGCATTGGCTTTAAGGTGAGCTGGGCTCCCTGAAGGAGCCAGCAGAGAAGTAGAGACCCCAAGGATTGATTCACCTTCCAGCAGTGCCAGAGGTGCCCTGGTTTCTGTTGCTCTCAGATAAGAGCTGCCACCCCCCAGCGATGGCATCCCTGCAGAGTCCTTCAGCTCCCACTTCCTGGCACTTCATCCTGCAAGCAGAACTTCATCAGAGCCAGAGTGCTGCATAAAGCAGCACTTCTGCAGTTTAACTGTGCAGATCCTTGTGGCTGGTCAGCCTGCAAGGGAAGGAAAACTCAGGTTTGGTGAACTGGGACTCGGCATTCAGCAAAACAGTTCCCAGTGACAGAGCAGAGGGTGTAAGCTTGGAGCTCGCTGCATGGGGAGGATTTCCCTTGGGAGAAAGCAACTTGTTCCAATAAACACATACCCCTGCTGTCCTTTGTGCCATCCCTCAAATCTCCTGTTCCTGTGCTGTGGTGCCCAGCATGGTTCATGCACCCTTCTGGGAGTTTCCCCAAGGCACTCCAACCATGCTCCCTTTGCACCTCTCTGGAATAAACCCAACCTTGTCATTTACAAAGGCACTTTTAAAAGAGGCCCTAATTAGTGTCTATAAATTGCTTTCTTTAACCTCTCCAAGCTGATGTGATCTGTTCCCTTGTTACTTCAAACCTTTTATGAGGTGCCTTAATTTTCCACATTATTAATCCCCTGAAGCTTTTTTTCATGGGGTTCCTATGTCCAGGTCTGTAAGTGCATTTATCTGTCTGAGAAGGTTTTTGTGCCACTTGAAGGGCTCTGAAAAGAAAAGATCTCTTATCACTGTCAGTCTCAGTGTATATCTGGGTATTTGGGAATGGTCTGAGTCAGAAATTAGAAGTTTCGTTTCAATAACAAAGGCATTTCTCAAGTTTTAAACTCTCACTGGATGTGGAAATGAGAGCTGTCCTCTTTAGGAAGCTGCGTGTGGGAGCCCTTGGCAATGATGAATTTTGTTAATTTTGTTAATGATGGTTGGTATGTCTTCCAAAAGCAGATTCACTTATTTGGCCACATTTTAACTTGGCTTTTTCATGCAATTTGGATGTAATGCCAGCGTGGGGTGATTTGCATATGGCAGCTGACTAGAGGCATCTGGGAGCATGAGCAATATTGAATCAGCAACTTTCTCTGTTGTCATAACAAGTAAATATTTTTAAAATTTGCCCCCCTCCCCACTCACTGAAATTCAATCAGGTGGGGAAGTTACATCCAGAAGAGCTTCAAATGCCAACTTTCCTGTCTCAAAACTTTTAACACTGAAAGTCCACCTAAGGTTGTCCTGGGATGAGGCCTTCTCTCTCCCCAAATCTGGAGTCAGCTCCTACAATTAATTTGACAATTTTTCTTTAAATAAAAAAGTTTGATCGGAAATACTTCTTTTATTTCTCAAAAGTTGGTCATTTCCACGTAATTTCATTCTCTGGCTTTTACACGTGTGTTGCCTCCCACCATTTCTGGTACCACTGAAAATATTTCTGGTGTATTTTGTAATAGGATTACAGGGTTATTAATAAACAGTGGATTCAAACTGCTTGTCCTGCCAGTAAGAATGGTCTGTTTGAGTTAAGGTATTTTTAATCAAACAGAGATTGGCCAGTTACTGTTGTCAAGATTTTGTTTCTTACAAGGTAGCTTTAATCACTTAATAATTTTCCAGCATTTGGCTGCAGTGTGTTTTGGAGGAGGAACTCGGTGTCTCCTTGGTTGCATGTGCACCTAAACACAAGCTGGACATTTCCTTGGTTTGTTGGTGGTGTTGATGGTGTTAGTGTGGCCGTGTGTGAGGAGTGTTGCTGCCTCCACAGGCGATCTGGGCGATAGGGAGGAGAGGCTGGAACTCCTCAGGCTGTGCCTGCAGGGTGCAGGAGGTAGGATGTGTAAGGTCACCATCTGCTCTCAATCCCCGCCCGGCCAAATCACGGCAGGGAAGGGCTCAGGATGCGGCAGCCGCCTTCACCTGGAACGTCAGACTTCTGTGAGCCCGAGGCAGATTATCAATGGCACCTTGATTCAACCAGGTGCCTGGAGATGTCCCCTCTGCAGGTGCTAAATCAGTGGCATTTGACCTCTCCCTTCCCTGTCCTGGCTGCTCTGCTTCTGACGTGGAGGCAGCCTTGCACTGCATGCCCGCTTGTTTCCTGGTGTCCACAGAGCTGCCAAATGTCCAAGCCAGGACTTCCAAATCCGGTACTGCTTGCTGATACGTCGGTGGCTCTTTCTAGCCTGTAACTTCCCAGCTTGGTTGTCCTTGTGTTTTCCCCCGAGGGGACCGCTGCCTGCCATGTGCACAGGGGCATGGCCGTGGCTGGGATGGAGCCCTGGGAGCAGCGTGCCTGGCTCCTGCTCGGTGGGATAGCAGCAGGGAGGGCTGGTGCTACAGCCCAGCCAGATCCTTGCCCTAGGAGTTGGGACACGGGGTTTTTCCTTGCAGGCAGTGTTTCTTGCCTGCCTGGCTGCCTTCCAGGTGAGTGCTGTTTCCTGTGCTCTGTGATTCACCGTGAGTTTTGTCCCAGTCCAGTAGCGAGGAATTGGAGAGTGCCACTGGCAGCTCAGTCGGGGACCTCTGGTGTCTTCTGTGTAATAAGCAGCACAACCCAGAGTAAAATTCACTCTGCTTTCTCTCCCTGGCTGTGAGCTCTGAGAGCCAAGGCTCTGTCCTGCTGTGGTGCTGTGTTGTGGGGTCTAATCCATACCAAGGGATGTAGGACATGAGCCCGATTGCTGCCGAGAGCTCGGTGGCAGCATTTTTGCAGCATCGTTCTGTTTCCAGGTGTAAAACAATGCCCTGCAAAACAGCCCGCAGCCAAAACCACAGGTCTGCAGCCACGTATCTGACTGTTCTTTGCAAATGAGTGTTGGTGGGGAAGTGAATACTTTTGGGGGTGAATCCTTTTTGCAGGGTGAAACCTGATATTACTTCTTTACCCCTTTACAGTTGAAAATGTGTTTCCAGCCAGGAAGAACTTGCCTATAAGCTGTGGTTGCAGGCTCTGCTTTCTACCCCTTTCTCCTGGTCAAGGAGAACTTGAAAAGTGGATTAGATCTATTTTTTTTCCAGATTTAAATTCCTGCCCTTCTGGAGTGGGGCCAGCTCAGCTGGTGTAGATTTCTTCCTCCTAGAAGAATGGAAAATAGAGGTTGAGAGGGCCTCAGGAGGTCATGTAATCCACCTCCTGCCCCAAGGCAGGATCAACTGTATCTAAAATGCTTGCTAATGAGGGTGGAGTTAGGTATCTTAGTGTATTTATAGGCATCTCCACAACACCAGAGCACATCTACCTGTGCAAGTAGCCCTGCCTCTCATTCAGTTGTACATGTTTTTCCTACTTGCTTATATTTATCCTCCTTTTTTTTTTTTTATTTTTTTTTTTTTTTTGCTTTGCATCTCATCCTTACACTTATTGGCTGGGAGTTTTCCTGCTTCCGTGAAGAATGCTCTAATTCTTTCTTTAATAGCAGTTGCTATGGCAGCTGGTTCAGGCGGAGCCTTATAGCCTAGTGCAGAGCTGCTTCTACAGACACTTCCACTGCTTGTTTTTTCCTCTGGAGCATGGCCAGATCTTTGGGAAACGTTATCATTCGCTGCAAATGTCTTGTGGAAAAAAAATTAATTAAAAAAATCAGATGCTGGTATATAAAAACATCCCCTAAGCCTTGCCCACCCTCTAACCCAGCACTAAAGGATGCTAAATAGGCCAGGAAGCCAACTGTTTAATTCTGGCTGCTGGTGCATTTGTAATCAAGAGCCAAGATGCAATCAAGCACCTTGCACTTGCCTTTAATTCAGGGAACAAGAGCCCATGTGCAGCTCTGAGCGAGTGGATGCAGTTTCCACTGAGGACCCTGCAAACTGCAATTGTTTGTGGCTGGATTTGGCCTCTGGATTCCCTGGTTAGCATGAAGTAGGCTGGCTGCAAAAGCCAGTCATGTGGGAAATGGGCTTTAGTTACTCTGGGGTGTTTTCCCTGCTCTGAATGCCTTTTTGTAACAGTCTTCAGCATTTCTCAGTTTGGCTAAGGTTTTAAAGCTAGGCCTTAATTCACATTTCCCTTGTGGTCTTGTCTGCTGTGCTGGGCTTTGCTTTCAAAGTGGCAAAAAGGTCCCTGCCTTGAATGTAAGAGCATCAAGCTCTGAAATGTAGTGAGAAACTTCCAAAGTCTTATCTTTGTCTGCCTTTACATGGACTGACAAGAGCAATCCCATTAGTTAAAAAAACCCACAGTCCTCCTCCATAATAGAACCCCAAGCAACCCACACACTAAACAAAACAACACTCATGTTTGGGTTGTTTTTGTTTTCTTTTTTTTTTTTTTTTGTCCTAAGGGCAACTGCTATAGAGTTCACCTCTAAAAAAGGGAGACTAGAGCAGGAATTCACCTGAGTCACTGTCACACCATTCTCCTTGCTTGCACCAGCTCTGTTTTAGCCTGGTTGGCAGCTGATGGTGTCCATGGCAGAGTTACCTGCAGACAGCTTCTGTTTTGTCCTGTGTTACACCTGCATCTGTCTGGACACATCCACGTTTTGAGTGGGTGGGGAAGATTGTGGCAAGGTATTTCAAAGTATTTCCATTTGGAGCAGCAAGGGTTAGAGGTGAGGTGCTGACTTTTATGGTTCTGCTTGCAATGATAAGGACTGAAATGAAATGGCTTGGTGTATTCATGGTCTTTTAAATTATCTGATCTGAAGGATTCTCGTCTCTGTGTCAAACCCATTCTTATCAATAACAGCAATTTTTTACCCCATTCAATGATGTTGAATAAAATGTACAAAGTGCACAGGAATGGAGCAGCTCTGCTGCACCAAAGTTTCATTGCTGCAGGGTGTTTGTGGTTTGCCCAATGACTTGGGACAAGGAATTCACCTGAAGGTCCATCCCAGCTCTCAGCCTCTTGGGGCTGGAGAGGAGCAGTGTCCTGCAGTAAAGAACAGCCATCTCCCTGGTGTTAGGGATGTGGAGAGAATTTTCTGTATCTGTCTGCCAACACTGGGTTCAGATCTGCTGTGCTGTCAGAGAACACAGGTGAGATCTGACCTGGGGTGCTGTGATGAACCCTCTGGAGGGCCCGTCAGCTCCACAGAGACCAGGACCTCACTCAGGAGCCTGGGGCTGGACAGTACACAGTGCTCCCATGGAGAGCAAGTTTCAACCTACTTAGAGCTCAGGCTCGTCCTGTGCCTCTCAAACTTTTCAGACCTGGTTTATTTTATTGTTTCAGATCCTGTCAGTTTGTCTTTAATTAGCAAGGCTAGAGCAGGGCTCCGTGGGAGCTTAACTGGGCCTCTTGTTTTAATTAAAATTTCGGTGTAACAGCCTGAAATAGGCAGCGTTAGAAAGAGCCAGAGCTCCAGTGAAGGAGGACAGTCCCTGTGGATCTGCAGTGACATCTCCTGCCTGTCAGGCAGTTGTCACAGGCCTTTCTTTCCTCCTAAAGCTGATGCTGTCACAGCAGTGGTGCAAGGCCTGAATGTGATACGGAATTCTAGTCCAGGCTGTAACCAACCAGCTTCCAACCTGCTGCTGGATGCTGTGCCAAAACCACAGCATATCTGGTTTGGGAGGTGACAGTGGGGCATGGAGAGGTGCTGGAAGTTCCATTTCACTTTTATTAGAAGGGCAACTGAGTTTAAAATTTCATCTGAAAGGGCACCTAAGCATAATTCCTTGTGCCTTCATAGGAATTTTATTTCTTATCACTTCAAGCATGCAGTTGTGAAATAGCTATGAAAAAGCTGCTGCTCTGTCCCTTGACCCAAATTACTCTCATTTGTGGCAATTTTCTATCACTCTTCAGAGCCAGGAAAGCTATCATCTGAGTACAGGTCAGCACTGGATCTGTAGCATTAATTTGAGCCTTGGGTCATCATTGCATTGTCTCAGTCAGTGCTCTAGGACTTGCCACGTGTTCAGTAATGGGAATGTTTGCAGCACTGATCTGTCAGTTACCCTATGGGGTAAGCAGGAAATATTTCTTGCTTGTCTAACATCCAGTGACTTATCTTGTAGCTCAAGGGCAATATTTGTTGGCCGATTTTTTTCCTGTGAGGTGGGATTGACAGCTTGGATTGCAGGTAGAGGTGGAATGTGCCCAGAGCAGGGCAAGGGTGCTGAGCCAGAGGATCTGGCTTTGCTTGGTCCTCGTGTCATTCTCATGGGGTTCAAAGCCTCCACGAACACGTTGCTTGCTCAGCTGTCCTGGGCCAAGCTCTGATGTGGGAGCACCTTCAGCTACTGGGGGCTTCCTGTGGATCCCTGAGCATTTTGGCAGAGACCCCTAAAGATATTTGGGTATTTTGCCTTTATTGCAGTCAGTTTGGTTTGGTCACCACTGTGCTTCATAGGATACAGAGTCCACGTGGAGAGCACTCAGCTCCTTCCTGCTGGATGCTGCTGTACAGATGACCCCACTAATCAGTGCCCCATGGTATTAAAATATATTGACATGGCATTGAGAGTCTCTCAGGGATTACCCTGATCAGAACCAGGAGTTCCCAGCAGCAGTGGAAACATCTTGCCTGTGCCATGGGGAGAAATGGTTCCCTGGGACAGCCAGTTCCCAGTTTTGGAAGCTGACCCCAGTGCTGTGGGCTGCCCACCCTCCTCCTTCCCTTCCTGCAGGAAGGGCATGTGGGTTTTCCAGCTGTGGAACAGGAAAGAAGTGGGGATCCTGTTTACCTACCCCCTGAGCTGCTCCCATCTGTTCCAAGCTCCTCCTTGTCCCATGCTGCTCATGGCTGTGGGCTCGTTTGTCAGTGTCCTGTTTCTGCTGTAGCCTCTGCTATGAGCTCTTCATGGGGCATCTTGTGGGGAGGTCCTGGGATGCCACAGCTGGACAGGCTTCAAAACCCAACAGGCTGAGTCGTGGGCTCTGGCTCCTGTGTGACTGGGACATGAAAACAGCACCTTGGTCACCCAGGGATCCTGGGACTGGAGGGCACAAGATGGCAAGGGCACTGCAGTGGGCAAAGTTGGTTTTGCCCTGTCCCAAAACAGCTTCTTTGTTAGATGCTAATAACATCCAATGCAATATCAGCTCCTTGAGAGGTGTCAGGTAGTATCTGATGCATGCAGGAATGTGGAGGTTTAGTAGGACTCATGCAAAGTCTTGGTTTATCTCTCACTAAAATATGAGAGAACTTTGGGCTCTTTTATTATGGGCATCCCTTTGCTCTTGTTGGGGTGTCTGAATTCTCCACAGCTGTAGATGCCAGGAGGGTGAGACATGGAGCTGTGAGAGGGTTTGCTGGTGGAAATGCTTGTGGAGAAGGTGAAAGGGAGGCTGCAGGTGTCACTGTCAGAGCAGGATGCACAGGCTGCAGGAGCAGGGTGAGTGGTGCAGCCTGCCCTGGCTCTGGGACAGCCTCCTCAACAACAAAAACCTCTTCAGATTGGGCACAATTTGTGGTGTAGACTGATGGTGTAAAACTCTGCCTTGGGGGCATAGGTGTTTACCTGAACAAAAGTGTCACAGGCTTGGGAGTGTACTTGCTTTGGAAGAAGGGTGTGTAGCTGTGCTCAGGCTTCCCCTGGGACACGCACAGCTCTGGAAAGCAGCAGGGCTGCCAAGAGCATGTGGGGACACAGCCAGGGTGGCTTTTTCTGAGACTGCTGGTGACAGGGAGCTTTTGTGCTGTCATTATCTCTGGGCAGTGAGTCGTTCCCGTGGGGTTTGGGGACAGCAGGAGTGGCTTCGTGGAGCTTTTTACCCTGGCAGTGTGGGTGGGTGCTGCTGCAAAGGCACTTGCCCTGGGGCTTAGGAGGAGGAGGAGGCTGTGCTGGGTATGGCTGAGGATGCTGGGGGGTGGCTAATGAGGAGCCTGGGCACCCAGAAGGTCACTGAGGGAGCAGGGTCTGTGTCAGTCTTTCCTGGGAAGGCAGGCACGGTGCTCATGGGGGGGTGTGTGTTGTATTCCTGCAGTTTTCGGTGCTGCAGCATCCCAGCAGCAGCGCTGAGGTGCCCTGCCTGGTGTCAGGGACCACGGAGCCACCCTGGCCTGCATCCTCAGAGCAGGATGCTCAGAGACCTGTGCATGGCCACAGCCAGTGCTGGCACCAGATCTGCGCTGTCTGAAATGGGCTGTGCCAAAAGCTGGGCTCTGGCAGTGTGTGCCTGCCCTGCTGCAACCAGGACAAGGTGCCCTGAGCAGGGAGAATGGCACTGCCAGCAGGCACTGACTATCACCTACTCTATTTAATTGAATTTGGGAGGCTTTTTTTTTATGGCCTATTTTAATTTTTTTTCGGTTTTTTTTGGACAGTTGCTTAACTGGGAAAGTAAACTGGAGAGGAGAAGCTGTCCTTGTTTAAAAGGGTCTACCCCTTAGCCCATAAATCTGGGCCAGATCTACTGGTACATGCTGATGCTTTATGCAGCCCTGGAAAGGCAAACAGGCATAAATATCACTTTATAGCTGTTCTGCTTTGCTCCATGAATCTGGATCAGTGTCTCTCTCCCTACTAATCAGGTTAGTTTTCTTTTGATCTACCTCCGTTAAGGAAATCTAAACTGATTTAGCTATTCCATCCATTTTCCATTTGCCTGATGGCTTTTTCCACAAGGCTGTCTCAGCTCTATCCTAATTACTTCTGAGTTGTCTGATGTTGTAGCAGGTGACACTCTGCTGTAGAACTTTGTAAATCTTAACCAGTATTCTCTGGGAATTTTTTTTGGCAGATGTTTTGTTTCATTTTTGGACAGATTAGTTTTAAATTGGCAAATGCACTAGACTTAAGGAGAAGACAATTGCTACTAGCTGCCAAAAAGAAAACACTAATTATCAATCATGTTTTACTGAGCCTCTGTTGAACTGATTTGCTGTAGAAAACATAATTTTCTTGTACTCTAGCTTCAGGACATCTGATTTTTGAGAGTTCTTCTTTCTTGATAGTGGTGATGTATGATACAGCATAGAATAGAGGAAAAAATTAGCTCAGGATTAAAATCTGTGACATCTTGGAATTTTAATCACCCACTTTTAGGGACATAAAACCACTTTCTGTGCTGATGTGCCATAAAACCATTGCAGACACATCTTCCTTGTCACTTCTGCATGAAGAGCCTGTCCCTGTACATGATTTACAGCAGAGTTCAGTGAATGCCATGGCTTGTTTGTTTGCTCTCAGTAGGTCCCAGTTTTCAATACTGTGAGACAAGATAAGAGCAGCTGGGGGAAATCTCAATGTTCCTGCCTTGCCGTGACAGGGAGCAGCAGCAAAGCAGCGGCTGCCTCTGGAATCACCCACGTTTTGTGAAGCTGCTGCTACAGTCATTGAGTAAATCAGGTGTTTAGTGAGTTATTATCCACTGTGGTTACATGTGATGGCTAAAACCTCTCTCACTGTGCTCCTGAAGTCTGTAACACACTCAAACTGCCCACTGGGAAAGGTGGAGGTGAAGGAGCATCTTCCCAGCTGGCTCCTGACTGCAGACTGGGCTGGTTTTTCTCTTGGGATAAGTCCAACTGGGCAGCTTTTATCCAGCTGTTTTTCTTGTGAGAGAGCAGTGTCATCTGTGAGGGGAGATGCTGTACCCTGCGTGGCATGGACACGTGGGAGCTGGCCAAGGAGAGTGGCCAAGTAGGACTGGTCAGTGGGTCAACACAGCCTGGCCCCTGTCCATCCCTGCTGGGAATTTGCTCCACCAGAAGCAAATTTCTCCTTATTTTCAGCAAGACTGTAGGAAAAGAAGGGATTTTTCAGCCAGGGAGCTGGGAAACCTTGTCATTCAAATCTAGTCCACTCTCTGAAGAAACTCCTTGATTTAAATACACTGCATGGGGAAGGAGGGATCAGATGGTTGCAAAGCATTTTAAAACTGCTGACAGTGTAAGGACCTCCTTATGAGAGCTTCTGTTCATTTCACAGTCCTTTGAAGGACCTCCTTTTAATGCTTTATAGAATTTAACTGCAGAATAGAAACTCAAGGGAAGGTTTGTGCATCTTGCTGAGGTGCTCTGGGGCTCAGGTCTGTCCAAATTCCCATCTGACTGGGGCTGTCCTGGCTGGTGCTGGAGTGGAGGAGGAGATGGCTTTGCTTTGCCTCTTGTCTTGTTCCCAGGGTGACTGCAGTTCCCAGCTGCTGTGATTTGCCTGTGTGTGCTGAGCTTTCATCTCTGCTTGTATGGGTGCATTATTTGTTAGACTCTCTGGTGCAGTATATTCTTCTTCTTAATGTCTTTGGTGCTGCTGTGCATCACAGGCACAAAATACCTCAAACCAATCTGGTTTGTTGGCTCTGTGTGGAGGAAGAGCCCTCCTGAGGAGCTGGAGGACTGGAGAGCAAAGGCTCCAGCAGCAAAGAGTTTAATGCTGTCTGTCCCAAAAACTCTCTGGTTGGTGTCACCTGGTTGTGCCTTGGTCCTTTGGGCCCACACAGGTGTTCTGTCCCCAGAGCAGGCAGTTTGCTCCATGGGGGATGTGTGTGCTGGGGAATGGTCCCTTGCTCCAGTGCTGCTGGTGCTGGAAGAGGCAGCACCAGCTGGTCCTTTGTGTGTCCTTCAACCCAGAAGATTTGTGGAGAGCTTGGTCACCAAAACAAGTCCATCCCTGAGTTGCAGGTGGCACAGATGATAAAAGGGCTCTTTTTAACTCACTTTTGCTGGTGGTCCTCTTCCTCCCAGCCATGCTGGATGGAGGAGAGGTAACAGTCCTGTTGGGATGTGGAGCCAAGCCAGGATTACAGCTGTGGGAGGTGGCAGCACTAGGGCAGAAGATGTGTGCAGCCTTCACGTGCTCACTTCTCAAAGGGGAACAGCTAGAATTTGGTTCAGGGTTTGTAGGTCAGGTTTCCATTATACAACTGTACTGGTTGCAGCTGCTCATGTGAGATCCAGCCCTCGTTGGATGCTCATGGTGGGGTGGGCTCCTTTCCCTGGGAATGATTCTTTGTGATCAGATGAACAGGAAGAAACAGGATTTCTCTGTTGTATCACTGGGTGCTGATGGAGGGTTGGAGTGGCATTGCCTCAGCCTGTGAAATGTGAGAAACATAGCAAAAGCATTTTTTTACAAACAACTGACTGGAAAAAAAAAAAAAAAAAATAATAATAATAATAATAATAATCTTTAAGTCTGTGTTTTTCCCAGACAAAGGTGAACCAAAAACAGCTGGGGAGGGATCTTGTGCTTTATCTAGCAGATCTAGCAATGAAGGTCAGATCTCCTACATCTTCCGAAACAGACACAGGTACTCTTGGCACAGGTCACACTGAGCATGTGGGGGTCTCTGCCCATGCCTTCAGGACAGGACTTCTTGTGTGAGGAAGGTTATATCCTTGATTTAGTGAGGGAGAATACAACCCTCCCACTTCATTTCACAGGAGATTAAATGGTCCATGATGTCTCCAGGATCCAGAACACTTTGTACTGCTATCCTCATGAGGATCTGTAAGGGCCCTGTCACCTTGGGTAGCCAGCCCTACTCCTGCTAGTGAGGGGCTTGCTCTCAAAAAGGTGTTTAGGAGGATGCTCCGGGTCTCTTCTGCTGGGTGTTGCTCTGGAGAAAAACAGCAGAAGCTGCCAGAGTTGCTCAGTTATACTCCGTGCTGGAGATGCTGAATTTTGGGGTTAGGAGCAGAAGGAACCAGGGGAGTGCTGGGTCCAGCCCCAGGGATGGCACAGGGCTGCACATCTGCCTGTTTCCATGCCAGCTCCTGGTCCCCTTTGCTGTCACTGGGATCCTCCTCTGCAGCCTGTAATTAGTGCTGTCACAGAGCAGTGTAAGCAGCCACTTCAGCATTAATTACTTTAATGAACTTACCAAGGTGGGTTGAGCTACTGAAGCATTTTGTTGCTCCTGTAAATGTTCAAGTCAAAATATTAAACTGTGGAATTGATGGGGGATGATGCAAAGCTGGAGCCTGGCTTTCCTCTTGTCTTAAAGCTCAATAATTGGGGTTGTTTCAGTTAATTTGATAATGTAGTCTGTTCTCCTCAAGCAGCATGGCAGGAGAGAGCAGGGAGGCTCTCTCCCCCTTTACTCCTCGTTGTAAGAGGTGCAGTGAGTACAGAGCAGTCTGCCATTCGAGCCCTGAAGATGGATGTCACCATTCCTGCAGTGTGACAGCTCAAAGGTGGTCCATGGCACTCAGGCTCTTGTAGTGTTAAATATGTAATGAAAAACTCCTGATAAGAGGGATCTGCTGGTGAGGGAACAAACAGGATGGGATAAAATGGCTCATTAACAACACTGGGTTTGCTACAGAAATAAGCAGAGTTTTCACTGCTGCTGGGAGGAGAATGGTCCTGCTGTTGCTAGTGGCAAAACGTAATGGGGAATTTTAATGGCTGTTAATTATTTTGCAAACTGCCATTTTATTGGGAATTGTGATAAACTTCGGCAAACTGAAGCTGTTCTCCACTGGTGCAGAAAGGAAAACTAGAACTCCTCTGAGCTGCCTCTTGCTGCAGAGGCTGGGGGAGGCATTTCACTTGCAATTCTGATGTGGACACTTCTTCATCTTTCATCCCAGGATGAGAATCCTCTCGCAGGGATGAAGGGAGAGAAGTCAACAGATGGTTGGACTTGATGATCTTAAAAGTATTTTCCAACCTTAGCGATTCTATGTTTCTAAGTGGGATATATTGTACTCTCTCTATGCCCTGCTGTTGCCTGTAACTCCTTGTTCCCAGTCTCAAGGAGCTGTGGCTGCAATGTTCAGAGATGCTGCTCTGATAAATGGAGGGCTTCAAACCTATGTAAGAGCTGCAGGAATGATGATTTTTTTAACATGGTGGTTTGAACTATGTATTTTGTTAATATTTATTACAATAATATATTCATATAGCACGTAATACGTATAATCTCAGCGTGTAAACACAAAGCAATGAATTAAAAATAAATAAGTGTGTGCATAGAGACTGAAGTGCTCGTTTCACATCAGTGACCTGGCCTGAAGCACTAAGGCAAAGCACTTTCTGGAGGAGACTTTCAGTTCTTTTTATATTAAGTAAAAGGTTGTCAGGCTGCCCCAAAGGCTGGTAAGAGTCCTGAGCTCAGAGCTCCAGCCTGAGCTGCTGTAGATTTGGACCCCAGACCTCTCCTCCTCCAGGGAGCATCCTTGTCGCCCTGCCAGGAAATTGAGAGCTTTTCTCTCCCTGCCCATCACTAATCTGAAGGGGTTTGCTGAGTTCAGGCTGTATTGTGCAAATGAAAGATTGAAGCTGATGGAGATAGCTTTTGAAAAAGAGGTGAAAAAAGAAAGTGCTGCCATACCCCAAGCTCAGTTCCTTTCTGTTCTGCATCTAAGTGCTGGAATCCCAGCAGTGCTGGCAGCAAAAGCTGTCCTGAGTTCACATGAGGCTGCATTTTGGTGTCTGTGCACAGGGCAGGGATGGGTGAAGACAGCCAGTTGAGTTTTTTGTTGCCTTTCTAAGGTCTAAATGACCTGTCAGGCTCTGGAGCTGCCTCCCCGCAGTCACAGTGCTGTATTACATCAGCCTGCCTGGGAACACTCATCTTCTACTTCTAGAAGTGGTGGCAAGCAGAAATCACAGGGAGCTTGTGGCAGAAGTTGTTTGAGAGAGTTTTCAACTTTGTGTGATGGAACAGATGAGGTAATTATTAAAACAAGGTGATCTGTGTGCACAGTACTCTCAGCTTATAAACCAAGCCGGGTATGACTCTGTGCCTGCTTGTTTTAACCAAATTTGAAGGCCTTTTTGCAGGATCTGTCTCATTTATTGTAAGCACCACTGTAGCTGTGAAAAAACCTGCATTTCTGCTAAGCTCAGGTGCTAACTTTTGGTTCAGGTCTCACATGTATGAGCTGGTTTCCATGCAGTGCTGTATACCTCTGGTGATGATAAAGTTCACAGATAAAGTTGACTTCTCTGGCAAGAGTTTGTTGGTAATTGAGGGATGCTGGGCTTTGGGGATCACTTTGGGATTGGAAGTGGGAAGTGTTTGACCTGGAGAGCAAATTTGAATGCACTGCTTTATTAATACAAATAATAAACTCTGTGATTTGTCTATGTGACAGGTGCTGAAATGAAGGTTGAAAGAGTGGTGGTTGGAAAGTCTGAGGGAATAGTGAGGTTTGATCAGCCCTTAAAAATTGCAAACTTCTGGGACTTGGGCATGTGAGAGTCGGAATAAAAAATTGCTCTTAGCACTGAGGCTTCCACTGCTTTGTCCAATTGCTCTTGGCTGAACGTCAGAAAGGATGGGGGAGAGTAGACTTTTCTTGTGCTTAAAGGGCAGAGCTGGGACCTGGGCTCAAGGGCAGTGTCACAGCTGTGCCATGGACTGTCACTGTGACCTTGGCAAAGAAAGGTCCCTGAGTCTCCAGAGCCTTAGTCTAACTTGGGCTGAGATGTCACAGCTGTGAAATGAGGCAAAAACTGATTGTAAAATCCCAGGAGATAGCCTGGAGCTCACTCCACTAACAGCAGCTGCACTTTGGGAGATCTCTGGATGGAAGGTGCTGCTGAAATTCAGCTCTCTGAAATGTGTAGAAATTCCTGCTGAATAAATGCAGGTTGCAAAAGGGTTGCTAAAGATTGCCAGTGCTTCTCTGGTAAAGTTTAGGTTTCTGCTAAACTTGCATGAAAGTTTTTTCTGTGATTTTTTTTTTTTTAATGAAACCATATTCTCTCTTTATCTGATATTAAAAAAGGAGGTGGGAGGGTGATTTTCTGCTTTATAGACATTTCCCTTCCTACACTGCATAGCAGCATGGCATTTCCAGTTAGTGCTGAGGAGCAGAGGGTGAGGTTTTAGCAGATTACTCTTTAACTGCTGGCATGTCCCTTGTGCTCTCCCAGGTGGGTGATGGTGTGAGACACATCTGGGCTGGCAGCAGTGGCACTGTCACACAGAGCTGGGCTGCACACCGTGCTCTGCCCTTGCAGGTGTTCACACCATGGCCTTCTGGCACCTGGGAATGCAGCCATCCATGGGAGCACGCCTAAGGGCATGACATGGAGCTCTGAAAGATCTCCATCCCCAGTGTACTCATCCTAAACCAAAAAGAGACAAGTTTGGAGGTGGGGGAAAAAAAAAGGCAATAAGCAGAGTTGATTGAGGTCAGAGTGGAGAAGGCACTGAAACAGCCAGAGCAAATGGAGAGAACACAGCAGGGCTCTCTGAAGACCAGGGTGTGGTTAGAGAGGACACAAGAACAAAAGTCTCTCAAGTGAGGCAGAGGAGCAGAGCCCAGTCTGCCACGAGCTCCTGGGATGTGGTCAGCAGACTGTCACTGCAGGGAAACATGCAGTGTGAACTCAGGGCAGCTTGAAAAGCAGATCTGTATTTCGCCACCCTCCACCACAACTTCTCTTTTGTTACTCTAAGTAGAAAGTTTCCTGTTTAATAGCTGAAACTCTTAAAAACATTCATGTGGTTCAGGTCACCATACAGCTGCTTAGCTGGGGCCATAGGATGCCTGAAACACGAGCTGGGGCAGAGGCTGTTGGCTCTGGAACCTAAAAGCACTTTCAAATGGCAATAGGAACTATTTCCTGCTACACAGTGCACATCAGAGTATCCTCTTGCAAATCCTGACAGTCTGGCTCTGTGTGGAGGTTGGAGGGGCCCTTTGCAATTCTGCTCCTCTGATCACCTGTTAGGTTATTGTGTTCATGTAACTGGGGAGGCTCTTGAGACAGCTGCAGAAGTTTCTCTCCTCACACCATTGCTCCATTTTATCTAAGCACATCTCTGGCTGTCATTTCTATTAAAGCAAATAATTTTTTATGATGCATTTCCTTTTTGGTACCCTGCAAGACTTAATATCTAATAAGCTTAGTACAAGACAGGTGCTGAGTACTCCATGTCCTAGTAGATGGATTTTGGTCCAACACATCAAAAGTTATTTCTGAACACAAGCAAGATCCTCTGTGCTGCTCAGATAAAAGGCACATGTGTTGATTTTGTGTTGTCTGAATGGATTTGCATGTGTTGTCATGATTTCCAGTGAGTGCTTTTTGTGGGAAGAAAGTTGGAAGTAGCCAGAGGAGTAGGAAAACAGGAGGTCCTGGTTGAGTTACTGACTCTGTAGGTGCCCTTTGTCTTGCTCTGCCTGAAACTCAAAGAAAAATGAAATGTGTTGCTCACCTGCTTGGGCCCACCAAACCCAAAAATTCAGGTGTGTACTCAGAAGATGGGAGATGTGCTGCTGGAGCTGCTGCTGGAGAATGTGGCTGTCCATCATCCCTTGCTTTGTGTTGTTCCCTGCTCAGGCCACTGACTTGTGTGGCTTCCACCACAGTGGGACCATTCCCTTTGTGAGCTTTCACACCCTAAAAGCCAGCACTGCTCTGCTGGTGCCAAGCTCCTGAGTCATCCTTGGGAAAACTTGGCCTTGGATTACTTGGTCCATGCCTCCCAAAGTCTGAGTTAATATACATATACATATATATATATATATATATATATATACATATATATATATATATTTAGTACTCTTTAAATCAGGACTGCTCAAATAACTACTCTGAAATGCCTCCTAAAGGGAGAAGAGGCTCTGTGGCAGCCCAGGTGTTTCTGTCACAGTGATATTGGGGAATCTGCTTTCCTGGCTCCCTGCCCACAGCAACCCTGCTGAAGGCAGCTGAGCCCGAAGGTTATATAAAACACTCATCCCTTTCAAATCCCATCATCTGTTTAAAAACCATCCCAAAATGATTTATTTATTCTTCCAATACCAGGTGACAAATGGAAAACCAGGGAACTAACCTCTGACTTTAATTTTGCTTTATGCATCTAACATTTTCAGTGTGGACCAATTTCACTGTTAGTCTGACACAAGAAGAGGATCAGGATACTTTTGAACATGACTCTACATCCCTGGAAAGGTGTGTCACATGGCAGCATCCTCTAATTTTCATTTTCCCAGTTGAAATAAATTTGGCTTTGTTTCTGCTACGCCCTTCAAGCACTGTGGCTGCAGATGGGTAACTTGCCCATTTCCTTTTCCCAGTAATCCCAGGTGGATGGCAGCCATTAAAGAAAGATGCTTTATCATCCCTAGCACTAAGTGGATTATCAGAGCTTGAAGTCCTGCATGCAGAACAAGAAAAATGTGGGATGCAGAAGGGTGTGGGGGCCAGGCTGTGGCCCATCCATCCAAGAAGCAGCTGTGGGAGGTTGTCCCTTTGCAGCACTGCTCTTGTTGCTGTGGTGCTGCAGTGACGGATAAAGCAAAAATGGATTGAAATATGCACAAATGGGGAAAAAGAATTGGACTCTGTGCATTAAATAAATGTACGACTTGTTGACTTGCTGTCAGAATGAAACTTGTATAAGTCAGGTCCCCAGGGGAGGAGCAGGAGGAGCCTGCTGTGAAAAAACAGGCTCCTCAGGGCTGAGGAGGGCTGTGCCCTCTTAAGTAAGAAGCATCAAAGTCAGAAATAGATTTTCCTTGAGAGGAGCAGCACCTGGACTGAGTGTGGCTGAGTGCAGTGTCCCTGCCCTGTGAACGTGGCACAGAGCAGGTGGGGCTCTGCTGGCCTCTCTCCAGATCTCACAGGTTTTGTGGGTATATTAGAAGCAATGTGTGTGCCTGGCTATAAACTGGGTGGGAAGTGTTTAACAGGCTTTGAACCTTCCTGAGAAAGCTCAGTGATCAAGCAGGATGGGATGTCTCTGTCACTGGCTCAGCAGGCAAACTGGGCCATATTTATTTTTAGGTGTATGATGTGTTCGAAGCTGTCTGAGCGTGGCATTTCACTTTCTGTGGGGTTTTTCTGTCCTTCAAAAAGTTATAGGGAGCTGTGGAGTTTATCAATGGACCAGCATGGGCTATCAGCTGTACATTGCAGGGAGTGGAGGATAAGGCTGAGTGAGCTCATCCTGTTATTGCTCAGAGTTTAGATATGCTGTTAAATGTGAATTTAACATTGTATGCGGGGCTAGGAAGCTGGCAGAGCGCTCACAGCTTCAGTGCTGTTTTCCTGGCATTGTTTCTTCTGTGTAATAAATATCCCTGAAAAACCACAGCAGTAAACATGCAGCTTTGAGGTAGCTGAGCCCATCCATAGTCCCATGTCTGGCAGGCTGGGATCAGCCTCTGCAGACATTTGCCAGCACCCCTGTGTGTATGTCACTACAAATAATGCTGGAAGGAGCTTCTTCTGCTACACTGGGTCTCTGACTAAAGCTGCATTTGTGTGGAAGGGACTTGGAGCAACGTGTAAAAATGTTTTATTAACCCAAGTGAAGCTTCATTTTACGCAGTGAAATAAATAATCTGTGAACATACAGAAATTATTGTACTGTCATAGAGACCCCCACCTTTTAAAGGTGGCCTGGAAGTTCGTGGTTCACCAAAAGGTGAACTTGAAGAATTTGGATGATTTCAAAGAGAAATTGTTGAGTAGAAAAGATTGAGACACTCCTGGACTTTAAAACAGTAGTGGCCTGTGCATGTATGTAAACTTGGAGCACGCAGGTAAGCCTGCTTGCCAGTAGAGACCGTTTGCCATTATATATTTCTGGGAGGAATCAGGACCTCCTATCAGGAAGGTGTCTGTTGGGTTTATTTTTTAATCCCTCCATGGTATCCATATCAGTTCCAGTTGGCTTTTTCTCTTATGAGTTATTAATGCTTGAGGTATGCAAGTGCTTGGTATAGATGGGAGTGTAACAGTATCCAGGATTTTATGGTGTAGCTTATTGACTTGGTGGAAACTGCACTAACAAAGGCTTTTTTTTTCTTCATCTGGTTTAGGAACTTTTCTGGAAAAGCTGCTTCTAGTGTAAACTCAGTGGGAAGTAACACCAATAAAAAATTATAGCACTGTAACATCTCTTTAAGCAGGAGAGTTGATTGCCCCATGTTGAATTGTCCTTAGGGCCTCTGCAGTGTTGCTTTTGCCTTTCCCCTGCTTTTTAGTTTTTGAGGAGAATAAGTGAGGCTGGGAGGAAAAGGAGCTCCTGAGAAGTGGTTTGCTATGTTTGGGGAGGAGAATCTTTCTGAAGCTGGCCTGGGACATCTGATGGAGGGCGGCCTAAAACCGGGACTGTATTTTCACAGCTGTTGTGGGAGCTTTTTCTATTTAAAACAGCACAGATGTGAATGATAAAATATAAATTGAAGATTAATGTACACCATCTTGGTGTGTGAGAGGTTCAATTATAGACAGAGCAAGGAGAATAATGGAAAATACATTTGAGTGATCGCTCAGTTAATATAATTTGCAATGAATTATTCACAACAATTTGTTCACCCAGCTCTTATTGTGATCATTTTCATTCCTTCATTTGCTATGCATTTGGAACTGCTTCCCACAACTTGTGCTCAACACGTAATAAAGAATCTCCACGCACCCAGCCCCTGCTCCCCACCTGCCTGCGCCTACGTGCAGAGCACAGATTTGACAGAGCTCAGCATTTTTGGCACTGAGCTCTCTAAGAAGTTAATCGTGGTGTTAGTGTCCGGCCCGATGCTGCTGAACACACTGATGTGACCCCAGAGAGCTCCTTCTGCTGGGCTCAGGGGCTTGCAGAGGGCTCATTCCTGCTCTGTTCCACCAGCGTATGGGGGGATTGTCCTTCCACGGGTGGAGGCTGAGGCTTGAGCCGACAGAAGGTGATCAGCTGGTGCTGGGTGATTAATCTGTGTCCTTGGGAGCTGAAGGGTTTGCTTCCTACCTGTGCAGCATCAGTCATGCCTGGAGGAGGGGGAGAAGGTGTTGGGCTCTGCAGAGAAGCGTGTGACACCGGCAGGGCTTGAAGAGAGGAGCGTTTTGCACGTTCAGGTCCCTGTAACTTGCACTGTGTGTGAAGCAGCAGAGCAGGTCGGTGGCACTGCCACGGGGGAGGGTCCAGCTTTCAGCACTGAAGCATCACAGATGTGCCCCCCTTTCCCTATTCTTAGGGCCCTGGGTAACCCACAAATGCATATTTTCTCCTGATATTTATCAGAAGGGAGGACTTGTTCTTCCTGGCTGTTCCATGTCCTCCCTCCATGTGCCTCTGCAGCTCACAGGGAGAGGGGGTGATGAAGCTGCTCTTTGCCACCCCATGCCCTGCTCCTGGGCTGGTGGCAGGAAGGGATTGGGCTGTGTTCTGCTGTGAATTTGGGCTGGAATGAGGGCTCCTTGCTGCCTGACCCTGTGCTCGCCATGCCCTCAAATACAATCTTCAGCTTAGGACTGGATAGAAAGCAGTCTGATCTCTTCTTCATGCCTTGTTTGCCTGGACTTAGTGGTACCACATCCACACCTAGCTTCATTATCTGACTTTTCTGAGCCCTTTTCTGGTGTCTTGCAGCTGTCAGTCTTCAGAGTGTTGGGATATACTGGGAAATAAGGTGAGCTTGTCCTGAGGGCAGAGGGGAGCCAAAGGGAGGTACACCGGGAACACGAGAGCTGCTGCAGGGGTTAATGAAGAATTCAAAGCTTCTTTAGGGTAAGATTAAAAACTTCTCTGAATCTAACCCTTCAGGGCCTCTTACAAACTCTGTCAAGCTGTGATCACAGTGCCTTTGACACAAAACCCTGTAACAAGCTGGGATTTATGCTGCCGCTTCTTCCCATGGAGAGACAGCACTTACAAGGTTAGTTTGCCAGCATCTACTTGTCCAAATATCCATAATCAGGCAAAACATGATTATGGAGCTGTGTGTCATTAGTACACAATGGCACTTAACTGACTGAGATTGAATTAAAACCCTAATGGCAGAGCATCCAACGTAAATAAGAGACAAGCAGACCCACTGCTGAACGACTCGTCTATCACTCAGCTTGGATTAGGAGAGCAAGAGCTCAGGGCTGGCCAGAAACAGTAGAAGCAGAGTCATTACACTGGATATACTGGCTGAGGTTCAGTGCTCTTATTACTGTTAAGCATGCAAGTGTTGGGGCTGTGGGTCCAGTGTAGGCGTGGGCTTCCTGCACTGGCCCTCGAGCTGGAAAAAAAAAACCAGAGGCTTTGGATTCAGTGTGGTGCTGGATGAGCTTTGTCTTTGCTGTATTCTGCTTTTTTTTGCAGCAGTTTCATCGAGCAGGTGTCAATGCCTTGAAATTACTTCCAGCAAAAGTAAATCCAAGCATTCATTTTGAGTTGGGTGAAACAACTCTGTGATGTGAAGTGTTTTATTTCACTTTTGTCTGGTTTTGCCTTCCTTTGTGATAACGTCAGAGCAATTGCTTCCAATCAAAATTTCACTTTGCTTTCAATTTGCCTTTCTTGCAAGTGTGTTTTCCAGATCTTTTAAACAAAGCCTCATAAATCATCGCTGATGTCATGGTGGGTGTGTTTTCCATGTTCTGTTTTGCGTGCCAGAAGAGCTCTGTCCCCAGGGACAGCCCTGCAGATGGTTTTCCCTGTGGATGTGCTGGGGAAAGAGCTCCCTCTGACAGCAGGACAGGGATCAGAGGCTGCAGGATGTTTTGGAGTGAGCAGCCCTGCAGTGTTTTTGGTTGCCAGCTCTGAGGATGGTTATTATTGCCCTTTTAGCTCTGTCAGTGTTCCTTATTGTGGAGCTCTGGTTTCACTCAGTGCTTGCATGCCTGCCATCAAATAAGATGTGACGTGAATATCTGTTGCTGCTCTGGCCCTGGGGAGATGATTATGAACCTCTGGCTTGTGCTTGTGCTGTCAGTGACATTTGAGGTAGGAAAAGCATTAGGTAGTGAAATCTCTAGAGAAAAAACAGGGAATGAGCAAGAGAACAACAGAAAATGGGCATGATCACCAAGGTCTGTCAGCAGTGTTGAATTTGAAGAGTTTCTGGTGTTGCTATTAATTTATGCCCTCTGCCAACCTTGTTGCTATTGTCCTGTGCAAGTTTTTCACCTAGAGGCTAGTGACTTTTCATGTGTTCCAGAAATTTGCATTTTAATGGAATAAATTTTACCCTTTCCCCCAAAGCAGTGATTAAAAACTAAAGCCTCTGGGAAGCTTTCTCCAAACACCCAGCAGCTCAGTGAAGTGTCCAAAGCAACCCTGGTGTATTGAGATGTGGCAGGGCCCTGAATATATTTGTTTTCCCATCATGGATAGATTATTTCTTGAGGCAAGGCCTCCTCCCTCTCATGCTGGCAAGGATCTCTCTCATGGTTGTAATTTGGGACCCCAAAATCCCCTTTGGGCTCTCCGGGGCCACAGAGTGCAGGGGTTGCACTCAGGCATTGCGAAGCACACGGCAAAAATGTAGTCTGAGCACAAGTGAATGAAAAATGTGAGTGTATTTACAGTCTCCTTTGGAAGGAGGCTGGGGGAGAATTGTGTGCTGGTGCTCTCTGCTGGATAAACCCAGGAAAGCTCTGCTGTCCCTGCGGTGACAAGCCAGCTCTGCCCGCACTGATGGTGTGCATTGCCTTCCTTGCCTTGAGCTGTGCAGGGCTGGCTGAGAGCACGGGGTGTGCCAGGGTGGCTGCTCTGACTCTCTGTCCTTGCCTTGCAGTGTGTTACTTGCTGAAGAGCAACATCAGCCCGGACCTGTGCAATGAGGATGGATTAACTGCGCTGCATCAGGTGAGGCGTGGCAGGAGCTCACACCTCCCTTTGTCTTTGCTGCTGCTGAGCCGACCTGTGCGGGTTCAACAGGGACACCTCTTAGACTGCATTTGTTTTTTTCTCAGTTAAAGCAGTGAAACTTCACCATATTGTGCTGGCGATCCGATTTCTTGGGGAGCAAACTGGGATCAGATCCTTTTCTTGCTGTATCACAGACTTTATTTGATGATAATAAGAGCTCAGGAGTCAGGGATGGATTTCACATGTGAACAGCATTTTCCCCACCATTTTTTGTTGGACTGGGCTCTAATTTCTTATAGCAGATTAATTCAAATTTAGAGACCTTGGTAATCCATGAGTTTTGAAAGTGATATAAATAAATGATGCACAAGGTGCTAGAAGAATCTGCTGCTGCTTGTTGTAGGCTCAGGGACTTCTAAAGTCTGTTTGAGATGGCAGTAGCTGATCACCAGTGAAATACAGACTTGCTATAGTGGTGTGCTGGTCTGTGGCCTTCCTTGGAGCCTCTGTGCTGTTTCCATAAGGGTTTTTCTATTCTTTCTCAGGCACATGGGACTGGCCGTGCCTGGCAGCTGCCGCCTCCACTGCCTCAAACAACAGTGGCGTGGTTGTCACACGAGCACTCAGGGTTTTCTGGCCATAACTCACTGCTGTGAATGCTCCCATTGACTTAGGATTTTGGATCCTTTTGCCTGCTCTCTTCAAAGCTGGGTGAATGTTTATTTAAAAATGCAGACTGGCTCCTGGAAGAACAAAAGGCCCGCCCCCCCGACACCATCACCTCTCCAAAGAGATGTTATCCTTCACTCAGAGAAGCACTGACAGCCTCCTGGCTTTCCCAGCCAGAGTCTAAAGCCTGGGGAATCCCACCTTGCCCACTGAGAGGTTGTAAAGGTGCATTTGGGAGTTTCGATGGGAGCTTTGTGCCCACTGGAATTAATTGAATCCCTGAGCACAGAGAAGCCCCTCAGTGGGCACATTAGCATTCCTTCCAGTCAATGTGACTTCCTTCCGCCTCTGTGATAACTTAGCTGTGTGACAGGCATGACTTTAACCCCACTTCCATGTGCAAATAGTGAACAAAATAGAAATACCTGAAAGCTCCTTGTCACTCAGCTGCTGAAATGCTTGTTGTGTGGTGGAATTCAGCCCCATGAACAGCCCGTACTTGTGTGCTGAGCTGTGTCAGTCTGCAGCAATGCACAGACCACACACAGGCCTCTTGCACAAGAATCAATCTTATTTTAGTGTCTTTATCCCATGCACATTCATGTCTGGAGGTGAACAAGAGGTGGATCAAAGAGCAAATTTCACCTTCACCCAAGGAGAGAGGTAGAGGCCCTTCTGGGGCCTCTGTATAGCCCTTCTGCTGGGCTATACACTAAATGCAAGAAGGAAGCTGGTTTTTTTCAGGAAGTGAAAAGTGCTCTGCAAGGTACCTCATAATTCTGGGAGTTCAATTTGTGCCTCTCCAGATAACTGTGGTAGGTAGTGTCAGCTCCTGAGAAGACTTTTGCTCATCACATGCCAGTGTGTGGGATTTTCCCTAAGAAAAGGGAATGTCAGCTTGTCAGCTCATCCCTTGGTATGTGGTTATACTGGTTACTTTGAATTTCTGCTATGTCTGCTCTTGAATATGGAAGACCCAGTGGAATAGAAGCTGTGGGTGTGTTTGCTGTTATTCCCTGCTGGTTCTGCCCCCACACTAGAAGGCTCTGGAAATGACCAGTGACCCTTCGGTCTGTCCCATGTAGGTGTTCTGCCTTTTTGACCTGCTGGTGCTCAATTTGCAGTTTAATTCTGCTGGAGATACTCCTTGCCAAGCAGTGCAGGATAAAGTAGGTCTCTGTAACTTTTTCTCCCCCCTGCCCCTGCTTTTCTTGGGCAGGGGTCAGTACAAGGTGTGTAAGCACTGGCCCCTCAGGCAGTCAGCTCTGCTGATTTAATTTTTGCTTACAGGAACCTTCTTCAGCCAACATAAAAAGACCGAGAGAGCAGCTCAGACTTTTTCCACAGGGTTTATTCCTCCCATGAAGGGGGTCTGACAGCAATCTGAATATATGGGGTACTACATGTACTTTTACATGGTTTGGGGGGGGATCAAAAGTAAACCAATAGAGTTCAAAGTTAAGACACATAGCCAGCTACATTATGTTTCTTTGTGTAGGACAGCCAATTATAAAGAATCAAATCTAACTAATAATATCTAAAAAGATAAGAGAGGGTCTGCATTTTTCTAACATGAGTAATTTCTGAGTATGTGGTTTATCTTATCTCAGAGAGAATACCAAGGGGGCCTCACAGAGGTACCTGCAGAAGGATTCGTCTCCTCTACAGGTCTCCATGTCCAGGTGTCCTTTATTATTTTACAGCTGAGCAGGTATGAACTCTCATTTTCCCAAAGTTAAAAAAAACCCAATCTGTCTGCATTTCTTCCTCCCCAGTGCTGCATAGACAACTATGAGGACATAGTCAAGCTCCTCCTCAACCATGGGGCCAACGTCAACGCCAAGGACAACGAGCTGTGGACTCCTCTGCATGCAGCAGCCACGTGTGGTCACATCAACCTGGTGAAGATCCTCATCCAGCAGTAGGTGGCTTTTTTGTGTCTGTCCTTTATGTGGGTCTGATTCTACCCACAGCTTCTGTGGGTGGAAACTGGGACTGCTTAGTACCTTGGGAGATTGCAGCAGTGGTGATTATTCCCTGCTTAATTTTCCCTGCTCATGGGGGTTCTTCCTGCTTGGGGGAGAGGGGGTGAAGGAGGAAGAGCAGAAAGACTGAGGAGACAATAAAACCCTAGATGACTAGGCTTGGTTTCATGAAGCTTCTGAAGACCGGGCCAAAATTTGCCCCTTTTTGCCTGTATTCTGGTGTGTCTGTGGAACTGTGGTTGCTGGGGGGGTAGGAACAGGAGCAGCCAGCAGGATCTACCCTCAAGCTTTTAACCACCACTTCAGATCTTCCAGCCCCAGTCAAGCAGACACTAGTGCAGGAGGACAGCAGTGTGTTTGTGTAACCCAGACACCTGGGTGAACTTCGTGACCTGTCTCGCTGGGTCTTAATTAGTGATCAGTAAACTTCCTGCAGTGTTTGATCCCCAGTGGTGACACAGGGTGCTTGACCAAGTCCTTCAAGCTCCAGTCTTTCTAGACTTGCCAGCAAGGAGGAGGAAGCCAGGTGTGTTTTGAGCTGTTTCATGAGCACTGTGGTGGATCCTGCCTGGAGCAGATGGTTGTGCCTGTGTATGGAGCCCTCTCCTCCCTTTCCCAGAGTGTTGGTGCTTTGGGAGTGTTAACCTGCTGCCTTGCACAGCCATGCCTGCTGCTTCTTCCTCAGCGAGGGAGACTTCTCCCTGTGGTGCTGTCATCTGGGAGATGACCACGGAAAATTCGGCTTTTCTTTGACTGTATAATGAAGGCGAGAAGAGGGTGTAGTCAAGCACCCCTTGGAGGATGTTCCCACTTGGGTTAGGAAGTTTTTGGATGAGGGTTATAAAAATGGAGTGGATGTGGAACACAGGGTATTACTGACTCAGGAAGGAGGTGTAGTGTGTTGCCTTTCATTCAGTTCTGGAATTAATCTTCTCCATTCATAGATCCACAGCTTTGCTTCAAATTTTTATGTCGTACGTCCCTTGGTGGCATTTGGGCAACTATCAAATCCCAGTTAGTTTTTCCTAAGCATTTATCCCAGTGTTTGGCACTGTCTGCTGTAGGCTGTCTGAGGTCCTTCCCGGTGTAACTCAGTTTTCCCCTTGCAGTGGAGCAGACCTGTTGGCAGTCAATGCAGATGGCAACATGCCATATGACCTCTGTGAAGATGAGCCGACCCTGGATGTCATTGAGACTTGCATGGCCTATCAAGGTAAGGAAGTTGAGTTTATGTAAAGTACAGAAATGGGTCAATGTGGTACTAAAAATTAGCCTGTTTCTCAGCTCTTGATTTACCTCTGGAGGAGAGCAGAGAGCAGCTCCTGGCATTCTCCTGGAATTATGTTCCTGCCATAATTTCTTGGGACCTGACTCTGGTTATTCTGATTCCTAAAGATCATGAGGGTAAAGGATGCGGGGTCATATCAGCCAGGATCATAAGTCTTATTTTACTCAACCAGAGGAGAGTTTTACTCAACCTTTTCCAACTGTCCTCTTTCTAACTGGAATTTCAACAGGGATTACCCAGGAAAGGATCAATGAGATGCGAGCTGCTCCGGAGCAGGTCATGATCTGTGACATTCATGACATACTTGCAACTGGACAAGACCTGAACAGGACTGATGCCCAAGGTGCTACTCTGGTGAGTGAAACTGCAGTGGCTTCAGTTTTGCTTTCCTTCAGCCCAGAGGTTATGAAACCTGCCCCGGAGCAGGAGTTACACAAAATCAGCAGGTGCAGAGAGGAGAAGTCCCACAGAACATAACACATCTGCTGACCTGCAGGGAATTGGCCTGGAACACCTTCCAGTAACCTCTTGCTTCTCATGGACTGACTGGACTCCTGAGAGAGCCAGAGAGCCCTCCAGAGAGCCCTCTGGTTTTCATGGGAGCAGGATCCAGTGCTGAGAGCCCTGGAGATTTCCTGCCTCCTTTCTGCTTTTTGTGGGATCTGGCTCACACAGTCAGTGGCCACTGACACTGAGTGGCACCTGCCCCTGGGCAGAGGCAGGCACCCAGGACAAGTGTGCAGCACAAAGCAAGCTGGCATCTGATTTGTCTGGACAGAGACTGAGAAGGCTGAACAATCCCAGCTCCTTTTACCCCACAGATGTGTCTCCTAAATTGTGTCTTACAGCAGTCCCAGCTTAGGGAAAGTTCAGTAATGAGGTCGTATGTGCTGGGCATTTCATAATATCATGGTCATTTAATGCTTGAGTCCAGACATAACTAATATACAGGCACTTGGTTTGGTTCATGTGTTTGAGGACCAGGCCAGGGCAGTGCATTTCAGTTTCTTAGTCTAAATGCCACCTTTAGCATATACCAGAAATGTAAGGGGAGGGCAGGCTCCCTCAAAGGTAAGCTTGAATGATTGAAGTTTTTATTGCATCTTATTTTTTAACACATTTTTCCTTTTAACAAGGATTATATACGTACATTTAAGCAGGCCTCTTGGCTCCCAATTTTGTGCCACCCCCAATTGATTCCTTATTAATTCATGTGGCCTCTAGAAAGTGGTATATAATTTATGTAGAAATTAAGTGAGTTGCCAGAAAGCATCAGAATTTATTTCCAGATGAAGTAGTAACTCCATATGATGGCATCCTCATGAAATTTTTTTGAAAAGAAGCTTTGATTCTCCCTTTTAGCAGAACTAAAGTAGGAGGAGATGTGCATGGAGTTAATCTCTCCAGAGCAGTGCACTGATCAGTGTTTTGCTCAGAGATGCAGCAGCAGACTGCAGTTATGAAAATCTTCAGAGACATGAAGATAGGGGACTAAAACAAGTCATTACTGATTGTCTCCAAAGTGGTGGCTGTAGCTGGAAACCAATATCTGAAAAGGCATACTCCCTTAAGTTGATGGGGTTTAAAATGTTTTTGACTTTCAAATGGTGAAAATAATTATAGTGTGATTGGAAGTGCAATTGCATGGAGAGAGTCCTGACTAAAGCAGGCTGTAAATCTGATTCAAAAAAAATCACATCCACAGCATTTTAGTGGGGAAGAGGATATGTTGTTCTGGCATGAGGAATGCAGAACTTACAGTGGATGATGTTCTGCATTGCAGGCTCGTGTTTTGATGGTGCTTTCCCTACAGACTGGGAAGCACTTAAAAGTCCCTGATTTAAAATGTGACTACATTATTTTTCTCATCCATATATCGAAGTTATTCTAAGAACTGTTAAGGAATTTCCTCTCCAAACAGAACTATATGCAGGCAATATTGAGCTTTAGGAGCAGGAATGACCTGCTCTTGACCTGGTGCCATCTGCCCAGTGTGAAATGTGCTGCCTGTCCAGCTCTGGGCTCAAACCTTTTCCAAGGAAATCCTCTGAAACTTGGTGTATAAAACCATTTGTGGTCCTTTCAGGTGGCTCATGCTCTGTTCCTTATCTCCTAGCTGCATATAGCTGCAGCCAATGGTTATCTGCATGCAGCTGAAGTGCTTCTTGACCAGGGGGCAAGCCTGGATGTTAAGGACTGGGATGGCTGGGAACCTCTGCATGCTGCTGCTTTCTGGGGACAGGTAAGGATTTCACTCTAAGTGTCATGTGTGAGGGTGGCATTCCTTTCTGCCTGGACAAACTGTGGAGTACTCTGCAAATGGAATGAATCTGTCTTGGGGCTGGGCTCTCTGCACAGCATCAGAGGAGATCCCATGGGCCCCAAAAAGAACGGGTTGCTGAGAAATTTCAGGTCGAGCATGCCTGTGCAGGTGGATGGTGGGAACAGTGTTTAACATCACACACATACCAGAGTTATTTGAGGTGGTGCCATTGCCTCTCATCTTATTCCAACCTTTCAGCTTTAGGGAGGAAAGCCTAAATTGCCTCAAATACCTCGATCAACTTGGCTTTCTTTACATTCTTTAGATGCAGATGGCTGAATTGCTTGTGTCCCATGGGGCTAGTTTGAGTGCCAGGACATCTTTGGATGAGATGCCAATAGGTGAGTTTATGAAGCTTAAAGAAAGAAATAGCTGGAGTCTTCATGTGGTGCTTTCAGAAGCATTAACATAATTTTTAGGTATCTTTTAGGAACCAAAGTTGAAATTTCTTAAACTGGGACTGAAGTTTTGAAGCACCTACTTTACTACAGCAAATACTTCTTCTTGCTCGTAGAAAGAAGGAAGAAGGCATTTCCCAAGCACTAAGTCTTCCTGCTGTGTGTTTCCTGTGTTATCCCTTGTGCTTGGGGACCCCCCCCTGCTGTTGTGTGCAGCCCTAAGACCTGGGTGTCTAACTAGGAAGGCACAATTAGTAACATGGTGTTAATGAGAACTGTCTGACAAAGGGCTTGGTCTGTGTGTGCCATAGATCTGTGTGAAGAGGAGGAATTCAAAGTACTGCTTCTGGAGCTGAAACACAAACACGATGTGATCATGAAGTCTCAGATGAGGCATAAATCCTCGCTGAGCCGCAGGACCTCCAGCACGGGCAGCCGGGGGTGAGTTGTGCTGTTCCCTGCAGGTCACCTGGGGCACTGGCCTGGCCACCCAGGTGTGGTTGCTCTAGAGCACCCTGAGGTTGGTGATAACAACCCATCTGTCCTTTCTGAATGAACTCGTGAAAGGCAGTGGCTCACTTTGGTGCTGAAAGCAGAGCTCCTTTGAAGAGTGGCTTGTTCACTAGGAGGAGATGCTAATCCCTGGGGGGGAAATGCTTTTGTGCTGGTGTGGTTTAAGAACTGCCCTGAGCACAGGACCAAATGGTGAGAATTTACCCTGTTAAACTACTGAAATTGGTGTTGGAAAATCAGTGCTTCAAGTGGAGTAACTTGAGCTTTCCAGTAGTATGTCAGGTGGCCAAGATGCAGTGCTGAGGCATGGTTTGCAGAGGTCTTCATAAGATGTTTACTAGACACCAAAGCAGTCCCGCACACCACGAAGCTCCCTAAACAGCTCATGGGCCATTTCCCTCTACATTTACTCCACTGGTTGCAGAATAGGTCCATAAGGTGACCTGCATGAGCTCTAACACAGATTTGCAGTGCCAGTTTCGAAATCCTTAAATTCCTCCCACCTTCAGTATCCACACCAGTGCCTTCGCTTTGCGTGGGTGTCAGGAAGCTGAATCCACGTTCCATTCCAGAGGGAGAGGCTGTGAAGTGTGAGGAGGAGGTGAGAAGAGCTGCAGGCTACAAGGAAATGTCATGTCCTGCTCAGAGCTTTGATGGCCCTTGTCCCTGTCCCACAGGAAGGTGGTGAGGAGGGCCAGCCTTTCAGACCGGACAAACCTCTACAGGAAGGAGTGTGAGAAGGAGGCCATGGTGTGGCAGCAGCTGGGGGCAGCAGAAGAAGGGAGAAACTCGGGTCTCATTGGAGAACTTGGGGAGACTCGGTCTGACCAGGAGAATACAGACCCTGTAAGTAATCTCTTCTCTTTCATGGGAGTCATTGAGGAGGGCTGCTGGTGTGGGCTCAGTAGTAGTGGGTGGAAGGAGGCTGAAAAATTTGTAGACCTCACCCACAAGGTGTAAGCAAAAGACCAAATTCTCATTTGGTATGAACCGGGAGGTCCCACTCAAGTGGAAAGCCTGTTTTGGACTTGGCGCTGCATATAAAGTTTTGAGATAAAAATGAAACAGGATGCTCCAAAAATATAGTGTGTGCCTTTCATTCTAAAGCTCATAAACTGGTAAGCACAAAAGAATTGTAAACTTGCTTTGCAGTTACTTTAAATTATTGTCATGTTATATAGATAAGCATATTATTTTTTGTGTTGGGGGTTCCTTCCAAGTTAAGGTTTGGGAAACAGTTTCTTATTATGGCTTGCAGCTTTAGTGGGGGAATTCAGTGTTTGTGCTGCAGCACCTGTCTGGTAGAAAGGCTGAGTGTGAGCAGACTTAGGAGGTGGTGACAGGGATGAACCCTGCTATGGGGAATGGGAGAAAATGCTCTTTCATGTCTTGTTACAGAATTCAGTGCTGGAGAACTCCTCCCTCCTCCCGGAGCTAGCGAACAAAAGCACCCAGTGTGACACTGAGATCCCTCTCCAGAACGGACTGATGGCATCTGCCAGCCCTTACCAGTACAGCTTTTCCAATGGGGACGTTTGGAGCATGCACGCTGACCCCGACAGTAACCCCGGGCACGTGCTGCCCTACAGCAGCCCCGGGCTGCCCGAGGCCCCGCAGTTCTGGGGCACCTACAAGGAGCACAACCACCAAACGCTGTCAGAACTGAAGCGGCAGCGAGCTGCAGCCAAACTCCTCCAGCACCCCTTCCTCAGCACCCACTTCAGCACTGGCATGGCAGGAGTTGCTGAGAATGTGGGCGAGGCCAAGTCGCACTTGATCGAATCCAGGACTTCTCCCTACAGCTCCAATGGGACCTCAGTGTATTACACAGTGTCCAGTGGTGATCCACCCCTCTTGAAATTCAAAGCTCCCATGGAGGAAATGGAAGAGAAGGTGCACGGGTGCTGCAGGATTTCCTAGTCTGGTCTGTGTCTCACCCCAGAGGAAATGAGATGTGGGTGGGCTGTTGGATCTATCGCAGTGACCAGGTTGTTTTCATTCCAAAGGGAGAATGTGGTTGTGGACATCCTGACTGTGGCAGCCTTGTTCATCTCAAATTGTACTTTACTCTGCCCATTACTTCCACTGCAGCTGGATGAGTAATGCAAGTGGAGCAAGGCTCTTAGGAGAGGAAGGGATGCACATCAACATGATGTCAAAAAGAATCTCTTTAGTCTTGCTCCCTGGTGAAGAAGGTATGGTGTGCTGCCTCCCCATCCTTGGGAAGTCATGAGATGCCTTGGAACAAAGAAAGGATCTGAATTCAAATCTTGGTGTCTGAGCCTCTTGCTGTAAGTCACCGAGCAGCTGGAAGGTGATAGTTCAGACCTGTGTTTTCACTCTTAGGTGATGCACACATCCTGGAGGGGAGGTCGGTGCCCATGGGAGGTTTGCAAGAGTGGACAGAGCTGTTTTCCACACAGCTGGATCCAGCACTTTCTGGGCTGGAGCAACAAGAAAGCACAGATGCTGCACTTAGGAAGTTTGCAAGGTGTTACCTCTTTGCAGTGACAGCTCACCATCACAAACTGTGCACTGGCTGGGTCCTGTTCTGCTTGTGTCACCTCGTCACTGCAGACTGCCATCAGGTTTGAAGCAGAACTTTTCCTGGAACAGGCTTCACTCAGTAGGCTTTAAAACTGATGTTGCAATAAAGGGGCCCTGGCAATAGAATTTTACTGCAATAAAATACTGACAAAGGTCTATATTGGGATAAGTAATTTAAAAAACTTATTTGTACTATTTAGACTCTTAATTTGTTAAAACTGAAAATACTTTTGTTGATCTCACTTTCGTATTGATTCTGTTTGTTTACTCTGTACGCTCAACACAGATACTGGGGGCAATATGCTTTGTGTTCTGATTTTTCTGGATTTCCAGAACCACAGGGCTCAGGAGGGATGGGAAGGAAAGGCTTGCCAACACTAACTAGGAACACCATGAAAGCATTTCTAATCCTGTAGATGTGATGACACTTGCATTAACCCACAGTCCTTGGCTGAGAAATAACTTTAACCATCACTGTGGTAGTTGAACACTGCAGCAGGAGACAGGAGATGTTTTGTTCTGTTTTCCAGCTCCCTTACTGAAGCTGTCAGCAATGGGTAGCAGCTGGCAGAGGAAGGTTTAAATGCCTGTGTGTCTGTGGGAGTTGCCTGACACCACCAGTACTTAACAAAGCCTCTTTGCTGTGGAGCAGCTGCTGCTCCAACGCTGTGTCCTGGTGTAGTTCCTGTGAGCTCTGACAGCTCACCTGGCAAACACTGGCACAGGGTAACCTGGGGGTTTGGCACTGGCTTTGCAGCCAGTTCAGGCTTTGTGTACTTGGGAGAGGTGAAAGGAGAGTGTGGGACAGCTCTGAGGAACTGGCCACACTTCAGTTGTATCTAAGGAGTAACTGTAAATCTCTAACTCCTCTGCACAGAGGGCATGTCACACACATAACTGCCTGCATGAATATGCGTCTTCTTGGGCAGCTTGAATTCCATACTCTGAAGACATAAGCCTGTTTGGGTCTCTGTAAGCCATCAGTGGATTAAATCCAGTAGCTGTGCTTCAGTCGAGCAACAACAAGTGCAGCCTCCACCCATCTTCCTTTTATCTGGCACCTGTTAGACATCAATATTCCACTTCACATGTACTCTTCCTCTGTGGGGATCCTCACAGCCTTAACTTTTTTTCTAGGCTATAAAAAGTTGACCGAGGCTGCCAGTGACTGTTAAGTGCTACTCTCTCCCCCTATCAAATCCACCCATGGCTGGGGCTGGATACATTCCCATACAGAGCTCTGGGCTTCTCGAGGCAGCAGAAGTGGCTCTGTGTCACCACCACTGCCACACTGTGCAGGAGACACTTTTGGACCTGTGAGGGTACCAGGCTGACAATTTAGTGGTTTGAATTTTATGAAGATAGAATTCTCTTTCCTCACCGGTTTTAGGTGCAAACTAGAAAGTGGTAGCAGTTGATGTGGTTCACTAAAAACCCCAGTTGTGCTAAAGGCAGAGTTTGAAGCATTCAGAGAAGTTGGGCTCCCTTCATTGTTGAAGCATATGCTAATTACAGAAAAGACTTCTTGTGCTTGATCTTAAGGGATTTTTAAAGTCATTCTCTAGTAATAAGAGGATGATTTGGTAACTGGAAAGACTTTACTGCATCTCTGTGTGGTTAACAGTGGATCTTCTGATTACATTAAGTAAATTATTCTGGGATAACACCAAGTGTGGCCTGGCAATTACAGAACAGGGGAGATGATCTTTCAGGTGCCTCTCTTCTCCCATGGTGGTGAGATTTGTCTCTTCACATCCATCCTAATGAGTTTTCTGAACTCACTCTAACAAATTTTGGTGCCGCTATCTACTGGTTGTATATGGTGCAAAATTTGGGCCCAGATGTTGCCTTCCCTCCCAGCAAAGGAGGAGCAGGGCCCTTTTCCTTCTCAGAGCAACTTTGTGCTAGCAAGTGGATTGAACCCTGCCTAATTCCAAGGAAATGAAAATCAGATCACTGAATGCAATAGTGTAAAGTAGTTTGAAGCTTGCTTTCACTGAGAGCTGTTAATACATAAAAACTGTAGGAAACCAGTCCATTTTAGACAAACAGCTTTTTGGCTTCCATTGGTATTTCACATAAGTAAAACTCTGGGAACTCATCATCCTGGCAGTGAAGTTTAGTGGTGTCTGATCAAATGCAATCCATTCTTAATCAGACAGGAAAGTTATTAATGGTAAGAGGCAGTAATGGATAAATCTTGCAGGATGTTTCATGGCCCTGCCAAGTATTTGCCTACTACTGGCTTTGGGCTGAAGTTGCACCAGGGTGTGAGCTGGAAGGCTGTTGAAGAATGTCCTGGAATGGATTCACACTTCTGTGTGGTGACATTTGGGATGCAATGGTCGCTGCTTGTGGAGCATTGGCAGAGCTGTTGGTTGTAGTCTGGGATGAGAAATTCTCTAAGGTGGGTAATTAACCTGCTTCTGGTGAACTATTTTGTGGAGAAAAACGGGCTTTTGGGGGAGTAAAAAACACATAGATTCCCTTACATGGGCATTGTAGCAGCCTACCTCTAGGAATAATATTGTTCACTGTAAAATTTAGCAGTGTTACAACAATAGTGGGGTTTTGATACCTGTGTGTTTTAAAGGCCATCCCAGAGGAAAGCTCTGAGGTACAGAGCAGAGAGCACTTGGCTGTTTCATTGGATCTTAATAAGGCTAAAAGGCTGTAGAACCTAGAAATCACATTGTGACTGGCATATCTTCATTTATTAGAGGAGCATTTGAGGTTGTTAGGATATATTGAATGGTTTTAAGATCAATAAATAACTTATTAAATATTTAAGGCCAGATTAGAGTCCCAGTTCAATTACCAGTGAGCCGAATGTTGTAGCTGTTCATAGAGACGGTGCAAAGATCTGAGAATGTGAATGTACTGACAGGTCTGTTGCAGGCAGAACTGCATGAGAATAACCCTTCTCCTCACAGCATTTTATTGTGTGCTGAATTTGTACTGTTTCTAGCAAACTAAGTAGTTAATGAGAGCAGCTTTACATTCCACATTGAAAGAAATTTGTTAGATTGAGAAAAAGGTGTCTTTCAAAACAGTGTGTCTATTTTAGTGAGCTCAGCCAAGGAAGCCCCAGCACTGAAATGTTAGATAAGGGCTAAAGTCCCATTGCTGGGATGTGTTTGAAATCAGACCTGGATCTGTGTTTCACACACGATATGATGCGATTTCACCCCACCTAATTTCACTTCTTTCAGGTGCTCCTGAATCTTAAAACTCCCAATTTTGGGAAGAACTGACTCTAGCTGATGTGATTCTGTGCCATCTTGGAGGTATGGTTGAAGAACCACCTGGATGAGCAACCCCTGGTAGGGAAGGAGAAGAGCATGGCAGGGCAATAGCAATAATGACTCAGTGCAATACTCAGTGGAGGCAGTGAATTCTCAAGTTTATTGAGCAGGGTCTTCCTTCATGAGGTTGAAATCCCTTAAAAGCTCCCAAATGGCATTACAACTTCTGTCTAGTGTCCCTTTTTTTCTTCAGTCTTGGAGCTCTGATTACCCACATCATCCCTGCTGAAACTAAATCAATTACCATGGAAAAGGGAATATCCTGAGAAAGCAATAGCGCTGGTCTCCAGTGAGCAGTGGATGAAGTGTTGTCTGTCTGCTGGAAGGTTTCTCCCTACACCTGGGTTATTTCTGTGCCTTATTCTTGCTAAAGGTAACTTGTCTCTGGAAGGTTTTTGGTGACCATAGAGTTCTTGCTGATCTTTAACTTGGACACTTTTGCAAGGGGATGACACTTGAGAGCATGCTGGATTTTGACAATATTTGCTCTTTCAATTTCTCTCATGAATGCCACTTCTTTCTTCCTAAATACACAGAAAGGAAATTCACAGGGGCTTCACTGTATTTTAACAAATCACATTGACTAATGTGTCAGTTCTCTACAGGCAGAATCCAGAACACGCTTGCAGCAGCAGGGTCTCACCTCTTACACCAGAACACATTTACATCTTTTTTTCTGTTGCCCGTAAGCAGCAGAACAGTTCTCCCTGGTTGTTCTTCACCTTCATTTCTGTTTTTTTCATGTTGGCCAAACTGCTAATGGACTTCTCAGTTCCCTCACACAATTCGAGTACCATTGGGCTCTCCAGGCAACATCTGCTATGGTGTAGTTACGACCTTGAATATTCTGCTGTATTTCAACCATGGAAGCTGTAGTAGAGGAGACTCTGCTGGAGATACCTGTTCCCAAAGCTACACCAATGCAATGATCTCCACCCGCAGCTGCAGGGGAGATACGGGTTTTTAAACAGTGCAGATGCAGCCTTAGAATTGCCACCACTATGTCTTCAGCCTTTAGATTGCAGTGTGAGGCTGCAGGAGTGTGGATAACCCTGGTAGAGGCAGGACTGCTGTGTGTACAGGACAGTAAGAGATAATGGCAAGCCTTCTGCAATAACTTGTAATTCCATTGATCAGTAGTAAACGATGTACAAATAAAACTTGATGAAATGTATTTTATGTGAAGAAAAAAAATAATGTAAGAACTGTATATTGTATTAGCAGCTTTGTGTATAAAATGGCATTTTGGCAATCAGAGTCTAATATATTTAAAACTTTTTTTTAAAAAAAGGATATTTGATATTGTATGGAATTGACTTTGTTGCTACTGTAAGTATGAAGATGGTTTCTTAACATGTTGAAGCAATGCATAAAATCTTAAACTTTATGTAAAACTCATGCCAAAAGCGTGTTTGACAGTATTAGCACCTGACTCAGTGTCTTTAATAGAGATATTGAATTTTTTAATTTAAAAATTAAATTAAATTTCTTTTAATAATACAAAAATGCCACTGAAATTTATTGGTTTTGGGTTTGTTTGTTTTGTTTTGCTTTTTAATTGGTTTAAGTTTTGGCACTCTGTTAAATATCTCTGCCTCTCAGCTGTCTACAACCAGGGGCTGCCTAGAAGAGGAAATCTAGGCAGTGGGCGTGTGTAACCTTTTGTTTCAAATGCAGAGCTCAGGAAGCGTTTGGACAATGCTCTCAGGAACTCTTGGTTCTGCCCTGTGCATGGCCGGAAATCGGACTTTGATGATGCTTGGGGATCCCTTCCACCACAGAATATGCCGTGATTCTGTGAACTGGCGGCAGCTGGAGCTGGAGACAAGCTGGAAAGCCAAAGCTGTGCCTGCCTTCCGTGGGAGAGTTCAAGGCTGTAGCTCCAGCATTTGTTAGCACCCATCAGTACGAGCGCCCTTCTCCGAGGGCTTTTATTCTGTTCGGGGTAAAAGCTCCGTGATTCCTGCCCGTACTCCGAAGGTCGGCAGGGCTGTCCCCAGCCGGGGAGCTCCCTTGATGGCCGGCAGGGCTCGGGGCAGGGCTGTCCCCAGCCGGGGAGCTCCGTCGCGGTCCCTCCCGGGGGAGGCGGTGTCTCCCTGCCGGAGCCAACGGCGGCGCGGGGCGGGGAAGCGGCAGCGGCGGCCGCGCTGTTTGGATTCAAACTCGCCGTAAAGCGCTCGCCGGGCTCGGTGCAGCGCTCCGGCCATGGCCAACGCGTCGCAGTGTCTGGAGGAGGGCTCGGGGCGCTGGCCGCCGCCGGCCGGGCCGTACAGCGAGGCGCAGCGCCTGGCGCTGGAGGAGCTGGTGGCGGGCGGCCCCGAGGCGCTGCGCGCTTTCCTGCGGCGGGAGCAGCTGCCGCCCTTCCTGTCGGAGCCCGAGGTGCAGGACATCGCTCGGGCCGCGCTGCCGCCCGCCGCGGGCCCGGAGCCGGCGGCCGAGTCCTCGGCCGGCTCGTCGCTCGACGCCTCGTCGCTCACCTACTTCCCCGAGCGCTCGGACCTGGAGCCGCCGGCGCTGGAGCTGGGCTGGCCGGGCTTCGCCAGCGGCGCCTTCCGCGGGCTGACGCGGGTGGAGGCGCATTTCCAGCCCGGCTGCGGGGACAGCATCTACGGCTGCAAGGAGGCGGTGCGGCGGCAGATCCGCTCCGCCCGACAGGTGAGTGCCCGCTCCCGCCCTGCCCTGCCCGGGGTCCCTCTCCCCTGGGTCTGCGAGCACATCAAAAATGGGCACCGGCACCACTAAGTGTTGCCACGGGGCATCGAGCGAAGCCAAGTGGCTTTAAAACCCTTGCCGAGCAGACAGTATCTCATTAAGGAAGACAACCTCGAAACTACAGGAAAAGTGGCACTCCCTTTGTTGTACCTGCGAGCCTTTCCTTTCCCGGCTGCTCTGGAGCTGATGTGCCAAGAGCTCCCCGGCCCGCAGCGCTGCTGCCGTGGCCAGCACAGCCGCTGTATCCAGCTGATCCTGCTTTCACGCTGAGCAAGAGTCTCCTACTCAAGGTTCCCCACTGATGTGCTCTGCCAGACAGGTTCGCTTGCAGAAACCTCCTACTGTCCTTTAAAGGGTGTGACACAGAAAAAGGCTCTTCTATAAAAGAAGGTTATCTACAGATATAACACCTGGATTGTATTTCCCTTCCTTAGCTCACTAATTGCCCCCAAGTGACGTATAGAACGGCTTTCGACCGGACTTTCCTCCTACGGGAGCGGCCGCTTTTGTTCTGATTCACTGTATGGCTTGAAAATCACGTGGCGTAGGAACCTGTAACTGTTCCCTGTAACTCATTGCATTCCCGGAGTTTATAGCCTCCAACTGTAATCCCCGGCCGGGAACCACCCTTCTCCTTAGCAGCCATTCCATTGGCTCAGCTAAAATTTAAATGTGCATCTTCCTTTTTGGGTGGCCAGATGAAGCAATCCCGGCCTCTTTGTGTAACGCGCACGGCACAACCTGAATCAGCAACCGAGTTTAGTTTCTACTCCCTTGCGAGGGCAGAAGCTTGGGGAGTGTGTGAGCGTGACATGAACGACGGGCTCCTGGCCAGAAACGGTCACAGGGGAAGCTCTGTTCTCAAATAATCCCTACAGGTATATGAGACCACTCTGGTGACTCGAGTGAACACCATAAAGCTGTTCTTGTTTGTAGTATTGTTCCTTGCAACATCCTGCCAAACACCTTTCCTGACACTGGCCCAAGAACAAGGCAAGCTGCTCCTGCCTCATTTATGACTGTGCCTGATCCAGGGAGCATTTTTTTGTGGACATAAATGATATTTTTGACACCCTAAAATTTACTGAATGTCAGATTCTGTGTGATACTTCTCAGTCATTTCTGAGTTCCTCAAGTTAGTGTGAGGACTGGGAAAACTTGAGATGCTGCATAATTTCTTCTCTAACTAATGCACTCAAATGCAGTTAGTTAAGTGACTGCTGCAATCTTGTCCTTGCTATCCTGAATGCATAAATAGAAAAAAGGGTTTTCTCTCTTTCCTCTAAATATTTTGGGCAAAACTATTTCTTTTTCAGCTGCTAATTCTGGGACTAGAGCTCAAACGTGCTGTGAATTGAGCTGTCATAGGAAGGCATCAGTGTTCCCAAGGATTTAGTGTGAATTCTTTTGTTTTCAGGGGTGGTTTTCTTACTTGTCTGGTCTTGTCAAAAACATCTTATTGGTTTTTAATCTTCTTCAACCCTTAAACAAGTGATTGGGTGGCAAGAAGCTCAGGAGGCACGCAAGAAGCACTAACATAAAGTAGCTTTATCTAGAAATACCCATGTGCTTGTGCATGTTATATGTCAGAACTGAGCCAAACAGAACCAGTCCCTTAGGGAGCAGGACAGAGGTGGGAATGCAAAGTTCAGCCTGTTCCTGTGGGAAAGGTTTTCTGTGAGTACAGGCCATGCCACACACAGAGCAGCTGTGTTGCATGCTTACACACCTTGGGTGTGCTGCAGCAGCCTCCATCTGATAAGGACAGGTGCCAGGTACCCACAGTGGTTGTAGTGTCGTTGTTTTTTATGCTGTTTTAATAGAAAAGGGAAAAACTCAAGTCATAAAGCTGAATCCTTTATGCCTTTGTGTCCCTACACAGAAGTGGTTTTGAAGGGTGAAAACTCTAGCACCAAATCAATGTGTGAGTTGGCTCTGAATCAGCTATAGAGATGGTTCTTAAATGTGATATTCCCAACTTGGGATTTGCCTTTTTGAAAGAACTGTTGGGTGAGTGGAGGGATTTCCTATGAAGATAAGGAATAGAAACTCAGTAAGAATATAGAAACTAGGAAGAGTCTGGCAGTCAGCTGGGGTTTGTGAGATCTGACAGCAAGGAGGCCATTTGAGCTAATTCTCCTGTCGCTGTTTGAAACACTGAGCGAACAGGTGTGGAGATGATTTGTCTGGAGTCCAGATTCTGCTGTGATAGCTTCCCCAGTGTGGCCACATTACAGGGGATTGTGCAGGAAAGAAGGCTGTGCAAATGTACAAATGCAGCAGTCAGAAATAAAACCTCTTCAGGCCAATGCTTTGCATGCTGGGGCACAGTGAATTTACAGGAGTGTTGTGGGAATATAGAAATCTTTTATAACTTGCTAGGGCCTGTGCAGCAGGACAAGGAAATGTGCATGAGACTCTGATGATGGCAGCAGGAGAAAATGGCTGGGGGAGACAGTGGCCTTGTGTAAAATAAATCCCTCGAGTAAGTGGTGTGACTTTCCTTTCAGGTGATTGCCCTTGTGATGGATTCCTTCACAGACATTGAGATCTTCAGTGACCTTCAGGATGCCTATAACAACCGCCAAGTCCCTGTCTATATCCTTCTTGACCAGGAATTTGTACCCCATTTCTTGGAAATGTGCAACAATTTGGGAGTTTGTCCTGAGCAGGAAAGTGTAAGTACTAAATTAGGGTCAGTGTGGTTTTTTTTTATTTTTGTAGTACATATCATGTGTGATACTTACATACATACATTAGGCATATCAAAGACAGCTGTCTATAAAGCATCAGACTGCCTTGAAAGGCTAAAGCAAGCTGTCTGTTGCCCAGACGTAGGAGCTACAACCATGATGTGCACCAGCCCAGTGTGCTCTGTGCACTGAGATCCCTGTCCTGAGGGTGCAGCAATTTTAAGAGATGTAATTTTGCAGTATTTAAGTAGCTTTATTCTTTGGCTCAAGGAGCTACTTGCTAAGGAAAACAGAAACGTGGGAAGCTAAAGGGTGGTACAGCTCTGGTATCATCTGCTTTCTTTCCTAATACTTTTCTTTTAAAAGGGTTTGGATGATGTGAGCCAGGTGATTCACTTAGATGGTGTGAACATAAACGGACATGGCTGTGTTATGGCTTGGCTTGGATAGGCTTATGCTCACTTCAGTAAAAGCTTCTCTGGAGAGGGAAAAACACTACTGCCTTTCTGGGCAGTAAGTAATTGGAACTGACTGTTCTCACCTAATCCAAAAACAATTTAGCACTGCGTGACTAAAAACACTAATATATAGGCTGTATAAAAAGTGAATTTCATTCCTATCTTCTATACTGTGCATAGCTGCTTTTAAGTAGAATTGCTAATCAAAAAATTTTGGAAATTGACTTAAATTTGGTGTTACTTTTTTCCTTTCTTTTCTGAACCAGATGATGAGAGTTCGAACTCTTACAGGGAGCACGTACTACATGAGGTCAGGTGCCAAAATTGTTGGGAAAGCCAAGGAGAAGTTCATGTTAATTGATGGCATTAGAGTGGCAACAGGCTCCTACAGGCAAGTATTGGGGTCTGCTGGTGCCCAGTGAAGCTGTAGAAAGAGAGATTTGCTGCAAATAGATGTATTAACTTTGCTGTTTGCCCAGTGTTGTTGAGTGCCAATGGCACATGGACTAGCTGAGTCAAAGTGGGGCTGACACCCCACTGAAAACACCTTTGGAAAACTGGTTTATACAACTTGTTGCTAGCAGAGAGCTTGGCCACGACTAAATAGAGTTCTTCCTGCAGAAGGGAATAGTGCCTTGCTGTGCCTTGCCTTGCCTTATTTTTGAGTCTTGCTGTCTGTAGCTATACTGTTGAAATGCACTGGAGATTAACTGTGAGCCTTGGTTTGTTTTCAACAGTTTCACATGGTGTGATGGGAAGCTGAACAGCAGCAACTTGCTGGTGTTGTCAGGTCAAGTGGTTGAACATTTTGACCTCCAGTTCAGGATTCTTTATGCTCAGTCTCTGCCCATCAGCCCAAAGCAACCATCCAGCTGCAGGAACAGTGACATGTTTAATCCCGTGCTGAACAGAACAGGATCCTCTAAAGAATATACTGTAGAAGGCAATTTGAGAGCAGAATTTGCCAGACTGTCTAGCACTCCGAAAAAATTGCTGGAAAAAACAGAACAGACTGAATATACTCCTGCAGGAAAGCTTTGTAGCCTGGGGCATTCTTGCCTGTGTGAAGAGGAGTTGTTTAGCAATCAAGTGGCTACAGCGGAGCAGAAAAGTGCATCAACTCAAACTGGCCCGTGGAAAGAGATGGTAGCTGTGACCAAATGTAATGCAGCCACTCAGGCCAGTGCTGCCACAGCAGACACTAGCACTCAGGCTTCTGTCACGGCCAGAGCGACAGGCACTCAGACATCAATTTTGCTGAAGACTGCAGTGACACAGACAAAGGAAGAGGAGGGCACAGAAACACCTCTCCTTCCCAGAAAGTTGTCAAAAGAAGAGTATTTTCTGTCTGGAAAGGCTGTATCCACTTCTAGTCTGCGATCGTTGTCTTCATCATCATCCCAGTGCTCTCTTGCAAGTTCTACGGGTTCAATATCCTCTCTCAGGTCCTTTGAATATTCCAGTAGTCACAGGGCACAATATTTCCAAAAACTGCACAAAGAGAGGCAATTCCACTACTCCACGATCAGGTCGAAGCTGAGCCACATGGTGGATATCCTGTCCCGGCGGGGCCGTGTCCCTGTGAGCCACGTGGCACAGTACCCTGGCAGGTGCAGCCTAAAGCACAGGCGGGACATCAGCACCAGCCTGCGCAGCCTCCGTGATGCCTCGCTCTTCTCTCTGAATAAATGATTCCTGCCCTGGCCACACGACACACAAACCCCAGTCTCAAGTTGCTGTCACTTTGTACCTAAAGATTCTTCCCCTTCCGTCCAGCACTTTTTTGATATGCGTGTACACCACTCTCCAGCACTTTGTTTTATACTATGCAATGTAAATGATGAAAAAGAGGAATTATGTAGTAACTACTTGCAGGTTCCTCTTGTATGCGTTAGTGGTGATGAGCATTTTAATTCTGGGTATTTAACCTCAAAACTGAGCTTGCTTTCCAGGATTGCTAATGCCCTAGTTTTAATTTATATAAACTTGGAAAAATCTGAGACACATGAAACTTCCTCAGAGTGGCTTTGGAGATCTATCTTATATCAAGGAATCCTCAATCTTTTTTTCCAATATTGGCTTTTATTTCTACTTTATCTTTGACATGAGAGGAATCAGCCATTAAAAAGAGCCGTAAAGCTGATTTTATTTTAACTTCTGTGATATATATGTTACTCTTCCACTAAAGTTACAAAGAGTCTGTTGAAACAGTTGCAGGTTATCTTCACTGTATTGCTTTTCCATTGTTTAGGCCTTCTGAAACAGAATGAGCTAACTAGCCCTTTAGTTAGATCATGCTCTTGTGCATTTGTTTAGAGATATTATATATTTGTGTGTATATGTGTGCTTCCTTTTTTGCAGTGAGCTCCAAGGTGAGACAATCACTGAGGGCATGTGACAAAGCCCCTGTCCAAAAATAAACTGACAAACTCCCTACAGAATGTTATGGGTTATGTTGGGTAATGTTAATTTACAAGTAACTGTAGGAGTTAAATAAACATTTTTCCCTTTTTAACTGTGGTGTCTGAAATGTTTTTTCCTGCTCTACCATGTTTCCACTACTAACTTGGTTTGAGGAGCTAAAGTGCCCCTCTAGTTTTTGAAGATACTTCCAATATTGAGTAGACCTGAGGCCTGGCTGCTTTGCAAAGCCTTTATCTGACTGTTTGCAGATTTCTGTGCATATCTGTGCTTGCTGGGTCTTCTACCTGAGCAGTGTGTGCAGTCTCTCCCTGAGATCTGACCTGTACTGTTTTTCCTTAGACCTGCTTCTCAGTACTTCAGTGGCCAACCACACTGAATTCTGCCAAACCAAATCAGGTTATCTATTTTTTTATTTTTTTTATTTAGGGGCTTGTGTGTCCAGTAGATGGCACATTTCAGCTCTTGTCTTGAATATTGAATGAGTGAATAAAAATATCCGTAACTCCTAAAGGCTTCAAGTGTTGAGAACAACTAACTTCAGCATTTCTGTCTGAAATCTCTTGAAAAAGAGGTTTAGCTACTTTCATTATTTGGATTTCAAAGCAGCCACTCCTTCACTAAAGGTGGAGGTGGGGAAAAAAGTTCTGTCTGCACTTGTTCAAAATGATAAGGTAGTTTATTGCTTGAGTCGTGGATCTGGAACACTGGCAGCAAACCAGGCTGCAGGGAGGGAACCAAGATTACATCACTGACACCAATATCGTGTTGTATTTTTAAGAGCTCAAGTCTTGCAGTTCTTAAATGTATATAAAATCACCTTGTTCTACGCTTTTTAACTTTACAGTACCGTGTAGCCGTTAAGATACTCTACTGGGAACAAGAAACAGTTTACAAATAAACTCCTTTTTGCCATGGGGTTTTCACTTGATCATCGCCGAGCTTTGTTTTCTGTTTATTTGGCATTTTAAATCGGGATGACTAAGTGACTAAGCGTCGGCGCTTGGTGCTTTCCTGCTGGGGCCATTTGCCCTCTCCAGCTTTAGGAGCAGCCTTTTGATCCGGGCCGGGTAGCAGGTCCGGGGCTGGGCTGATCCTTCCTCCTTAGCGGTTGGCGCTGCTGCGGGCGCTTCCCTGGGCGTGGGGAAGGCTGCGGGCTGTGCCACCCGTGACTGTCCCGTGGGCGAGCGGCCGGGAGGAGCGCAGCGGGGCGGGAGGTGCGGAGGAGAGCGCGGAGCGCTATAAAGAGCCGGGGCAGCGCCGGGGCGCTCCGGCCATGGCCAACGCGTCGCAGTGTCTGGAGGAGGGCTCGGGGCGCTGGCCGCCGCCGGCCGGGCCGTACAGCGAGGCGCAGCGCCTGGCGCTGGAGGAGCTGGTGGCGGGCGGCCCCGAGGCGCTGCGCGCTTTCCTGCGGCGGGAGCAGCTGCCGCCCTTCCTGTCGGAGCCCGAGGTGCAGGACATCGCTCGGGCCGCGCTGCCGCCCGCCGCGGGCCCGGAGCCGGCGGCCGAGCCCTCGGCCGGCTCGTCGCTCGACGCCTCGTCGCTCACCTACTTCCCCGAGCGCTCGGACCTGGAGCCGCCGGCGCTGGAGCTGGGCTGGCCGGGCTTCGCCAGCGGCGCCTTCCGCGGGCTGACGCGGGTGGAGGCGCATTTCCAGCCCGGCTGCGGGGACAGCATCTACGGCTGCAAGGAGGCGGTGCGGCGGCAGATCCGCTCCGCCCGACAGGTGAGTGCCCGCTCCCGCCTGCGCGGCTTCCCGGGGCCACCTCGTCCCGCCCCGCTTCGCTTGCTCTTACACAACCTTCCTTTTTTAATTACTCTGCTGTTCCGTATCGCTTCATGTCTTTTCCACCGTGTTTTGTAGTTATTTTTAAAATAGGCTTGTTATTAGCCGGCTTCCCCCCCACCATACTGCTGAAAACCGAGTGCGAGCTCTCCGGGCTCTGCTCAGTTCCCTCAGGGAGTTGCCCCATGAGCGGTACATGCCGAGCGTGCCCGTTCCCTGCTCTCTGAAATAGCCATTGCTTCCCCATCCTCCGGTGGATCCACGGCAAGCCCTGGGATTCAGCCCATGGGGAAGATCTGTGGCGGTAGGATCTGGCTCTCGGATGTTTTACTCAGATCTTGACTTGAAATATGAGAATCTGAATAATAAGGTGAAGACGAACCTGACTTTTCTCTTCAACAGAGAGGCGAGATGTAAAGAGCAGTCAGACAATGGTGGTTTTGGGTTTTCTTACTGTTTCTTTTCATGGTTGAAAACTTGAAAGAACGGAAAACTGTAGCATTAGAAGTAAGCTCACCTTTTTCTTCTGGCAGTGCTCATGAGGAAAAGACATCTATTCTCAAGAAGGAAAAACCCTCCTGCTTAGGAAGAGATCAAATTTCCTACCATAGGGCAAAGCCAGGGTTCTAGGTCTATCTCAGTGTGAGGAAGAATACTCTGTATCATAGAAGACTGTACTATGTTCCATAACCACATGGAAAAAAGGCAGGAGGAATATTTAATTTGAAAGCCAAATTTCTCATGTACCAGCTCCCTTGTGATGCTGTGGAAACAGCCTAATGGTTACTTCTGCAACTCGTTTCAGATGATTGCCCTGGTTATGGATTCCTTCACAGATACCGATATCTTCACAGACCTCTTGGAAGCCTGTAGGCAACGGCAAGTTAAAGTGTATATCCTTCTAGATCAGTCTTCCTTTTCCCACTTTCTAAAAATGTGCAAGGATCTGGGAGTTGACCTTGAGCAGGAAAAGGTGAGCCTTGTCATATTTACAGGGGTGGGAAACTGATCCTCTCACGACTGTCATCTTTGAGCTGTCAAAAGAAGAAATTATTACACCTGCTGCTATGACTTCTAATGGGCATTATGTAGCTCCGGCTCTATTTTGGAACGTTTAATGATTCTCACCTAAGATAGCAATTAATAGAGAACCTGAAACCTTTGTAATTGGATGTTACAGCTGCTTTCTGAGCACAAATACTTACTGAATGTTCAAGGAAATGGAGGAGGAATGTCCAGTTCCTAAAGCATGACTGGAGCTGCTTGGGCTCACCGAGGCTTTGAAGGCTGAGGGAGAAGCAGGTTCTCAGGATTCCGTGGAATTTGGATCCTGATGATTAGGTGACAGGAATTTTCACAGTGACATTCTGCACATTCAGTTTATACATCTGCCCCTTAATGCCACCTCTTTGCCTACAAAAAAAGGACAAAATCCTCACTTGGTTCCTAGTGGGTGACTTGTGCCAGTGTGCAGTCCATCAGGGATGGTTATTGCTGTGTTACTCTGTTAAGTGCAATCACTGAACTCTGCAGTCCACCTGACTCTTGCCGTGTCTTTTAACAGCTCATGAGGGTTCGGATTATCATGGGGAGCACATACTGCACCAGGTCAGGTGCCAAAATCATTGGAAAAGTCCGTGAAAAGTTCATGTTAATTGATGGCATTAGAGTGACAACAGGCTCCTACAGGCAAGTGCCAATTTCTTTCTCTTGCTTTACATGATTTCTCTCTATGGAAATGAAAACCAGCAATAATGCAGAATTGCTTTCCTTATCAGATTTTGTGCCCAACATTTATCCTTAAAAGATCCCACCGCTCATCAGTTGCGTTGTAAGAACAACATAACTAAATGTGATGAAGGAGAATTTTCAGTGAATATTTTCATTACTGATTCTTTTCAATTAACTCATAATTTTCTCACTCTTCCCTTGCTAGTTTTACATGGACAGATGGGAAGCTGAACAGCAGTAACATTTTGATCCTGTCAGGCCCCGCAGTTGCGCACTTTGACCTGGAATTTCGGATTCTTCATTCACGGTCAAAGCCTATCAACCTCAAAGAGTTTTCCAGCTGCAAGAAGAACAGGGTGTGGGACCAGCTGTTCAGGATAACAGTGGCTTCCAGAGACGTGACCAGGGAACACTTCCTGAGAATGGAATTTTTGTATCTGAGAGCATTTGTAGGAGACCTGAAGAGGAAGAGGAGCTGGCTGCATGCCTCCAGGGAAGCCGTGTACTCCCCAAATAACAAGATGCACACCTCTCCCCCGCTGACTAAGAGGAATGGCTCCCTGGTTATGAGGCCACACTGGATCATAGAGAGATGAACTGTGTGTCCAAGCAGAGCAAGAAGCAGAACCTCAGGAACCATGTCCATCCATCCCTGTCCAGCACTGTCTTGCAGTGTGTTTGTGAGGGCAGCTGGGAAAGAAACCTCAGACTGAGAGAAAGTGAAACTGGAATTGTGGCTTTGTTTGAAGAATACTATAAAGCCATTAATGACTTGTACTAGTCTGTTACATTTTCATTTCTCAACCTCTTTATGCATGTTTTAAGCTGACGGGTTGGCAGTGTCATAGCTCAGTAGCTCCCTCCCCCTTTTTTTGAAAGAAATTTAGGTATTGAAATCCATATTTCTTGAAAATCAGTTCTAAGGTGAAAGCAGGCTCTGAAATCAGTCTTGGTCTTGTGTTGTACAAACTCTCCACCAACTAGTTCATGACACAGAACAGGAGTAACCCTAATCTAGAAACCTGTAGGTTGGTATCACACTTCTCTAATTTACATTTTCTTCATACAAAGCTGTGCTGGCAGGCAGAACAAGCAAATGTGTCAGCAAACAAGGCTTTAGCAGTGACTGAATTTCAAATGACCTTTACATTAGACTGTTTGATTGTTGGACATCATGCAATAAATGTATGCAAGTGATAATATTTTAAAAGACTCATTATGTTTGTAGGAGAGCCAAATAAGACCAATTCCTTGGCATTAGCAGACAGGCTTTTTGTTTTCTTTGTGGCTGCTGCTGTCTGATCTGGTGGGAAAAGCTGAGTAGATCTGGAATCTGTGAAGCTGCTGCCTCTTCACAAAGTCCTAATTCCACCAGAAATGCAAAGACACAGAAGTCAGCAACAGAATAATTTTTGAGGTCTCTTGGAAACTCAATTTTTTTATTATTATTTTTCAATCCATTAATTTCTGGAGGGAAAAAACCCCCACCCTCAAATGACTAAGATATCCTCCCAAACAGCTGCAGATTGAGGTACTGAAGTTCCAGCAGCCTGCCAGTGCAGATACTCATTAGTCAAAACAAAGGTATACCATTTCTTAATTGTTCTTGTGGCTCTTCTACTGCAAAATACTTGGGTATGTGCTTGTGTGAGTGTTTTGTGGGTTCTGTGCTTCAAAGCAGAAGATTAAAACTTGGCAGGGGAATTTCACGTGGGTTTCAACTAAGAAGCAGCAAGATAACATTAAACTGGACAGATGGGTCTTACAAAAATGGACATTGCAAAAATGTACTACTGATTAGTATGCAACTAATCTGGGCCCTCTTTCTTCTGCACTTACAATCATGGAAATGTAATCATTCCGGCTCTCCTAATCTGTAAATATTCAGTAGTTTATAGCTTTGTACTATTAACTTCCATCCAGATGTAAAGAAGTTTGAAATACGTATTTTTAGCTATATTTTCCATAAAGGGAACCCCCCTACAGTGTTGAACTCTATGCAAAATACTGTTTGTGCAATCTTGTTTTCATAATAATTATCTGTATATATTTTCTCAAGTATACCTTTTCTACTTTGTTATTAATCTCATTACTTTAATAGGCAGCTCTTTCCATGTGGGATTTTTTCTCAGCAATTACTAATATATTGATGATATGAAATACTGTGAGTTGTGTTTCTTTTTGATAGTGTGGACTTAATATCCAAAGTACGTTGAAAAATATACTAAGAACTTTAAGAACTTCATAATTATAACTTAATAATCAATTTTACACGTGGTTACTCAGCATAACAAGTGACCATGAAAGTAGAGCATTGTGAGATGCAGTTTGTGTTTAACCACCATAACAGCACTGCTAGCGTGGGAAGTTATAAGAATGTAGTATGTGAGTAGACTTTTATTTTCCCATAAACATGAATATATGACAGTATTATTAAACTTACTAGAAGCAGTTTGACCTTTCTATTTTTTATATTTCCTTTAGCTTCTACTTAATTATTAACTCAAAGCCTAGATTAGGTTTGATTCAATAGTAACTTCCATGGGCTTTCATGGGTGTATCTGTGGTTTAAACAGCCTGTAAGTAGCCTGTGGTGGGGCACATCTGCATCTATTCACTATTAGTGTGATAATTTTCTTTCCTTCAGCTGCCCTGTGTAAAGTGCAGCAGCTTGGTGTGGGTAGTGTGGAGGCCATCCTTCACTGGAGAAGGAATCAGCTCTAATTAATGACCAGGGACTTTTGGGCAGTGATTTTTTGACCCTTTAAAATCCTATGTGCTCCCCCAGGTGACCACAGAACGGGTTAGATTGGAAAAGACCTTAAAAGTTGATCTCATCCCAACCCCTGCCATGGACAGGGAAACTTTCTGCTATCCCAGGTTGCTCCAAGCCCTGTCCAGCCTGGCCCTGGACACTGCCAGGGATGGAGCAGCCCCAGCTTCTCTGGGAACCCTGTTCCAGGGCCTGCCCTGACCCCGATTCATCCCTACTCCTTTATAGTCCATTGTTCCTCGGACAAGCACTGCGGTGCTGCCCCATGCACCCACATGGTAGTTTGCCAGATGCTGGATGTCAGCTAAGTGCTGACACTAACTCCGTGCTGTCTCCATTGCAGTGTTTGGCCCCATGGAGCAGTCAGGGCACAAGGACAGATCTGTTACCAAGTGCTCAGTAAATCTGCGGTGTGTTAGGTGCAGTATCGGCAGTGTTTGGCCCCATGGAGCAGTCAGGGCACAAGGACGGGTCTGTTATCAAGTACTCAGTAAATCTGCGGTGTGTTAGGTGCAGTATCGGCAGTGTTTGGCCCCATGTAGTAGTGAGGGCACAAGAACAGATCTGTTACCAAGTGCTCAGTAAATCTGCGGTGTGTTGGGTGCAGTATCGGCAGTGTTTGGCCCCATGGAGCAGTGAGGGCACAAGGACAGATCTGTTACCAAGTGCTCAGTAAATCTGCGGTGTGTTAGGTGCAGTATCGGCAGTGTTTGGCCCCATGGAGTAGTGAGGGCACAAGGACGGGTCTGTTACCGCCGCCACCTTCCCTCACTGTCACGCGGGGGGGAGGCCGCCAGGGGGCGCCGTCTCCTTGGCAACGCGGCCGCGTCACGTGGGCGTCGCGCGCCGCTTCCGGCCGCCCTCTCACCCCAAGATGGCGGCGCCCGTGGGGCCGGTGAAGTTTTGGAAGCCGGGTGAGGGATGTGGGGGGGGGGTGCGGGGGATGGAGCTCCGCTGAGGGTTGGCCGTGGTGAATCGTGAGGCGAATGCAGCCCTGCTTGCCGTGGTGAGGGGTGTGGGGGACAGAGCTCCGACCTGCCTGGCCGTGGTGAGGGGTGCGGCGAAAGCCGGCGGCGCTGCCCCCCTCGGCTCCTTGGGGTCGCTGGAACATTTACAGTGCAGGGCAGCAGGGCTCTGAAAGGATTCGAGAACATGCCTTATGAGGGGCGGCGCGGGGAGCTGGGTTTGCTTAGCCTTCAGAAAAGGAGGCTTAGGGGTGACCTCGTCTCTCCCTACGATTCCCTGGCAGGAGGCTGCGCTGAGATGGGAGCCGCTCTCTCCTGCGGTGTCTGCCATGAGAGAACCAGGGAAAAGGGCTTTAACCTGAGACACGGGAGATTCCGATTAGCTATTATAATTTTTAATTTCACGGTTCGGGTGGTCAGGCATTGGAATAGTTTGCCCCGGGAGGCGGTGGAGTCTCTGTCCCTGAGGGCTTTCAAAGAGACGTCTGAATCTGATGCTGGGTGCTGTGGTTTAGGGATTACTGGATGGATATTGGACTGGATGATCTTGAAGGTCTTTTCCAACCGTGATGATTCAGTGAGGATAGAGGGGAAATGGCTGTCCCCTCTCTGCCAAAGCCCAGGGGGTGTTTGTGGCTCCAGCTGGGTGCTGCCCAGTATGGGATAGCAGGGGAGAGGTTGGAGTGGGTGGTTTGTGGGCTGGGTGTGTTGCCCTTTGCAGGGGTCTCCAGGGGATATGAAGTGCCCAGGGGATTGCCAAGGAGTTTCAAGGGAGGAGCAAAATCCTGGCCCTGGGTGGGAATAGCTGTGGTTATCACCAGGGAGAGCAGCTCAGTGGAGAAGCACCTTGGAAACAGTCACAGTAATTGTTGATTTGTGGGAGAACTGCTTGGTAGTTCTGAAAAGGACAGTGGGAGAAGTGCAAGAAAGGAAATCCTACAAAATAAGGGAACCCTCCTCTTTGCTCTCATACTTTCTTGGTTGAATCTGCACCTGGAGATGACACATTCTGTTATTGAGATGATTTTTGTTTCTAGTTCACTTGTGTGATTCCACAGTTTCAATTGTCAGTAGTTTTGTGATTATTTGCAGCAGGAATAAGTCAAGTTTGAGTTCCTGAAGTAAGTTCAGAGCTGAAGCGAGGGACATTATTGTTAAGTAATATTTTGATTACTTTCACAGAAAATTTGTTTGTTTTTTTTTAATATGCTGCCACCCATGATTCCTGTTTGTATGAAGCATATTTATTTTGGCTGTATTGTGATACACCAGGCAGAAGTGTGTTGTTCCAGTTAAAATTCACTCCTGTTATGTAGGCTCAGAGGGTCCTGGTGTCAGTGTCTCAGAGGAGAGGCAGAGCCCTGCTGAGAGCAGCGCTGTCACAGTCATCTACAACCCTTATGCTTCCCTCTCCATTGAACAGCAAAGGCAAAAGCTACCTGTTTTTAAGGTACAGAAGTTCTTTTTGATATATTAAATGTGTTATATGATGTCTGGTTCTTCTGGCTTTTTTTTTGTTTTTGGAAGAGCACTATGAAATCACTTTGCAGCGTAAATAATAATTTTATTACTTTGCTCTCTATTTATTGAAATTTATTGTCCTGTTTGACAGCTGTGACTGACAGGTCTAGGGGCTTTGTTGTTGTATGCTATGTGCTGTATGCTGTACATGTCATTTATAGATTTTAAAGAACTGTTTAGCTTTTGGCACTGAACTCCATGTAACAAGAAGTTACTGTGTCTGCTGGATATATAAATATTGTAATTGTAATTGTTTTCTTGGTTTTGTACAATTTGCTTTTTATGTATAAATGTCATCTTCTCTTTCAGCTAAGAAATCACATACTTTACCTAGTGGAGAACTACCAGACTCTGGTAATTATTGGGGAAACGGGATGTGGGAAATCAACACAGATTCCACAAGTAAGTGTTCTGTTTAGGTTGGTAAAACCAGGTCGTCCCTCAGGGGGTTTTACATGGAATATTGAGCAGAACCAGGTAGAAGCACAAAGTGTGAGGAACTAACACCTTGGTGTAAGCACAGCATGACCCGTGTTTCTTTTACCGCCCTTGCTGTTTGCAGTACCTGGCAGAAGCTGGCTGGACAGCTGAAGGAAGAGTTGTTGGGGTGACACAGCCTCGTCGGGTCGCTGCTGTTTCAGTGAGTGTCCCCATCTGCCCAGTCTGTTTGCATTACAACCTCCAGTGTATCAGCAGGTTTTGCTGGATAGCAGGAATCTGCACGAGCTCCTGAATGAATGGAAGTTTCTGCTTATCTTTCTCTAAGAGCTGCTGGTGTTACACACTGAATTCAACCTGATTAGTGGGTCTGGGCAAACATTCCAGAATTGCAGATGTAGAAGCTTTGAAGTAAAATTGACTGATGTCAGCAGAACTGTGTACAGAAGTTAGGGCTGAGCTGTGATTGACTCAGGACTAGAACTGTGCTCGTGTGACCCCCAACTTCTTTCACAAGGTGAAGCAGTGATGTAAATCAGCGTGTAGTGATGCAGGGGAAGAAACAAGAGGCTCTGTACCTATTTCTTGCAATTCATTGCTAGGGTTTTAGTCTTTTTTTCTGTGTTTGTTTTTTTGTTGTTAGGGGGTGTGGCTTTTTTGGTTACCCCTTGTAAAAATGTCAGGTAGAAGTAGAAACAGTTTTATTGTGAGAAATATTTGCATGTACAAATTATATCCTGGAGAGCATAACATCATCTGGATATCCTGTCAGGGGGAAAAGGAGATACTGAGGGCAACCAGCATCTCTCTGGTAGCAGCACGCACAGAAAGCGTCCAGTGTTCCTTGGTCTTCACAACTGCTGCCAGGCACTGACTTGGGTGAAGTTTCTGCTGCAGCATTCTTTTTATACAGAGAACTGAGGTGCCATTTTATAACCCTCATTTTGCTTGTTCTCTGTAATATAGTAAATGGTTTGTACAATATACCAGCATCTACCTCAGTAAATACTGTAGAATCCAGTATTCTTTGACCAAGTCCAGCCTGGTTAAGGCAACAGTCTCTAGCAGGGCTCTGCATCTTGTTCTTTGGGCAGTCTGCCTGCAGTGTCCTCCCTTTTCTCCTTCATAGGGCATCCAGCTGACAGCACAAGTTCTACAGGAGATGTTGTGAGTGCTGCAATGATCTCTCACAGCAAACTCACTTCTCTTTTCCCTTTCATGTCTTACTGCGTCATTTTAATGCCTAAAATAGAAAGATTAGTCCATGGACACAGCAGGGTTTTTCTTTGAGACTGTTGTTGCAGACTGCCTGTACTGTGGCTGTTACAGGAGATGAGAAATGTAACTGATGATTTATTGCTTTGTCGTGAACTGAAAATGATATTTTATTTTAATATGTGCTTTATCTGCTCTCCCATCTAGAACATAGGGGCTGTTGGAAATAAAGATAGGTAGTTCCAAAGATATAAGGCATAGTTTACAAATTCCTATACTTCTGCTTGCATTATCCAGGCTGACAATTATTCTGAATTCTTGGGCTGAAAATGATGGGGTTATAAGATTCCAACTGAAATCATGAATTCACTGCCTGTAGGTATGGAGTATAGAATGTCACTCAAATGACTGACAGTAACTTGTTGGAATTCTACACGGACTAATTTATGTTTTGTGGAGTTTTGTTGTATCTTTAGATGTCTTTGTAGTTTGTAATGACCCAAGGCTGAGGTGTGCTGAGCTTATGAGGATCTCATTTCTCAGGTTGCAGGCCGAGTTGCAGATGAAAGAGGTGCAGTGCTGGGACATGAGGTTGGATATTGTATCCGGTTTGATGACTGCACAGACCCACAGGCTACAAGGATTAAGGTGAAACACAGCAGTGTGTGGTTACTCTGAAGGGATGAGTTGAAACACTTCAAGTACTTTTGCAAAATTAATAAGAACCTTGTGATGCCCAGTCAAGAGAATAGGTAACATTTCAGTTTCCCAAACAATTCCAGTACCCCAGAATTGTGCTTGAAATGGCTGTGGCAATCCAACCCTTAATAAAATGAGTACCTGTTCTATTCTGATAGTCTGACCAAGCACCATTTTAAATCTAGAGGACACTTCCAAGGTATGGCTAGCTGTTGGTACAGTACTGGTGTGACCTGTGTGTCCCTCAAAGTCATAGGGAAAGGCTGCAGTGAATCACAGATTAAAAGTATCCTCCCCTAAAAATAGATTTTGATTAAAAGCACAGATAAAACTCAAGATGAGTAGGCTGAGAGATAATTTGGTGGATTAAATAGCATTTTTGCAGCTGTTCTTCAGTGCTGTGAGCAGTGTTAGTGTTGCTTGTGTTCCTGCAAAAGAGGATTTGCTTAGTTATGCTGAAATAACAGTGATGATGAATGAGACAATTTGCTTTGTGATTTCTTTTCAGAGGCTGGTGTTCCTTTTACAGTGAAAGAATTTGAGATGTTTGTTCATTAAACAGAGCTGAATTTAATTTTTTTAAGGATGATGATTATTATTCATTTAGAGTTGGAAATTTGGAGGGTTTTACCATCCATTCTTGCTTCGTTCAAGGCCACAGTTGCAGTCACAGTCTAATTTGATTGATCATTAGAAAATTAAAGGCAAGGAAACATTCAGGCAGAAGCCTAGAGCATCATCTTTAAAAATCACAGCTAGCTGAGACTATATGATAAGGATGTTTTTCCTTTTTTTTTCATTCACTTCTAGTTTCTGACTGATGGTATGCTGGTGAGGGAAATGATGGCTGATCCTTTATTAACAAGATACAGGTGAGAAAACATGGAATGAGTGCTTGCTGAACTGCAGTTTGGTAAAACTTGCTTTTTTCAATCTATTATGATAGCAGTTTTTATAAATTATTAGTGGCTATTATAAATGAAGTACTAATAATGTGAGAATTATTGTAGAAATCTGACTTTCTGTTGTGAAAACAACATTGTTTTTAGCAACAAGTTATTGCTGTTAGTTGATCATTGCAACACCAAAACCAACAGGATTTGATGCTGTAGTTTTGGGACAAAAGCTAAGGTATAGAGTTTGAATTGTTTCATTTCCTAATTTAAAATTATTTTTTCTTCCTTATACTAATAAAATCAACAACAAAGAGGTTTTTCTGATATCCAGAAAACCTATGCAGTACTGTAAACATAGACTTGATTTCTTCCACCCCTTTCCAAAAACTAGCCTGAATAGGGAGCAGTGTGAATGTCCCATGTGATGGCAGGTACATTTTTATCCCTGCTCCATTGCTGCAAGTTTTTTTAACTTCCCCAATTCTGTAAGTGTCTGTGAACAGTAATAGTCCAGCAGCAGATTTCAAATAATGGTGTTTCTAAAAGACAGGGAGACACTGATTCTAGTGTCAGTCAAGTAATTTCTGAAATCCTACTTTTCTGCCTTTTTCACAGTGTCCTCATGCTGGATGAAGCTCATGAAAGGACTCTTTATACAGATATTGCCATTGGCTTGCTAAAAAAGGTAATTTTTAAAAATTCACTGTAATTCTGTAATTTTAATTTGGTAATTTTAATACAGTTCTCTATAGCTGTTTTAATTTCCATCCTTTTCATTCAACCTCTGATCTTGATGGCTGGTAATTGAGGGAGTGTGATTGCTGCTTCTTCATTTAGAGAGTGTGATTACTGCTTCCTCATTTATCCTGCAGCCCATTGTACAAACCCAGCTATTTACTTTGGTCATCTGACATTCAGGATCCTCTGTTTCTTCCCCCTGATGCTGAAATCTCTCCTTAGCTGATAGTACCAGAAATGTACTGTTGATTCTGCTGCTGCTGATCATGTGAAATGGTCTGACAGGGGCTTGTTGCTGACTTTCTACCTACTAAAGATCTGACTCCCACCAGAAATAAAGAGTGGATTAAAAGAAGTGACTGAATGCCCTTAAAATGAATGCCTAGAACTCCAAACTCTCCTTGGGTTCTTAGACCTGTGGGGTGATACGGCCGTTTCATTCATTATCTGTCTTGTAGTTTAAAGTGGTTTTAAGGACAGGTTTCTGGTCATCTGGATTCTCTAAATCTTGGTTCTAGTCTTGTATTTCAGAGAACAGTTTTAACTCTGGGTGTTGTTGGTCTCTTTTCCAGGTTCAGAAGAAGCGTGGGGATCTTCGGCTGATTGTGGCTTCAGCCACCTTGGATGCAGAGGTGCAGCTCAGAGATTTGGGTTGAAATGAAGTGACATTAGTGGCAGCTCCACTGCTATTTATGTACAGCTTTCCTCTGTGCTGCTCTGTGTGCTTGCTTTCCTCATTGCTGCTGCTGGAGTGGTTGCAGGAAAAAATTTGCTGTAGTTCAGTTGCTCTGTTTGGTTTTCATGTACTATTAGCAAACTGTTTTGGATGTGAATTGAAATATGAATCTGCTTTTTATATATTAATATATTTTTTTCTCCATATTTGTGTTCTTTATAAAAATATGTTCTCTTGGCTTAATTTATTAACAGGCACTGATTTAGCTCAGTTTTGCTGATAGAAATAATCTGAGGCAGCTACAGATAAGTAAAAATAGGTGATAAATGAATAGATTTTATTTCAGTGCAATCTTACTAGATTCCTGATTGACTCGTGGCCTGTGGACACTTACATAAACTTAGCAAAACCATCGTTAATTTAATTTTGAGTAGGAATAGAAGAGGAACTCTCCTAGAGCTGAGTAGTGTTTCACCCAGCCCTGTGTTCTGCTTGTAGCAGCAGCAACAGGAGATGCTGTTTAGGGAGAGCACGTGAGCCTGTGCACCTGCTGTGGGTCTGTCCTGTTTGAGCTGCTTCAGCATCTGCAGTAGCTGTAGTACAGATATTAGTCAGCACCTTCCTGCTGTTTCCTTCTACTATGTGTTTATGGACCTGCTGTTTGTTAATTTGTCTTTGAATCTGCGAGTCTTCAGGACACCATGAGTAATTTTCAGGAGTTTGCCACCTGCTATATAATGAAGTACTTGGTCTAATTCTTTCAAATCTTAGTTTCATCAAGGACCTCCCAGTTCTTGTAGTGGGGATTTGTGTTTAAAAACCACCAGCCTCAAAACCAGTTTTATATTTACTTTGTCACCTTTGATTCTATAAACCTCAGCTGTGTCTTCTCAATCTTGTGCTCCCCAAACACAGCCTTTCCAGTTTTTCCTCATATGGCAGTTATTCCATCTCCTATATCATGTTCATTCCTCTTCTCCACTTTTCCTAACTGCTCTGTCCAAGACAATAAATGTGTTGGTGAGAGCTGGCACGTGCCACTGAAGATGAGGGCACGTGGAGATTTCCTTTAGTGACAAGTACCAGATGTCATGAGTGTTGGTGGTATGCTGTGCTTTGGTAGTGTTTGCACTGCTCTGTGTTCTGTACATTACAATGCAAAATTTTAACTGCCAGAGGCCACATTTCAAATAGATGACAGTTAATTTAAAATGAGTTAATATTGGCAAAATGACTGGTGAGACTATATAAACATTTTTTTTTAATACAGAGAATTGATGGTTATCTCTACAACACTCATAAAAGTTGAGATGAATTATATGGGTTCTTGAGTTCTGTCTTTTGCTGTTATTTATTGAAAATACTTCATGACAATAAATCTAAATTTATGAAGGTGTCTTACAATGCATAAATCAAAAACTTTCATAAATCATAAAGCCTGACTGTGCTTTTACAAAGTGAGATCTTGGTGTTCAGTAAGGGCTGTACAATTTACTTACTTGTTCAAAAATGGATGAGAATATGCAGGCCCTACACAAACCTTTTCGCACCAATCATTTCAAATTTCTCCTTAGCTTTGACTTTGCTAATGTGATAAATCCAGTTAAAAGTTTCTTCTTTTTCCAGCTGTATCAGCTGATATAATTAATTTTATTTCTCTTTCCAATTTTCACTTCTCAAAGTAATAAACATGCAGCACTATTTGTGCTAAATGCCTGAACCCCAGACAGAAGGCGACAAAATCAAACTTTCACATTTTTTAATTGTCACTGTCAAATTGATGAAGTAAGCATCCAAGTAGTAGTAATTTAACTTCTTTGTGTCTTTAGTTTTTGCTCTCCATTCTTTGAAATGTCAAACTGAAAGTGTTTGTTTTTATTTTAATGTAGAAATTCAGGGATTTCTTTAATCAAAATGATACCGGTGACCCCAGCAAAGACACCAGTGTGATCCTTACTGTCGAGGGGAGGACGTTTCCAGTGGACATCTTTTACCTCCAGAGGTGTGTTCCTGTCTGCTGTTGGCAGTAGTGAGACTGTGCAACTGTGCTGTCATTTTGTCTGGGTTAGAGCTCTGGTGTCCCAAAGCTGCTCTCTATCTCTGCTGGAGGGGAGGAGTTTGTACCTATTTTTCTGCTCACGTCTCTGCTGTTTTCTCTCCTCATAGCCCTGTTCCTGACTATTTAAAATCAACTGTGGAGACTACAATGAAAATTCACCAGATGGAGAATGATGGTGATATACTGGCATTTTTAACTGGCCAGGTATAGACATAAGCAATTTTTTTTTTTTTTTTGCTTTACAGTGCTGTATTGTGAGCTTTGCAATGCTGCCTGTCTCCTGAGGCTTTCCTTAGTTGTGCTTACTTTACTCTCAGTGAAAATGAAAAATATTTCTGTATTGATGGGAGCAAAACAAGGCCAGTCCCAAAGACGTGAAGACAATATATGGCGTGAATTTATCAAATCTGCTAATGGATGATAGCTTTTTGTCATTTAATGCTGTATTTTCTCAGCCTTGTTAGTGAGTGGAATATTATGTGGTTTGCTGGTGCAGGTCACACATACTCAGCTGTTAAATTGACAATGAGTCATCATTAATAGTTAAAGCAAATGGAATTTCCATTTATTAGGCTTAATATCTGAAGTGTTTGTTAGAAAAACAAATTGCCGTGAGATCAAAATGTCCTGGTCTCTTCTGTTTATTTATGCTTGTCAGCTCACTTTGCAGCTGGGAAGAGCAAATGGGAGGCAACTCATTTCTCCAGTGAGGAGCTACCTTGAAGAGCTTCAAAAACATCTTGCATATTTTCAAAAGCAATTCTTCATCCCCTCTATTGATTTAACTTTGGAATAATGAATTTGGTATTTCATGAGGCAATGTTTGAGCATTTTGTTTTCTGTCTTCTAAGAGTGAGATGCCACAGCTGAGATTAAAGATGAAGTTGAGCAAGAGGTGTCAGTGCTGTTTCCTGTGCCATTCCTGATCCAGGCCCACAGCATTCTGCACTGCCAAAGTATTTTGGCTTCCCATTCTGCTCTCACCAGTTGAGATAGACAGGAAAATTAATCTGCTTCTTCCTGAGCTTGGTTCAGTCCTTCCCCTGTGTTTTTACTCACGTGTTTGTGGGATGACATTGACTCAAATAACAGTGAACACAAACATGTATATAAAGATTATTTATTATTAATAGCAATTTATATTGAGAATATTACAGCATGGAGTGAACTAGTCAAAGTCCTGGTGTTTGGACAGTTACAGTGGTATTATTTGGTGCAGTTTTTGTATCTGGGTGACAGAAATGTGCTGTTAAAGTACAACCTCTCTCACTGTGTGCCCTGTGCTGCTCTGGCTCCAGGAGGAAGTGGAGACTGTTGTTTCCATGCTCATAGAACAGGCTCGGGCCCTCGCTCGCACTGGGATGAAAAAGCACCTCCGTGTTCTCCCCATGTATGCTGGGCTGCCTTCTCCTGAGCAGCTGAAAGTGTTTGAGAGAGTCCCTCACACTGTCAGGAAGGTGAGCTCTGCTGTCTGTCTCAATTCCCACCACCCAGAGAGGTGTCTGCAACACACAGGTTGCATTTATCAGTTTCACATCATGGGACTAATTGCAAATATTGCAAATGTTGCTTTGAGGGAGGCTTTCTGCATGTCCCATCAGTGCCTGTCAGCTTTCAAACTGGGAACCTGTTTGAAATGTTTGAAATGTTCCCTGGCTTCCCTTTTCATCTTTCATCATTCCTAGACATGTCAGTTCCAACTCTTCTGTCTGCCTCATTAACTCTGCAATTTTTAAGTGTCTCCGTACAGCTTTGTATTTGTCTTCATTCAGTTGCAGCTTCTGACACTCTGAACTCCTCTACTTTTACCTTTTTCTTTCTTTTTGTGATCTAAAAGTCCATGGCTGTTTTCTACCAGTAGTGGAAAAATGAGTGACAGAGTGGGTAAGTGCTGTATTTTCATCCAAGGAACAAGTTCAAACTTACTTGATATTGGTGGAAAAAAAAAAGTTTTGTTTTGACTTCTGCAGGTCTTGTTTGGACGTTTAATGTCAGAGAAGTATTTAATTTGATGTGATTAGTGTCTTCTGCATATGCAGAGCCTGTGTTGGGGCTGAAATAAGCTGATAAAACTACACAAAGGTGACTTGTGATTCTTGTACCTGCTGGAGTTTGAGAAGTGAAATTGTTCATCTGGCATCGGAGAACATTTCATATAAATACTTCTCTCCAGGATATGACATTAGTCGGTTAACTTCCAAAATTTTCTTTTTAATTTCAGGTGAAATAAGCATTAGATTTCCTACTGTTGTGTGGGAACAATTATTTTTTAATATTTTAGGACATACTTATATAAGTGAATCCCTGCAGGACTGCTGAATGTGGAACTCTTTATCAACTCTGTTCCCCTCCTATTCCCCGCCTCATTCCAGTGTACAAAGAATAGTTCAGTGTAACTGAGAAGCAAAAAGAAAATATTCTTAGTTTGCTACATAAGAACACTCTATCTGCAGTCACTTGATCTTTTTTTTTCTGCAAACACTGCCAATGATTTTCTCTGCAAACACTGCCAAGCTCTTCTTTTATGAAGAGAGAATAAATTTGAATTGTTAAGCTCTGAGAAGTGCTCAAGTCGACAGCTCCTCCTGCTGCTTGTACCGTATGTTTTAGTGCTCCTCAGCGTGTCCTGGGCTGTCAAGGCCGGGATCACTCACTGGCTGGTGTCTGGCCCAGGGGGTCCCTGAGGCTGGGGCGCTCACAGGATCGATGCTCTCTGTACCTGTGCCTGCAGGTGATCGTTGCCACCAACATCGCTGAGACCTCCATCACAGTGCACGGCATCGCGTTTGTGATCGACTGTGGCTTTGTGAAGCTGCGTGCCTACAACCCCAGGACAGCCATCGAGTGCCTGGTGGTGGTGCCCGTGTCCAAGGCCTCGGCCGCGCAGCGCGCGGGGCGCGCCGGCCGCAGCCGCTCCGGCAGGTGCTACCGGCTCTACACAGGTCAGCAGCGCTGCCCGGCAGCTTCCTGCTGCTGTGAGCTGTGGTGCTCGTGTAGTGGGGGATTAAGGAGAAAAAGATGTCTTTGTTCATTCGTGGAAAGGGAAAAAAAAAATCCCTTTGTTGTTCCTCTGGCTTGCTTAGAAATAGCTCGTTCTTACGTGCAAGGTGTTAGAAACGGAATCTTTATGTGAAACTGGCCAGAGTCAGCAGATGCAAATGTGAAATGTTAATGCAGCTGTTAAAGTGGTGAGCTTATTAATAAGTTTGTTCTTTAAGGATTTTGGTTTCTGAGCAGTTTCAGTTTATAATACTTACCAGTGGTGCTCTCGTCTCTGACTGAGATGAGAAGTCTTCGTAGACCCTGCATTTAACAAAAGGGCTCTGGAAATCCTTTAGATAACTCAGAGAAAACTTTGTGTCTCCTTTTTTCTTAGGAATAGCTGCCAACCCCAAATTCTTGCCTTGAATCAATGACCCTGGCAGTGCACAACAATTGCTGTTATAAATAAATCTGTTGGCCACCTCATGCTGTCCAGAGAGCTGCAATCAGTGTCTGTTCTCAGCAGCTTAATGAGAAAAGGCTTTGCAGCTGGACACTCCCATTGCTGATGGGCTTGAGTTGCCCTCTAGTTTTACTGGAGCTCTGAGACATTTGAGATGAAGCATTTTCCTTTAAAATGTGTATGTCCTTGCCAGCAGTTGCCACGTTAAACCAAGCCATGATTTATGCTCTGGATTTATACGTATCCAGTAAGAATTGGGAGACGATATGTGCTACACAATATCCCAAGTTTATGTAGCTTTGTGAGTGTTTTACTGGAGAAACCATGACTACACTGAAGATATTTTTGTGTGCTCAAGAGCTGGTTTAGGGAGTGCTTTAAGAAGTGTTTTAAAGGAGGAAAACATAAAAAAAGAAAAGAAGACAGTGAACAACAACAGAGAAACAGCACCGGCTTTGTCCTAGGGAAGGTTTGAGATAGTAAAGGATTCTACAGAAATGAAAATAGTTTGGGTGAAAATAATGTAGAATGTGTCCTTTTTTTATTGCAGAACAGTTGGTTAGTGGAAGGTTACAGAGGTTTTATCCTTATATGGAGTATTTTTCCAGACTTGGACGTTATAGTGGACGTGATTTTAAAAAGGCAGTGTTAAATAAATTGTTTTTCCATCCTTAATCTTTATTTAAAATATATATTTTAAAACTCGGTTTGTTTGAGTAGTTACAAAAACAGTGTTCTTGTCCTGAGAGCATGCTGCTTTGGAACTTTTCCTTGTCTCTTTAAAAAAATGCTTTTTTGTAGTATTGCACCTTGCCTTTTATTTTGTGACAAAAAATGTTAAACAGAAGAGAAACAAAACATTTCCAGATTTCTGTGAAGAATTTATAACATTTCAAATTGAAATGTAGGTGGATGAACTACAGAATCAGCGCTGGAGCTAAAACCTTTGAATTTCTGTTTAAATAAAAGTAAAGTCCAGTAATTGGAGAAAGATCATCTTTGGGTTAGAGATCATCTTTTAACACGTGTTAAGTATCCATATACGATAATTAAAACTTGAACTGGGTATGATTCTGTCGCGGTGACTGCTCAGAATGGGAGTTGAAGCTCAGTCCCCAGTTGGTTTTCTCTCCCCCCACAGAGGAGGACTTTGAGAAGCTGCCCAAGTCCACGGTGCCGGAGATGCAGCGCAGTAACCTGGCCCCTGTCATCCTGCAGCTCAAGGCTTTGGGCATTGACAACGTGCTCAGGTTCCCCTTCCTTTCGGTGAGTCCCACCTCTAAAGGCTGTCACCTTTTCTTGGGCTGAAGAGACATTAGGAGATGACTTGGTGGTAGCCCACAAAACCATTCAGCATTTCTCTGCTGGTTTGGAAAGCTTTGTCCCCTGTCAGGCAGCAAAGTGTGTTCCTGGGAACCGATAGTGCACATGATGTGTGTGGCCACTTAGAAACAAGCATTTATATTCCAGAGTTTGCTGTTAAAATTGTTGAGAATTCAGGAAAGTCTTAAAAAGACAAACTGTGAGATTCTGTAGAATTGTAACTGCAGTCCCTTTGCACTGAATTTATGAACAAGGAAGAATGTGAGAGCTCTTTCTTCATTTTTGGAGCAGAGAGTAGGTAGTTAAGGATTTTGCAAAAGAGGAAGATCTACGAACTCATGTTCTACGCTGAACTCATGATCTCTGCTGGTAACTTCAATCAATGCACATTTTCTCTTCACAGCCACCCCCTGCACAGTCAATGGTGCAAGCCTTAGAGTTGCTGTATGCCTTAGGAGGTGAGATTTATGCTTTAATGCTTTACTTTACTTTACTTTATTTGTAGCTATATTACAGGAGTTGTGAAACACAGCTTGCTGGCTTTTCATGCTTTTAAGTGCATGCCGCTTGCAAAGACTCTGCTCTAGTTTTAGTATTGAACTTGCCAGTTATGGACAAGTCAACAGACACAAACTGGTGATGAAAGGACTGACAGATCTTGAGAGCATAATTCAAAGTACTTTTGTACTATTTAGCTACTAAAAAGAGTATATTTTTAAAAATTCTGTTTTCTGTGTTGCTAATCACAGCTTATTCTCCAGTTCATTGGAGTCTGAACAACACTGGTGGCATATGGTTTAGTTTTAGGTGGTTCTGTGAGGAGCAGGGACTTGGACTTGAGCCTTGTGGGTGGGTCCCTTCCAACTTGAGATAGTCTTTGATTCTAAGTGTGTTCATTCTGGTTTTATTCATTATGCTGCTGTTGGATACTTTTAACACTCAGATCACACTGCAGTAATATGTTTTTATACCCAGTTTTCAATTCCTTTTTGTGTGGTGAGTGGGATGCCTGCTGCCTAATTTTGTTTATAGGAAGAACTGTTATATTGTTGAGTTTTTCTGACAGCTAATTCATCTTTTTGAATGCAACAAACTAAACAAAAGAGAAACTTGATGTGAGGCCAAGTAATCAAAACTATGCTCTGTTTGACTTTAGCTCCTTGCTTGTAGCTAATTCAGAGTTGACAATATTTGCTCCAAAACATAAACATGAGGCAGCATAAAGGAGATTGTGTAGGTTTTGGAAGCTTCCAGAGGTTTGTGGCTGTTTTTAGACCACTCACAGATGCTGTGCTGTAACTTGTGGCAGTCTGCTCTCTTTTTATTCTCGTGGAACTGTAACTCTGCTTGGCCAGGATTTTACCCTGTGCTGGTTTGGTTCCATCTTGCACAGGAGGGTTTCACTTAAGGCACTTGGTTCTTGGCACTTGGTTCTCTGCAAACTTCACAGTGGCTCAGGAACATGTTTGCAAGGATGAATTCACAGCCAAAACCACCTTAGGGAAATGGAGAGGAAAGTTCAATAAACTCACTGATTAGCTGGGTGATGTTTTGGCAGAAGTGTTCTGCTCATGTAGCTTCAAAGAGCTCTTATTCTCTTGGCTGCACAGCTTTATAGCAGTACAGAGAAGTGCTGATCTTGGTGTTTCAGATTGAAAGAAATGTCTGTGCATGTGTCTGATACATGGATTCACTCTTCAGTTTTTGCTGAAGTTTAAGGCGAAGTTAAATTTTAGGTGATGTATTACAAAGATTTTATAGAAGGTGCAGAGGTGAAGCTGCCCAAGCGTTTGCAGGTGCAGTGAAGACTAAATTTCTTTTATGCAAGTAGGAACATGAATTTCATCACTGGCATTGCAGTCACATGCAAAAAGGCAGTTTGGGGTCAGGCCCCTGCTGTGCCAGCGTGGTGCCAACTCGTGCAGGGCAGATGCTCCTAAGGCTGATAGCTGTGTTGAATAAACACATCAGTGTTTGTAGGATTATTTTTACAGTGGTGCAAACTGATTACATCAGGAGTATCTCTCCTCGGCCTTCTCCTTTGATGCGCTTTTGAGAGTCTGAGTTGTCAGTTTGAGTTTATTGGTTTTAAGCATAATTTAACAGAGAAATAAACAGGCAAAAAGTGGCTTTATTTTTAGTGTTATTTCAGGTCTTTGTTGAAGATTTGTTAGTGAGTTGTCACCTATCAGAAATAACTACCTAAGTTTAAAAAGGAAAGTTTTAATCCCTCAGTCTGTCACACACTAGTGGTTGTTACTTAAAACATTTTAGTGCCATGGTATTGAATAATCTCTCCTAAGCATGCTTAATTAAAATCTTTGTAATATCTTTTGCTAAGATCTTTAATTTCCTATGCATAGGTGGATTCAGTGGTTGCTTCCAGGATAATTTGAAGGAAACTTTCACCTATTCCAAACTAGTATCCATTGCAGGCTATATTCAAGCTTATTACTACAAATCTATGCACAGCCCCTATATAGATCATGTAAAATTGTATTGACATTTGTAGGATGCAGCAGAAGCCAAAGGATTTTGGCTTGATGCACCTGTAGAAAGTGGTGCATAAATATATGGAAATTTCTCCTTTTACCTACTTAGGAATGCAGTCATCTTTCTGTAGATGAAAGCCTATCTAAAGTATTAGTTGTGGTAGAACTTCAACTTCTCATATGGCACTAGTCAAATGAAAGATATCATACCTTAATTTCTCAAGATGCTGTGATTTTGTGTTTCAATATATTAGTTCACCATTGCACAAAAGCTGCCTTTGGTACCTGTTTCTGAGGAAAACACTGTGACAGTATGTGAAAAGCCTGGTAGATTTTGTTGGAGAGTGTAGGAGTGTGTGAGTGAATTACTGCATTGTCATGAGTTGATAACATATCAAATAATAAAATAAACACTGGCTAGAGGAATCTGTGGATTCAGAAGTGCTGACATGAGTTACAGGAGATCTCATTCCTTGACCTGATGTGTGGTTTTGCTTTTCTCTGTGAAACAGAGCTGTAGTGCAGCTGTGGCTTTGTTACCACCACAGAGTCTGACAAATAGTGTGTTTATATCATGGGAGAGCCATGGTTGTGTTTATATCATGGGAGAGCCATGGTTGTGTTTATATCATGGGAGAGCCATCTTTGTGTTTCCTCAGGTCCCTTTGCTGTGGTTGGTTATGCAATCTGCAGTGCCCCAAAGTCCCATTCTTGGGCTCTTACTCACTCCTGCTTGGGTAGCCTTTCTTTTGTGCTTTACCTCTTTGTCATACCTCATACAACTTGGCTTCTTGAAGTTTGCTATTTAAATTTTTATTCATTGCTGCCTTTCTTAGCAAGCTTTTTTTTTTTCTTATTATTGTTCCCTGTGTATTATATTAAAAAAATTCTGTCCTCTTGCAAAGGAAAGGCTTTTCCATTTGAATCTTTCCCTGCAATGTCAGCATAAAGCTCAGGGTTTAATAGGACCTGGTGCTTTGCATGGGTCACCCCTTGCTGCAGGGGTTTGACTGGAGGGAGCCAAAGCTCTGAAATGGTAAATGTGCAGGGTTGCTCAGGGAGAACTGGGCATCACAAATCAAGTTATCAGGCCTCCCTCCTGTGCCATCTCCTGGGAAAAGGCCACAACTGGAACATGACTGGCAGTTGAGTGGTCGATTCACGAGGCAGACTAAACTGTAGAAAACCTTCATCAGCTTTGTATCTCTTGTTTAGATAATAATCAATTCTTTTTCTCCATGACCTAATTAGATGTGCTTAGAAAAACCTACTGTCAGCAGAGCTTCCTGTTTCTGCAATAATGCCTGTTCCATGTTTATCCCCATTTCCCATCTCTTTCTTTACATCCCCATGAACAAAGATGTTACTAAATATTTAAAAAGGGGATCAGAGGTCTAACAGCTAATATTCCCTCTGGCCATGGCATTAACTTGGACTACAGGTTTTTTTAAATTACTGACAGTAACAGTGAAACTTGGTCAAAATTAAAGAACTTGTGTGTTCAAGTACTTTTGAAAAAAAATTCTGGTGACCCATGGGAGAGTGAAGGGGTATCATGGATCACCTTTAAGCTTAGTGTAATATACATTCAGCAACTCTCAGGTGCATTTGTTATATTTTAGCTTATAATTATGCTCTTTAGTACAATCTAAGTCCAAAAGAAGCCTTGCTGTGCTATTTTGCCTGTGTCCCAGCTACATTTCTTGATGTGCTGCAGGTTTGGATATGCACTGCCGATTAACAGAGCCTCTTGGAATGAGAATAGCAGAGTTTCCTTTGAATCCTATGTTTGCAAAGATGCTTCTGGAATCAGGTAGGAGAAAAAAGATCGCTTTCTTCACAGTCATGTAATTGTAATGTATTGCTAGACATTTGCTAAACTCAATCTATACTTCATCTTGGTATGGTCTGCAGTGAAAAGAACTAGTTAAAATCACTATTAAATAATTAATCTAAGACATTTCACAGTCTAATAAGTCTAACGTTTGCCTCTTAAGTTTTCTATTGAAAGCATTCACTCTTATCCAGGAGTTTATATATTTTTGTTTTAAATACTATAAAAAACATATTCTGCTTATTTTTCATTTTATTTTCCATGGGGGTAAATTGAATGGTAGATTTCCTTTATTGAATTTCTCCATTTACTCTTCAGGAAATTTTGGCTGCTCCCAAGAGATTTTGACAATTGCTGCCATGATGCAGATTCAAAACATCTTTGTAATCCCTCCAAATCAAAAAAACCAGGCTGTAAGTTCAGTTGTGTCTCTTCTTCTGGTTGTTGGTTTCACATTTCTTGACTTCTGGCAAGTCTTACTGGTGCCTATTACAGACAGCAACTTTGTATGAAATAAAATAAGGTCCGGAATGGTATCTCTTTGTTGTTGGTAAAAGAAGCAGCCAAATAACAGGGGAACCTTGGGGTCTTTTAGTAGTGCTAAAAACCTCCTTCTGAGGGCCAGAAACATGAAAGGTTATAAACCAATATTGGTCAGTGTAAAGGTTTGCAAAAAAATCCCCCAAAACCTTCCCACATACCACTTCCTTTTGAGATGAACAAAACAGGAAGGATATAGCAAATTCTGAATTGACAGCAAGAATTAGGAGCCTCATTTTAATGAATAGATATTCTTTATCTGTTAATTTTTCTAATTTCAGCTTTAGAAGTGTTCCTGAGTATAGGGGGGCTAGGAAAGTATTGCTGTTGCCCAGAAGAGCTACCCTAGATGGTAAGAGTTGTAACAGTCCCCAGGAAATATTAGGGTGAAGGGAACTGGGCACATCAAACATGAGTTCAGCAAAAATCAGTCTGCCTATAAAATGGTATTTCTTGTTCTGCAGGCCAGGCAACACAGAAAGTTTGCTGTGGAGGAAGGTGATCATCTGACCATGCTGAATGTTTATGAAGCCTTTGTCAAAGTAAGTCAGTTCAGGTGGATTTGCAGGAATGGGAGGAACTTGAGGTTTTCACTTCTGAGTCTGGAAGTCCTGGGTTCAAAACATCCTCAAAGCTTCCCAAGTCTATCAAGTGATAATTCTACACTGAAAGACTCTGGTCACCATTTACCACAGACCTTCCACAGTTCCTGTGAACAGGGAGTAGAAGAGAAATTTGTTGGGCTACAGCATGGAAATCTTATGGGTAGACAGCTGTATTTTCAAGGAGATAGGGATTTTGTCTTGGGGTTTGGGGAAAACAAATGTCCAAATTTCCAAAAAAAATAATATTTTCTCATGTTTTACTGATGATAATCTGCATTTAAATCTAGCAGTATTTTTTCTGGTGTTGAATTAACTCATTGATCATCATATCATGTTTTCCATTGGCCTTATATTTTTGGCCTGAGGTCTAACACCAACCTTAATACTGCTCTGTAAGCTGAGGTTTATTTAATAGTTTTGAAGTTGCTACACCTACTTGGGAGAAGTATATTTTGCTGGTACAAAGCACTTCTGTAGTAAAATACTTGCAGCAGTGCTGAATTGAAGCAATGTAACCACCCAAGTGTTTAAACATGACTTTTTTTCCGCAGCCACAAATCAGCCAGGCAGGCAGCAACTGAAATGTTGCCCTTCACATTTTGTATCTGTGTAATCCTCTTAGAAAAAGCAAAAGCTCTTGGAGGGAGTGCTGACTTCTGGAGAAACAGCTCTTTGCAGAGAGAAGACCCATGAAAACAGCACTGAAAAGATTGTTTACATTTTGAGGTTGAAAACAGATGAGTTTATGATCTGAGAGAATTAAATGGAATGACTGTTGCTCTTCTCTTTTACCACATATGAAGAAATGAAGCACATCTGACCCATAGTATTTGATCTGCTGCTATTTACGAGTTGTTTGAGATGTTTTTTAATTATTAGCAGTACATGCTTTTGTTAGTTGCTCTGTAAAATAGGTAATTTTCAGGGAAAACCACAATAAATGTGTTGTAGGAGACCAGAATTAAAATAGAACAAGGCTATCCAAAAGAGATGGAGTTTGCTTTGCTGATGGTATCTCATTGAGATTTTTTTTCTCTTCTCGTTGTACAGCACAGCAAGAGCTCCCAGTGGTGTCAGGAACACTTTCTGAACTACAAAGGACTTGTGAGGGCTTCTGTTGTAAGAGAGCAGCTGAAAAAACTTCTCGTCCGCTTTAAAGTGCCAAAGAAGTCCAGTGAAGGTGATTGTTTTTAAGTTTTTGTCCAATACATAGTGAAGGTAGTTTCCAAACTGATAGTCTGCTCCCTGCTTTTCTTGTAACCTTTGGAGTATTTTTATCCTGGCCTCAAAATAACGTTAATTTAGACCAGATTTTTTTTTTTGTCCTAAAAATGCCTGCAAAAGAGCACTTTAGCCTATTTGAACGATTAAATTTTAGTCCAGTCTTCATTAGTTGAAATTTGCAGCAGAAGTTATAGCCACTGATTATCTGTTTAATGGACAGACTTTCCAAAAGATTTGTAAATAGGTCACCCTGTTCCCTCTTTGAAAAAGGGCAGTTTTGTTCAAAGTGCTCTTCAGTCTGTGGGATGGGATTTCCAGCTGTGCTGTGTGTGCACGGGTACCAGGACTGGTTCTTGGCACTTATCTCTACCTGCTCTGACAAATCAGCCTTCAATGCTCACCTGTCACACTGGGCTGCTTTAGGGACTGTGAAACTCTTCATGGAGACACAGGTGGCAACATTCATTTTTTAGGCAGCAATTTTTGCTTTGCTGTGAAATTGAAATCAAAAGGAATTGCAGGGTTTGTCTGCTCTCCTGCCTTTGCTATCAAAGCCTGATGCACTCTGAAAAGTTGTTTGAGATGATTAAGTGGTATTTTAGGGATTTTTGCCATTCTGTTGACTCGTCTTACAGAAAGATTCTTCTTTCCAGGTGATCCAGATCCTGTTTTGAGGTGCATAGTTTCTGGATTCTTTGCTAATGCAGCTAAATTCCACTCCACAGGAGCTTACAGGTGACTATATACAGTTTCACTGCAACTGGTGCTTGGTTGGAAAGCTCCCCTGATGAATAAATCTAAGTTTAATTAACAAGCGGATGTTTCTCCTAATTTGCAATGAGAAACATGTGGCAGTCGATACGCTAAATATTTGAAGTTCTGTATTTGCAAACTGCCTCAGTGTTTATCTCTTCTCTTTGGCAAATATAACTAAAATTATTAATAGTGGGAAGTTTCCACTAGTAGTCATTAGATTGCATTAAGTTAAGCAAGTACAGTTGTAGTGCAGTAGGGTTGTAGCACTCCCAGAGCACTGAGTAAAAACCTGAAATGCTAGTTTTTCATTTCATGTAGATAAAACCCGTTTAGAACATCAAATTATTGATTGTTCCTTTGGCCAGCATTTAAGCCTAGTTTCATCCATTCATTAAATGCAACTGTTAATTTACTCCAGCCCTTTCATTCTTGCTTTTATTAACCATTCATACTGGGGCCAAAAGGAGCCAAATGTTAAGCAATAAAGAGAGGCACAGCCTGAAATAGGATCTTGCTTTCAAGGACTATCCGTGATGACCATGAGCTTCATATCCACCCCAGCTCAGTGCTGTATGCAGAGAAACCTCCACGCTGGTAAGTTAGAGCTGCTTTCTCTTCTTTGGGGATTTTTAAAAGGGTTTGCAGCATCCAAATTGAATTGCTTCTCTCCATTAGTGAGGAATAGCTGTAGAAGGTCACAGTTCCCACAGGAAGAATCCAAATGGCATTTCCTTTGCAGCATTTTGTAGGGAGTATCCAAATAAGTGAGGGAAATAGTGGTGTTTAACTGTCAAAGAAACCTGCAGGGGTTGGCAAGCAGACCCAGGTGACCCTGTTTAGTGGGCACATCTTGCACTGCAGATTGTTCTCCAAGTAGTCTCTGTATCTAAACAAAGCTAGGCTTAATTTAGTTTTATTTTGCCTATTAAGGAAATACCCTGTCAAACAGGTGCTGCAGAAAAGGCAAATGGATTGCAGGGAATGGCTTGCACATGAAATGCATGATGTGCAAAGTTATGGCAGCAGATTGAGGGAAGAACTGGCTGTACTTACCCCTAGCTGGGATATGATCATTCCATTTGCAGGTCAAAGGTCCTCAGAAAGCAAACAGAAACGTGTGTCCAGACCTCAGGTCAGCATGATCAGCCTTGAAGTATTTGGACTTTAAATCTTCACTGCCTGCTGCTGACACTTAGATGGCCTGGTGTCATGGCATCCTGTCACATAGGAGTTTAACTTAGCAACCTAAATTTCAGTGCTACTGCGGCCTGGGCAGCTGTCCTGTGTTGAGGGCTTCAGTTCTCTGCTACAGGTGTATAGGAAACTTGTTTTCATGCTGATTTGTTTTCCTCTGATTTATTTTTAGTTGTGTTAGTTGCCATGTCTCAGGATGCATTTGGCAAAGAGAATTTTGGACTCTTTCCTCTTTGCTTTTGAGAGCCAAATACCAATTCATGAGAAACCACAAACCTCAGGTGTTTGCAGCTCTGCTGTGTGTAGAAGGCAGATAGTGACTTAAGGATTTGGTAGCTGCCCCTTCAGTGCAAGGGTTTGCACTTCCTTGGAGAAAATGACCTTGCCTACTGAAGGTGACCTCAGAAATTGATTGCTCATTCTGGCAACCTGACTGTGCTGCAGTGGGGATGAGTCCACATGGTTGGATGTTCCTAAATCTCTTCCCAGGAGATGTTCTGGCAGGAGTTAAGCTGATTTCTTCCTCTGATGCTTATCTCACTTGTCTGCAGACTGGCGCCAGGGATAGTCATACTGGGGTTCGTGCCCTCCTTGTTGTGGGTGCAGGGTTTTGGTGCTTTGGACATCTTCCCTTATATCACAGAGTAGTTCATATTCTGTCTTCCAAAGCATCAGTTGTGAGTCCCCCTTGATCCTATTATAAGAAACACTCTTTCATATATACCTTGCACCCATATGGTCTGTTAGTATGTGAGGTTTTTTTCATGGCAATCAAAGGATTTTCTTGATGTGGAGAACTCTGACCAGCCAGAGAGGAAGAGGCAAGAGGCTGAGTGACAGCTTAAAGACTCTCTTGTCACTCTGTAAGTGCCACCTCTGGCAGCATGTACGTGAAACTGTCTAAATATGCTGTTAATCAGCTCTCCCTCATTGTTTGCCAGCAAACACTATTCATTTTTGTCTCCTTTCTCATAGGGTAGTCTACAATGAAGTCATACAGACTGCTAAATACTACATGAGAGACGTGACAGCTGTTGAATCCTCCTGGCTGTTGGAGCTGGCACCTCACTTTTACCAGCAAGGAACGGTACGGAATCGGCATAAAGGCCAAACGGTACCATTGCTGCACGAGCAGCTCTTGTATCTGAACTTTCTAAGGGTTTCTGTTTTGCTGTGATCTCATGGGACAGAAATTAAGTTGGCTCTGTTCATTGTAGTGGTTTTAATATAAAGGAAAAGGATAATAAGTTGATGCATGAAATGTTTTTCTGTATTTACAGCCAATGGATCTCTCAAAATGAGATTCATTTGCTGGTAAAGTTACGTTTGCCATCATATCACTTTGGCAAATGAACCTTCAGCCATTCTACACTTCAATGTAGGCACTTGGTAGCACTTCCCTGAGCAGCACTGTAGGTAGGTAGTGGTCACACTTAGCGTAATAATTTTAGGAGAGCCTTTACATGCTTTGCAAATGTTTGTGAAAATCCTGAGCCTTTTTATTTACGCATTAATTATGTTTACTGAAGAAAAATCAGTTCTCATCTGTTCAAATGTGAAATGGCAAAAGAACAGTTGCTGTTTGTGCAAACCCTTATTGCAGATTTCTGTGTGTGATACAGTTACCTTTTATTTACAAGTATCTTTTAATAGTTGTCACCAGCCTGTCCCATGTGAATCTTGTCAATCCAGACTTATTCACTGGTCATTCTGAGAACTGAATTGGTAGGAAATATTATCTAAATGTTAGTTCAGCTGGAGCTGTTGGTACCACATAGCCTATAAATACTGTACAGATTACCAAATTGAGCTTGTATTTGAATTTCCCATGGGACATGAGTATCTACTGAGCTTTATATTTTAAATTAATAAAATATTTCCAAAATCTGAGTGAAAAAATGCTTTTGCATATCAGACCTGTGAAAAAGGTGAAATGTTTGTCATTTATACATCTGCTTCACTGTTTGACTTCCTGGAGAATCTGGTGTTTGTTTTCTTTCACTTCCTTGGAGTTTTGTCAAAATTGAGACTCCTGTGGTGCACGGAGCACTTTAGGACACCTCTGTGGTTACAGTTCTCAACAGTTTGGCATCTGTTCATGTGATTGCCTTGAGAGAGGGTTTTTTTGTGCTCATGTTGGATAATTCATCTCAATTATCCAGACAATTCCCTTCTATAAATGGACTTACTAAGTAGCTGAGTATTTTCTGCCTTTTTCCTATAAGACATTTGACAAAGGCAGTGATGACCCCTGTGGGGCAGAGCCTTGAGCCTTCAGCTGCTGGGAGATGATCTGCAGACATGATGTAAAAAGGAGCTGAGCCAATGTTGTATCAAATCTGTTCTTGCAATAATTAGTCCTTTGACTCACATATTTACAGTTGTCACATAATTTACATTTAGCAGCCCTCACCAACACAAAATCCTGTTGTGACTTCTCCATGGGCTGAAGTTTGGGATGAGGTTTTCCTTTAGGTAGGTGGTAGCAAAGAGGACTTGTCTTGAATTGTGCCTACCTGACTGAGGGAATATGTTTTTCAGGGTAGTGCTGCTACTGCTGTAAATATTCTATGAAATTACATCAAAACCTAATTTTTACCATTGCCATCCTTTTGATTTGATCAAGTGAAGTCTGTTTGCAGTATGACCTAATAATTGCTTTAATCCTAAAGTAAATGGTAGCTCTCAAGGGTGGTGCTGTTTTTGAGGAAAATGCTCTCTTCCAGCCTGGTCAGTTATCCATATCAGCCAAAACTCTTGGGTATCCTTATAAAATATTTGAAGATTAGAAATATTTCTCTTGTTTAAAACTTGGAGTCATTAATGTAAAATTTGAATAGGTGAACTGTTGCAAATCACACAGGTTTATGTTAATATACAAATTTTAATTCATTAATTTGTAGATAATTGAATTAATTTATAGGTATTCAGACCCTTTTTCTACTGAAGGATACATCTTTGTGCTAGGAAGGAAAGGTATTATTCCTCTGTGAAGTTAAAAACAAATTACCACTGAATAGGATTCTGCTAAAAACTGTTTTTCTACAGCTTGATCTTGGTCAGTTATTTCTCATTCCAAGCTTTACAGAACTCTTTACATATTTCATTCCACATTTGTAGGTCTTTAAGGGCACAGAGATCCCAAAGATCCTGTGCAAGTTCAGGATTAGTACACTTGTTAAAATCTTGTCTTTCACGTACATTCTGGTGTTTTTTGTAAATGTATTGTTGGGAGTACATCTTTCTGTGCATTTTTACACCTGGAAAATTGCTTCCAGTGGGAAATTGTTCCTATGCTTGCAACTAGTACAGAAGAACTAGAAGTTGTTTGATTACAAGCCAGAATATCACTTTGGGGTACATATGGGTTTTTATTTAATGGGTTTACTTTAGTTGTATCAGTAACAAGCAGAGCTTGGATGGGTGTGGATATTTGTTTTAGAATTCATTTAAATTGTGTTTAAGGATAGAAAGCATTTTTGCTTTTGACTTTTTTTTAAAAATTTTTATGTATCTGCTAAACATTTTTTTTCCTTGTCTTTTCTTGCAGCATCTTTCCTTGAAAGCAAAAAGGGCTAAAGTAGATGACCACTGACATGAACTCCATTGTTGTGACATCAGAAGCAGAAGCTACCAGTGATTTCAAGCTGGCTACAGTCCATTCAGCAGTCAGTTCGTTAGCAATTTGATCTTCCATCAACCTAAATGCTTAAATGCCTGCCTGGATCTGTAGGGGTTTATGCATGACCAATACATTGTAAACCTAGAGCTTGCGTTGTGGACATTTTAATCTTGCCTACTTGACCTCTGTTGTTAATCTGGGCATGTTGCTCCTTTTAAATAGGTAGAAAAACAACTTAAAAAGTAAGAGGACATACAGGACCACAAAAAGCTGAAACCTTCAAGAAAGAAATGGATTTCCTGGAGTGGTACTGCCTTATGAGTGTGGGGAGTAGGGTACCCTGTCTCCTGTCACCCAGAGCACTGTGACTTACGCCAGCCAAACTGAGCCTGGCTCCTGCCAGCAGGAGCTCAGGGCAATCAACTACCCCTTGAAATGCAAGGTGCTGCCATGGAAACATTGTTGGACCATCCCAAACTGGTGCAGCTTGTGCTCCCAAGCAGTTAAAGTGTGCTGCCCGAGGCTGAGCTGGCCTGGCTCACGGTGAGAGCAGTCCCTGGGTACTGAAATGTCTGCGTTCTGCACATGGGAGTTGCTGTTTGGAGAGGGGGAGAGAGAGCAGCTCAGTATTTTTAAGATGGATTAATTTTCTGCTCAGTCAGGGGACTAAAGATGTATGTTCACAATCAATCAAGTTCACAGACAGAACTTTTTTTTTCTCTCATAGGATGAAAAAGAAACTAACCTTCCACTGGTTGGAAATACCAGTAAATTTCACCTAGGGAATATCATGGAACTCTGGTTTTTTAGCCTCTGTTGATCAGCACAGAAGGAAACGTTCTGTGCTTTCCTATAAGGAACAGAGTCCTTTATATTTCTTTTATTACAAATCTGTTCTTTACTGCTTGGGACTCCTTTTCCTCTGTTACTGAGGTGAAGGATGCTCTGAACAGTTGCTGCTTTAATCGGGATTCCATGGCTACTTTTCAGTAAGGAATTATGCTTCTTTGGGTTTTAACAAGACAGCTTGGATACATGTATATACTTAGTTCCATTTTCCATTTTTACCTATTGATATTTATTTTAGAAAGACATTGCTTGAAAATTTTATTTTTATAATTCAACTGATTTGATTAATGTGTTTTTTGGCACATTAACTTTAATTTTCTTCTTAAAAAAATGTAAATAGGCAAAAATTTCTACGTAGAAAAAATGCCTTCCTCATCACAGGACTGCCTTGAAAATTTTCTTGAGAGCTTCTTTACCTTGTCCCTTCCAAATACCTGCAGAGAGAACACGTTGTGCCGTGTGCACTGTGTGGTCTCCTCAGTGTGTCTGTCCTGACTGCCAGCACAAACACATGTACCAGTCTCCAGGAATGGCACCAGCAGCATGAAAACTGTGTCACCTTCCTCCTTGTTGTCCCTGTGACCCTCACCTTTGTATCACTCTCGTAGACTGGAAGCTCCTCGGGGCAGGGACTGTCTCCTAGCCAGAGCTGAGAGCAGTGTTGGAACTCACTAAAAAGATTCAATTTGCAGGTTTTTTTTCTCTTAAAGGATCGGAGAAAGAGCTGAATATGAAGACTTGTCAGTTGTCTGTGTTTCTCTGTCCTCTGGAAGTATTCTTAAGAAAAATAAAACTGTTGAATTGAGGAGTTTGGGAATGCATTACTTTGGTCTGAGCAGGGGGTGATTCCCCAGGGTGCTGGGTGGGTGTGTTGGGGCTGGGCTGGCAGTGGGTGGCCACTGCATTTGCCAGCTCTGAGAATTTTGGGTGGCTCTAGAGATCTGCTTTGTCCCAATGTTCTTTTACCTGGCTGCACAGCTGCAAAATTTCCTCTGGGAATGATTGTGATTCCTGCTGAGGTCAGAACCCAGGGATGTGCAAGCTTTGTCACACGCTGCAAACCATCGTAGTTATGTATGAATGAGTGCAGTAGGTCTTTATTGACAAAAAGAAATTGAGACTTTTCTTGTTAGCAGTTTTACAAACTCTTGAGGTATCACCACACCCAGAACAGGCAGACCTTACACTAGAGATGCAGGCTAAGTGTTACTAGATCCAGACTTAGGGTCACCTTTAGAGAGAAAACTCAAAACCCCGCATCAGAGATGTGGGCCCTTGGAAGACAGAAAACTTAAAGAATCCCCTGAAAATATTTTGTAAAGCTTTGGCCTTCAGCTCCCTGCTGGATTAGTACAGAGCATTCTGCTTTAGATAGCTTTGTGTAAGGAGGTGCCTCACTGCCTTGGTGGTGGCTCTTGGCTGCATTAATAGGCTGTTGTGGGGGAGGTTGGAGTAGTTTGAAGATGGTTGTCACGAGTTTAAAAAACATTTAAGGATTTGCACCCTGGATTTTAAATAAGGTTAAAATGTAAGCCTGTTGAATCAAAATACTGCTTGGAATAGAAGTAATTTCACTGTTGGGAAGGAGACAGATTTTTTAAAAAAGTAAATTTACTACCCACTGACATCAAATGACTGGGGGGGTAAAGAAAAGGTGCATTCCTTAAGCCCCTCAGAAAGTGCTTTCTGGTTTCTACTCAGGACTTTGGTAGTGCCAGCTCTAGAAGAAAATGAAGTTAAACTAGAATAAAGATTCAGCTGAGAAAATATTAATTGAAATATATTTCCCATCTTGTGGATTAAAAGTAACTCTGATAAACTAATGGGAAAACAGTCACAACCCTTTCTGGTTAATCTGAAGAAAGAGACAGGTAATTAAAAGCTGGGAGTCTTGGTTGCAGGGAAGCAGAGAGTCTTTCAGAATCCTTTTGGAAGCACCAGTGTCATGGATAACTGCTCATCCTGGGACTCTGGTAACTCTCATTGGACTCAGGCAATTTCACTGAGAGCAGTGTGGAAACAGGTTTATTACTCTAATTTCATAATATTTATCAAGTGATCAAACAAGTATTGGCAAAGGGAGTTGACACCGCAGCTCAGCATTTAGAGTAAGTGACTCTGCAAGATGACTGTATCTTGTGGAAAAACTGTTCTATCCAGTTTTTGGCTTAAAACTCGCTGCATTTTGAGAAAAGTGCCAGTAGATGGCAGGCACCGGTTTGAAAAAGTATCTTGGGGAAAACCTGATTGGCCAATTCTTCAAAAGTTTCCCTTATTCTTCAGTTTTAACATTTAATCAGTTTTATGGTAAGTGGGATGAGAAAGGGTAAAGGAAAAAGCTGTTGGTGGCTGTGGGATAAAGGTAGTATTTGAGGTGCCGAGATCAGTGAAAATCCCTGAGGGATGAATGTTTTAAAACATGCTGGTTTAAAAGCAAACACAGAAAATGCCCTAAAAACCCCCCAGAATTCCCAACCAGGACATTTCTGTAGTGGTTCTTTTGCTTACACCCTGAGTCATAAAAAATGGCAGTTTGTCCACACTTCATATTCACTACAAAGGAATCTTTGAGCTGTGTTGGATTCTAGCCACTACTGTAATAAACTAACAATTTAGTGCAAAAAACCCCAAACCCCAAACCAAACAAACAAAAAAAAAATCCTCCTGTTCTGTTCGTGGCAGCATGGCAGATGTGATTTATCTCAGAGGATGCGGGAGTATCTTCCTGCTCCATTCCAAAATTGGCTTTTGCAGGGCTGGGGATGTGCAAGGCTGTGAGATGCAGGGGTTGTATTTGGCTGTTACGCCAATTATGAACAATCAAAAATTGCCTGAAAAGAAAACCCCTCTTTTCTCCTTTCTAGAATAATAGGTAGAATTTAAAATGCATTTAAACTCGACTTTGAGATTTTTTTGAACTCTCCCTTACAGTTCCTGGAGTGCACAGAGCATCAGGAGAACCACTCAAGGAAATCCCTGGTGATGAGTTCACTGTGGGACTGGGAGATGGCTGCAGCTGCACATCCCACTCTTGCTGTTTCCTTGCTTTCCCAGGTGCAGGGTTGCTCCCTGTGCTCTCCTCCCAGGCTTGGTGCTGCAGGCAGAGGCAGAAGGGGTGGAAAGCTGAGGTAGAAGCAGCAGAGGAGGAGGTTCCTGTCCTTGGGGTGTTTCTGATGTCCTCCCACAGATGCCTGGGTGGGTGGGTGGGTGTCCCTGCTTGGCTTGTGCAGCCTCTGCCTGCAAGGCTCCCTTCAAGGTCTCCCACCTGAGCAGGGATCACTCACCAGATCCCGGTAGAGTTTCCAACCTGTACTGCTTTGCTTGGAAAAGTCAAAACTTACAGGAGGGAGAGCAGGACAGAGCAATAAATCACAACAGCTTCTTGGTTCCCTTCAGCCAAGAAATAGATTGTTTATTGCAGACGCCTGTTGGCAGAGAGAGGATCCCATCAGACAGGGAATGTTTTGATGTCAGGAAACATCTTCCATGAGCCAGGTTTTATGGAACTCCTACTGCTTCTCTCTTTGTTGTCTGGGGAGATATCAGGGTTTCATAAGCTGTGCAAAGATCCTGCAGCCAGGGCAGGGAAAGGACTCTTGGGGATGTGCTGGGACCTGGAAGAACCAGGATCATATTCAGTCCTGCCACAGGGAGCAGCATGTGCCTGGCCCTGCTGCTGTGCTGGCACAGGCTGGGGCAGTGCTGGTGGAAGACATCCATCACAGAGGCAGCTGTGGATGTAAATACAGCCTGGGACAGTGTGAAATAGTGATGGCCATTAGGAGCTGTCAGAGCAGCCAGGACACCAGGAAGGCTTTTTGCAGCTCCCTGGGGATGCTGGGCAGCCTGGCACATGGAGGGGGGTTGTGTCAGAACTGCAGCATTGTTTGACAAATCTTGTCTTACTCAAAATCTGTCTTTTTGGAAATTGCAGCTGCTGCTGGTTCAACCCTTTGCATCGCACGGGTGGGAAAGCAGTGTGTTAAGTGGTGAGGGATTGATCAGAGCAGCCTTTAAGCCTCTTGGTTTAGATAGAGGAGCAGAGAGTGATTCCTCCTGCAGCTGACTGCAGGGGACTTGCTGCACTGGAGCGTTTCCAGAGGAGGTCGTTCCTGGCTCTCTTGCAAACCCTGCCCTCAGAGCTTCCCTGTCTGAACACCGTCATGGCAGGGAGTCAGTGCAGGGTTTGGACACCTGGTCTGCCTTGCAGGGCTCACCACGGAGAGAAGGAGACAGTTCTGGTGGTTTGTGTGTGCCTGTGCGTGTGCTTCTTGTTGGCAGCAGGGCACATCTCCCTTGCTGTGCTGAGAACTGGGCTCCCCCTTTGTCTGGCCAAGGGTCCCCACTTGGTGATGCTTGGAAGGTGTCCACATCCCCCAGCACTGATTTTCCAAGCAGCTATCAAGACTCACGTTATGTTCTGTTTCTCATCCTGTCCCCAAAATATATATGGAAAAGGCTAATTTAAAGTGAATTCTATAAATGGCAAATGGCCCTATTCAAACCTCATGAAGCCCTGCTCAGAAGGTCCCCACTGGTGCCATTTCGTGGGCAGTGTGTACCCCACTCTGTGCAGGGTACTCTGTGTGTGATGTGTGACACTGTGCAGGGTACTCTGTGTGCCCTTGGTGTGATTCATCATTGCACCTTTCAATTTCAGCACCATTCGGAGGCCTCCTGAGGATGTGCTGTACCACAAGGAAGGCTTGTGAAGATGATGAGGAAATCCAAGTGGGAAGCACTCATCATTGAACAGGGAATGAAGGCAGCAGGGGTTGGTACATGTTGGTAAGAGCAGCTGCTGCTCTGGATCTGCTCCATATCCTCCTGCTGCTCTCCATCCAAAAGCTTTTCACAGACACCTCCTAACTCTCGTCCCTTTGTCACAAAGTCCTCTTGAGTCTATTTAAGGGTTGTCTTGTGAGTGTGAGGAGTGGAATACAGAGGGAAGATGTATTGTAGAAGGAAATCTCAGGGACTGGGGAGGCTGAAATATGTGGGAACCTGCTACTCAGTCATTTGAGTGAAGTTCCCATTAGGGTTTGGAAACTTTCCAGGAGCCCTTGTACCTAAGCAAGCAATTACTTCTGGCAAGACAGGAGTTTTAGGCTTTGCCAGAATTTGTGCATCAGGTGCAGTGAGAGTGGACAGAGCCTGACAGAGCTTTGCCCAGGGCACAGCCACAGAGACAGGCACAGTACCTGTCACCATCACAGCTCTTCCCAAGGTGTGTCCTCCAGGGAAAAACACCTTCAAGGACTCCAGAGTCACTATTGACCACTTTGGAGCAGGCTGCTTTGTGTATTTTTACCGAAGTTAGTAGATAAGTACTGAATATTCACCTCTTCCCTCCAGAATTTAATTCTGGAATAACTTTTTGGCTGGAAACAAGGAACTGAAACATGTGCATTTTGCTGTTGACTTTGTCTCTCTCTGAGTAAATCCACTTGTAGTTCATTTTACTGAAGTGTAAATATGGGTGAAATTTTATCTCCTACAGCAGTAGGAGACTGCAGTGTCTGTCAGATTTATTGACACCCACAAACATGATGCTTTCTGGAAGGCAAAAATGGTTTTGGCAAGCGGGTTTGTGTGTTTGGAATTTTGTCACCAAAACTGGCGGAGATGCTTTGAGAGAAAACTTTCTAAAACTGGAAGGAGTAGATTGCTGACATCTGATATTTCTCACTGCTGACTGATCTTTAAATGCTGTGCTTGATTTCAGTTGCACTTTTTTCCTCACTTCACTCTCTTTGGCTGAGTGGCAGAAAGTATTTTGCCACATGCACTGTGCTTTTCCACTGCAGAAAGATGCAGACCTGCAGAGGAAGCTTGTTTCCTCTCCCTTTCTGTTCAAAAACCTCTGAAAGAAGCAGGGTGAAATCTCAAACCATGGATAAAGGGTTAGAATATTCGTTGGGAAAAAACAACAAAAACATTTAAAATGAAGGTTTTCAGTGAAAAAAAACACAAATTAAGATTATGGCTCTATCACTGCCCAGGTGTTGAGGTGTGTCTCTCCAAGCTGAGCTTTGAACACACACAAACACAAACACAAACACACACCAGTCCAACTCACTGAGCCTTTGCAGTGAAATGAAAATGTCCTTCTAGAGACTTCCATCATCTCACTTGCTCCTGCAGGCTGGTGCTGTTTTGGCTGAAGGGTTGGTGTGGCACAGTCAAGGTGGGAAGCGTTGAGAAAGCTGCAGTCAGCGGGCTGCTGTTAAAATCTTGCTGCTTACGTGATGCTGAGCAGATGATATGGAGCTCCTCATGGAGCAACACTGGGCAAACACGTCAGGAAAGATGGCAAGTGAATAAAAATTAATGACTATGAGGAGCAGCTTTTCCAGGCTGTGTCTTGTCTGTGCAGCCAGGATGGTTTGGTGGTTTGGAAGCTCTTTTAACATCTTTAAATCCCTCATCAGTGTAGTGTAAACTTGCATAAGTTATTTACAGCTACATGCATGAAAGGGCTCTGAGAGTGAGTCAGGGAGCTGTCAGGGCTGAGTTTGGGTGTCTGGCTCCTGCAGTGGACACCACAGCCTTGTGTGGGTGTCTGATCTTCCATGCACTGCAAAGGGACTGCTTATGCCAAAGGATAAGGGGCATGGCACCCAGTTTGCTAACTGAGATACTTGGGATAGCCAGGGAAAAGTGAGTTAGAGGTGGTAGTACCAGGGCAAACTCAGCTCTTTGAGGTACTGTGAAACCTCTCATGGAACTGGGTTTCTAAAATTGGTGCAGAGAGAGGTAATCCAGTTCTAAAACTGGAAGCCCAGAACTCAGACACCAGTGAGATGCTGATGGCCAGCAGTGATTTGGCACTCCCTTTTCTGAGGGAGAGGGACACAGTCCATTTCGTTGGCCTGTGATAGTAACTGTGCAAAGAACTTCAGGATGGTGAGTTCCTGCAGCACACTGCTGCAAAATGTAAAATTGCAGCTGTAGGAGGAGATAAGTGATGAATTCCTGCCCTGCATGTTGGCTCAGGTGCATTCACTCAAAATACGTGGGACTTCCAAGCCCTCTTCAGTTGCAAGTGGTAGCACTCAGCAGCTCCAGGAGAGGGGTCAGGGGGCCAAGAGGGGACTGGGCACCTCCTGAGCACAGATCAGCTCCCCCAGTAACAGGGAACCGATATCAAAGACCCTGTGGCTGCAGCCGGGCAAAAGCGCTTCACAGAGAGCCCCAAATCCTTCTGCAAGAGCTGTGGTGTGTTTGGTGTGCTGGGCAGAGCATCTGGCTGGGGGTTTGGGACAGGGCAGGAGCTGGGACCAGAGCCTGGCCCCACGAGCTGGTGCAGACCCGGGCGCTGGGGTTAATGGGGAAGGCTGGGGAGCCCGGGATGCTGACAGCAGGGCCAGCCGGGCCCGGAGGCACTCAAGTAACAAATTGAACGGTGAATATCTTAAGATGACTTTGGTTTATTGTCCAGATCAGGTCAGTGGAAAAAATATTGGGAGACTGAACAAAGAGACAGGCTGCTTTAGCAGATAAATGGACTGATCATTTCGTATTGAGGAACAATCTCTAAAACATAGTTTACTGTGCAGCTGAGGGCTGAAGCATTTGCTGATGCCAAGAGCTCCTTCTCTGACCCTCGGCACGCGTGGAATTAAATGGCGCGGTGTTTTTTGATGGTTAAACTCCCCGAAGAAGACACTCCATTTGTTACCAGGGCTCTGATGAAGTAAAGTGTGGTTTATATGTACGAGGCTGGCCTTCAACTCATCTCAGAATGAATGGAGAGGTAAAATTGAATTTTACACTCCTGCTGCTATGATTAATGTTCGGGCTCTGGGAGCTGGTGCTGGCCGCGGGAGGGCAATGCAGGCTCGCTGTGTGCAGGATCCTCCTGCCTCACTCATGCTCAGGGAGCCAGCGAGAGGGGGCTCTGCATCAATGAATAGCTGCTGTAGGAATAAACCCGTTAGCACCATAAATCCTGCTGTGCCCGTCCCAGCGCAGCACTCCGACGTGAGGCCGCACCTGACAAAGGAATAAACTTGTTAGATGAATAAAAGAGCAGGTGGACATTAAATCAGGGTCTAATGGCAGGGACTGAGAGGGCTGGGCAGGGGTAAAGCTGCTCAGGGAGGGGCTCAGTGTTGGACAGGGACCTGCGGGTGACCCTTCAGCCACCTCCAGGCGGATACAGCTCCATCCTCTGGGATGGCTGGGAGGAAGGCACGGGAAGATCCCAGGGGTTTGAGAGCTTCTCATGGGTGGGACAGGGGCATGCCCCACGGTCCTGAGTGGGTGTGTTGTTCTCAGCCACCACAGGAGAAAAGGACAAGGTGGGACCTGTCCTTTGGGACTGAGTGGCTTCTGTAGAAGGGAGCTGGGAGGATCTGTGGAGCATCCTTGCACGGGTGGGAAGTGGTGGCAGCAGCACTCACCTTTGCACTCTTGTTCCGCTCCCTGGGACTCTGCTTGTCCTGCTGGGCAGAGTGTGCTGTGTGCCTCTGACTCCTTTCCCACAGTCCCAGTGGGGAAACAAGCTTCTGGGAAAACCTTCACTGGTCAAAATTGTTCCCCGGCTCTCCTGCATGTTCTGGGCAGTCTTGCTGCTTCATCAACATGGTGGTGATCACCTCCTTCACCTCGACCCCCAGCTGCCTTAGTGATGGCTCACCAGAGTGGGCTACAAATAAATTCTCCCTTCTGGCTAATTCTTGGATGTGGGATTGATCCAACCCCATTCACTGCTCAGTGCCCCAGATTTCCTTGGCAGCATTTGAACCTGTGGTAGGATACTCAGCTGTTAAAGGGTGGTGTGTTCATTGAAAATATACATTTCAAAAGGTATAAATTAGGAAAATGGGCTAAGTACTGCAGAGGACAGTTCCTATGTTAATTCAGGTAGTGGAATAGTTTTCCTGAGATTTACTGTACTATGTGACTGAAAATGGAGCAATTCAAGCCAATGACACACACTAAAAGTAGAACAAGGCAAGCAATTCTCTTTCACCATCTCTCCAGTCCTGAGCTCAGGACTTTGAAAGGCTAAAGATCAGAGCTGGTAACAGGGAACAACATGGAAACTTGTTAGATCTGCTCTGCTGAAACCAACAGACTCCCACCTATGTGATTGTAAATAGAATGATGTAAATCATTGCTTCTTTTTCTTTTTCCTTCATAAAATTAACTTTTACATGTCAAGTATTGGGTAAAACCTATTTTACTTTTTATTTTTCTGTTGGATTGCAAAATCAGGAATACTGGTTTAGATCTTATGACTTATTTTTTGTTTTTAACTCCAGATGAGTTACTTTGGTTTGCTTTTAGCTATTTCTAAATTAAGGTACGTTTTGAAGGTTCTCTCACTAGAAATGATTCTCTCAGACTCATCTTAAGATGTGAACAGTACTCTGCCCTTACCAAATGTGAAGTGCACAGGGCAGAAAGTCTGTTTGCAGGAATGGCTCTTCGTGGGTAAATTTCTCAGCTGTTGAGAACGAGTGGATTCTTTTCAAGCAGCACTTTGCTATTTTTGAAAACAGTTCCCTGCTTCCAGAGGCATGACTGGAGAGGCTTCTCCATCCTGTGTCCAGGTACAGTGGAATTAAACACTCCCTGCCCTAAGGAGGGCTCTGCTTTCCAGCGCTCCCCAAAACCAGCTTTGGTCTTTAAGCTGATATCATTTAGAAGCTATTAAACAGTGCTGTTTGTTCTACCTCACTGTGCAAAAATAATTTTGTTTTGCTTTCTGCACTACGGAGCTGAGAGGAAAAGTTCTGTTGGTGAGGGAGACGAACTTTCTATGGTAAATCTGAGCCCTCCAGCCCAGGCTGGGAGCAGGGGGCTTTCAAACATCTGCTTCAACACAGCCCTCTCTGAGCCCAGCCACGGGCAGCCGCTGACAAACAATGAACGGCTGAAGGATAACAATGAGTCAGGTGAAAAAAGGAAATTGTTTTTTTGACAATCTGCTGTTGGGTGGGAGAGGGGGGCGAGGTAAAAAACCCTGTAAGAATGAAAAGCCTAGGAGGAAGGGGATAAGTTAACATTAAATGGGCATGTGGTGACAGGGAGGGAAATGGTGGGACAGCTGGAAATGCAGCGGGAGCCTGGAGAAAATCGATATGAGATAAGCGTTCCAGGGGTAGTGCTGTTCATCAGGTGACAAAGTTAAAGGCAGCGAGACACTAAAAGTGAGAAAATATCACTGACCCCCTGCAGTATTGATCAAACAGCTGAGACACTCAAGGCCAAAGTCACTAATAAAGTGAGACGTATCTGCAAGGAGCCCATGAGAGCAGATGAGCTGGCTTCCGAAGGTCTTGAAAATAAAAATAAAACATATCTGCAAAAGTTCTTGTTAACCATCTTCTTTGTCTTGTTAAGTGCAAAGGAGACAAAGCAGCTTTGTTGGGAGGCGGAGAGGAGAGGCATCAGGCTTGCTGTGCTATTTGAAAACTGCCTGGATTTTTTAGAGAGAAGAAAAGGAGCCTGTGATGCTGGGGAGGGCCAGCAGCTCTGCTAGGTCACCTGCAGAAGCCACCTGAGCTTTGGGTCATGGCCCAAGCCTTAAATGGGTCAGTCTGGTCACCTGAGCACCTGTGGTGACACCTGTGCACATCTGCCTCAACACCCCTCAAGGCACAAGCCTTGAATCAACTCTCACAGGCAAGTTCAGGTGATTTGGGCTCCTTGGTTTCGTCTAACTGCACGTGGCTGAGGGAAGCAGGTGAGGACAGGCCTCTGCCAGGACACGGGCACTTCAAATAGGAACAATAATTAAATTAACAGAAGTTTATCTCCTGCCTCCTCCCCCTTGAAATGCCTGAAGTTGTGCCTGGAGGATTTGATGCTCTCATTTCCTGTTTGAAGTAGGCTCAGGTCAGCTTGTTGTGTTGGTGTAGGCACAACCTGCAGCTATCCTTGGCCATCCCATGAACTAAAACCTGCCCCAGAGCTGGATGAGAGAGTGTTTGGGCACTGCTGTGTGTTAGGAACTGTCCAAATGTTCCAGCTCCAAGACATTTCAAGAAGACTTTTTTCATGGTGAGAGGACAGTGTGAAAGGAGAGAGGTAAGTAGCTGTTAAGAGAGGGAATGTGTTTAAAAGTGTTGCCTGGATAAAGCACCCAAAGAGATGAATGAGGCTGTGTGGTTGGCTACGGGGGGAACGGAGTAATTTTATTTTTGGGTCTTGATGTTACATGTTAAATAATAAGAACCCCCCTCTCCTCTCTTTTTGAAATTAAAGGGACCAGGAGAGCCTTTTCACCCCCCCTGTTTTTAATGGGTGAAGTTCTTGAGTGGTTGTTCTCTGGGAAACACCTAATTTAAAGATTTGACACAGGTCCAGCTAATCCCTTGCACGTATGTGGATTTTAAGTGAATAATTCTTAGATAAGTGAATCTGTGCAATGAAAACCCAGTACATTAGAATAGCTTCTTTTGTTTACTATTTTTATCTTCCAGCAAAATCTTTGCTGTTTCACACACTTTAGAAATAGGTGAATTAGAAACTGAATGTTCTTCCTGACTTCTTCAATGCTGAAATGCCCTTTTATTCCAGTTCTTAGTGTGTCTAGGAAGGGCAGTGTCCCAGAACTAGTCAGAAACAACAGAGAGGGTCTGTTTAGGTTATTCTGTTGAGCTATTTTAGTTATCCCAGCATTTGCACCGTTATCTGTTCACATGAACTGTTATCTTCGTGCACTTTTACCTGCCTTTATTGTGGTTGAATACTGGGAAAACAGAGCTACTTGGGAAAGAAAAGGAAAAACTCCACCCTTTTGTTAATTTATTTTATGAAAGATAACTTCCCCTGGCTCCTGTCTTTCCTCTGGCTTTTGCCCCTCTCCCTTGTGGAGCAAAGCAGGAAAGGAAGATGAAATAAATACTGACTTGCTAACTGGAGGTAGACATGAGATCCCTGCAGAGGTGAGGATGTAGTGCCCTAAAAGCATCTGTGCTGTGAGAAACTCTAGCACAGGAACTGGCAGCTCCCCCAGAGGAGGTATTTTGGGGGGAAGAGAAGAGTCCACAAAGGAAGCTGACAGAGGAGAAGGGATTTATGTAGCTCAGCTGTAGGGAAGAGAGGTTAAAGGAATTGCTGGATTCATCAGGTTTCTGTGATAGTAAAAACAACTGCACCTTAAATTCCTGTCTGAAGACCCTAAACCCAGAAGACTGGTTTTGTTTGTTTGTTTGTTTGTTTTTTTTAATGGATAGGGTTACCATTGGAAATGCTTGTAGAATTTAACTGAGACATTGACCATTTTATAGAGAGCAAGGTCAGATCAGTAGGCAAAGAGAGATTAATTTAATGAAATCAATATGTGATTGCTAAGCCTCATAATAAAATCTTAAATAAGAACTTTGGAGAGAAAAATGGATTACATTTGCAGGGTATAAAATGGAACAACTGTTTGTTCATGAAATACATTTGCAAAGGTTTAGAAAATGATTGACTTCTTCCTCTCCCCATTTCCTCATCCCTTCATGTGACAGAAAAACCAGTAACCTGTTTTGGGATTTTTCTTCTACTGTTGGGTCTTCTGGCCTTACAAGTTTGAACATGTAGTGGGAAAAAGAGGAAAACCCCACTGCAACCCTTTGCACCTCTGTCCCTTCAGAAAGGTACAATTATGCTTCTTTTGGTGTTTTCAGATGTTTTCTTTCAACCAGATTTCGTTACCTAAGTCCAGAGCAATAATCAAGATTTTTAAAAGCTCACTGATCTTGGGCACGTGACTGTGGGGTGCACAGATGTTTCTTGCACACCCTGTTGAGTTTCATATTCTACTGAGTCTGTTAAATTTCATAATTTCATTTCCTAGGAAATCAGGTGAGATGCTTGGGCAGACAGGGAAAATTATGAAGGAGATGAACCTGAAGCAGCTTAGGTGCAGGAAGGTGCTGATGGCCTCCAAAGTGCAGCATTCCCCTGCAATAGGCTTTTCTCCCTAAACATCTGAATTCACTTGTTAACTTTGCTGGCAGGATCCCAAAGGGGTTCAGTTACATCCACTCTTAAAACAAAGAACTTTCACTCGCCTTTCAAGGAATGTTCTTTGATTTAAGAGTAGCTCCTTACCCACTTTTTCATGCAGCTTGGACATCCCACTTAGCTTGTCTGCAGGTGTTGAGGAATGCAGTGTGGCTGTCCCACACCCCCTTCTGCACCCGGGCTCCATCCCATAGCTGCTCTCCCCCTGCCTGCACCCCTTCCCAAAGCTGAGCCACCTCCTAATGTGCTGCTCACATGGAGCCTTTCCCAGAGCTCCTTCCTTCCCGAGGAGCGCCAGTCCCAGGTCAAACTGGGGGGACAGGAGGAGCTGGGCAGCGCCACCCCAGCAGGGGGATAGGGGATGATGTGCCAGCCCTGGAGTGTCTGTGAGCACAGCCAGGGCTGTTGGTATGGAAACTGCCGGCTGTTTAGGGGCAGGCACATCCCCAGCACCACCCTGCTATTTGTACTTGTCTCATTAGTATTGCTCCTTGCATTTTCTTCCAGTGCATGGGTAGTGGAGGAGGGCTGGAGGGAAGGGCTGGTGCAGGGGGAAGAAAGCAGTGATTTGTGGGATGGGGATCCCAGCCTGGAGAGGAGGACACTGACCTGGCTGAGCATCCAGGGGCAGCCCCGGCTGCTGCTGTGTGCTTGGGTGGGGACCGTGGTGGGATTTAAGATTGTTTTCACCTCTAAGTGCCAGTTATTCATATTTTAATTTCGAAATATTCCCCAACAAGCCCACAGTTGTATTGAAAGCAAGCCATTTCCTGAGAAACCTGAAGAGGTGTTATAAGACTTCCGAGACTGTGATCCAAGCTGTTGTGCTCATCCTTGATGAGGAAAATCTCCTGATCGGTCCAAAACTTTTTTATTAGCAAATAAAAAAGTATTAAAAAAAATAGCAAATAAAACTGTTTGAAACAGTAACAAACAGTAACTTCTTTTTTTTTTTTTTTTTTTTTTTTTTTTTTTTTTTTTTTTTTTTGAGGTAAAGAGAATTCTGGATTTTTCAGGGCAGAAATCTTTACCCAAACAGCAGATGGAGCTCTATAACCACCCTTCCATTGGTGGAGCACGTTGTCCTTGAGGGATGATGGTTTTGTTTGGATATTCCATGGTCTTGTGTAGGCTGGGTGTAATTATGGTGGGGAAATTGAACCCTGATGCATCTTTTTTATTTTGTGTGTCTGTGTATGCAGTAACCTGCCTTCTGAGAGCATTGCTTGTGATTTTTTTCCCCTCTTGATCAAGAGGTTCCCAGAATGGTCCTGCTGACCTCCCAGAGGGATCCTCCCTGTCCTTTCCTGAGGTGGAATTTGGGGTCACAGATCCTGGTCTAGTGAAATGCAGTTATTTTGGCCTCCTGGAGATTTACAGGGGTGTGGAGAGGACAGGACATTTGGTGAGGGTGGAGAGTGGGGTATTAATTCCTACTTCATTGAGGAACACACAAATAAGAAACCTGGATGGATCAAAGGAGAAGATTTAGCCCAGTATCAGTTCAGACAAGTTTTTGTTAATTGAGTCTTTTTGTTTGTGTTTCATCAAGTTCATTGTGATGTCTTTAAACACTTTCAACCAGCTAAATTCCTGAATCAGTAAGGGGGGGTGCGGGGGGTGTGGAATTCTTCGGCCATATCCAGGTAGCAAAGAACAGTTTGTACCTTCTCTAGTAGAATTTGTATGTGATGCCACAAATCTTCCCTTTGTTTTGTGTGATACTTAAACATCTTGGACCAAGAAAGCTCCACAACTTCTAACCTGGCTCTTGTCTCACTTGTGAGTTATATGTGGAATATTTATAGGTGCAGTGAAGGAGTTCTATGGGATACTTTTAGATGCAATTCAGGAATTTTTTCTAGGCTCATTTTTATTCTGTGGAGCACATGGCTTTATGCAGTTTTTCTATTTTGTTTTTATTTTTCTACCTGCTTTTTTTTTTTTTTGCCACCTGATTCCCAAGACGTGGTTTCTTGACATCTGCACGAGCTCATATCATGCTCTAACCTGTGCCTATGGAGAATTTCATGCTTATAATTGCCCTCTGGGGCTGTTGTGGCTTCCACAGAGTCTTCCACTGCTGATCAGAGCTGTGTTCAGTGAGGTGAGGCCTTTGCAGGACAGTCCAGCACTTCTGACTCCCCAGGGAGCAGCAGTGAAACCAGAAGCTGAGGTGCCACCCTTTGGGATGCTCTTGGTTCCCGTGAAAGCACAGCATCTTCTTACAGTGAATAAACAGTTGGATCAGAAGGAAAATGCTGGGCCTGGATCAAACCCAGAGAGGTTCCTACCTCAGGGTAGCATAAATTTGTTGTGGTTTTCTCTCAAGCAGAAGCTTTGGAGGGTGTTTGGAAACAAGTAGAGCCAAGCCCAATGTGACCAAATAGAGGTTTTCCACAGTGAAAACAAACCCCTTACGGACCTCTCCCTGCCTCCCCTCCCCTCTGGAGGTGTGCACTGTGCTCTCTGTGACACCCTGATCTCTGAGAACCATAAATCTACCCCAGGGGAGGCCACTGAGCCACCGTGCTGGGAATTTGGGGGTGGTTGGGAAGCACTTCTGTTCTTTGTCCTCTGGCAGAATGATTGAAATTCGTGGTGGGTAGGCATCAAGTCAGCATTTCTTTCCCTTGAGCAGCTTGTTCAGTTAACTGCTAAGCCTTGTAAAGCAAAGCCATCCTTTCCTCTGAGGGCGGGAAGGGTTTTGAAGCTCCAGAAGAGTGAAGGTGTATTGTCTCTCACAATCAAAAATCAACATGCTCAAGCATAAGATCTGCTTGTGCTTGAGCATTCCTTGGTGAAGGAATTCAAGACTGTTGGCTGAATTTCCCAGCCATTCCAGCTCGTGGCTGAGCATCCCTGCTCTCCCCTTACCCTGGTGTGCAGGCAGGTCCTGGTTCAGAGACCTCTGGGGCCAGGTTAACCTCCCCCTTCAGTTACTTGACCTGGGAGGGAAAGAAACAAAAGATCTCAGCTCTAAAAGGCTCCAGCTCAAGCCAATCCGAGGGCACACGATGGTAACAGCCAATTATGATGGGATTATAAAAGATGGCATTACAGCACTGGAAGTATTGATTGAACCTTTAGCCATAGAGACACTGAGAGAGAGAGAAGAAATGAGTAGGAGATCAATATATGCATCTTGAGGCCTATTTATCTCTGGGTGATTTTTCCATTCCCCTTCCTGTTCGATATGGCATAATTTACCTTCATAAAGTGTTCAGCGTCAGGGCTCCATTATCAGAGTAATCAGTTTTGATTAGTAGAGAAAGGGTACAAAATTGTTTAGCCTCTAGATAGAACTGTGAAGAGTGAGTAAACTATGCTTGACAGCACCTAATGCAGTTAGAATGTAGACTTAATTTGATTCCAATTCTTTATGGCTTTCCATGATTTCAAGCATCTATTGGTTTGTTAGAAAAATATAATAGGAAATGGGCTGTGGCAGGTGGGAGGGGAGAGGGAGGAGAGAGATAATTTAAGTTTGCAGGATGCAATTTTCCTCAGTATAAACATTCTAATGCAATTTGATGCCTGTTGTGTTTTGGTGCTCCCAGCAGGAGCTTTTATTTTTCAGATTTATTTTTAGCACTTTGAGGATACTCAGGGGGTAACCCAATCTGCGTGGTTGGATGTTTAGTCCCAATGCCACGAGCTGATCATCAGAAACTCTGACCTGCAGCTCAGAGCTGGGAGTCAGGGCTCTTGCCTTTCCTTCCCAGCTCTTTCCCTTGAATGGTGCTGCAGCATTGTCCTCCTCCTAACTTGTGTTTGCTCCTTTTAAAGTGGAGTGGAGGATCCTGTGAAATGCATTAATGGTGGCAGAGTTCTTGGGGATGCTCTAGTGAAGGAGCTGCTTTGAAGTCAGTCATTGATCAGGAGGTGATTAATGCTTCTGAGCACACCATCAGTGTCAGGGAAAAGCCTGTGAGGGTTTTATTGGGCAATGACTTCACTCTGTTCCAACTCTCAGGACAGCCAGCAGAGCAGTGTGCTGGAAAGGATTAGCTGTTTTCCCAAACTTCTGCAATCAGTTTGTTTGAACCCTCAGTGTGTCTCAGTCATGCCTGAGCAGCTGCTTCACAGTGATTCCACCTCTGCCAGGTGGACACAGAGGTCAGCCAGGTAACAGCTTGACAGGAGGGGAGTGGGGACAGTCCCTTCGCGTGGCTGGCTCCTGGCACATCCCTGGCTGTGGTGGGAAGTGATGCTCAGGGCCTGGTGCCCACCACACCAGGGTGCAGAATTTAGTCCTAAATGCACATCCCAAATGGAGAAATCCTCATCCCTGCTGCCCCCTGCTCTTCTCTAACAGTGAACTGACACGAGGGGTTGAACTCAGCCCTGAGTGAGGTCAGTGATCACCTGTGGAGAGGCAGGAGATGTGGGAGCAGAGTGGGCAGGTCACCTCCTGCATGCCCATGGCAAGAGGCACAGGGCACATGGCTGGGTCATCTGCAGCTGTAAAACTTCATCTGAAGGTAAAATTGATGATAAAACATGAGTGTGCCAACTCCCATTGCATTTAGCTGAGGTTTTTAAATTCTTCCCAGATACCCATCTTGTTCTAAATCCTCTCTCAATTTCCCCCTCTGTCTCCTTTTACTTTTTTCTTGTTTTTCAAGAGAAGTTGAGCAGTTGGAAGAAAACCAAACAGAATTCTTGAAGTTGGCCAATGAAGTCCAACAAAGGACCAGCTTGGATCTTTCACCCCAAAGCCAAGCTGAGACTCTGGAGCTCTCACCCAGCTGGCACATCTGCCTCTGCCCATCTCTAGGGTTCCTAGCCCTGGGTGAATTATCAGTAACACTCTGCAGGACATATTTACTTTTCTAGTTTTAGCTATAAAATTAGAGCTGCACAAACTCATTTGAGTAACAGGATCTCCAGTCAGATCCTGCAGTGTTTTGTTTATACCCTCTAGTGACCAGGGCTTTTAATACCTTTTAACACTGTAATGGAGACAGTGTTGCTTGCTCCTGTGCTTTTAGTGAGTCTTGGGATGTTTGGGCTTGTGTTTATTATCCCAGCTCCTGGAGGCAAGGGACTGCAAGAGAATCTTGGCTTTTGTTGTAAGCATTTCTAGCAATTGCGTTTTGTGAGAATGGCTTTAAAATGTGATCTGACTCTACTATAAAGACTCCGTGACTAGAAAATGAATAAAAAGTTAAAAAAAGCACAACAACCCCAATTATTTTTTCAACTATTTATGTTCTTTTTTTTCTTTTCTGGAGGGTGGACAATATACTCACCATGCATGTCTATATATATCATTATATATATGGAGGTGTTCCCTTCCATTTTCTTTTTTCATTTGGAAAGCTGTGTGTAGTGTAAAGAATTGGCAAGCAGCTAGCATCAACTAAAACAGAAACATTTGAAACTGCTTTCCTCCTGTGCTGCTTCACTTGCTCCACACCCCATGCAGGTCAAAGCAGCTGAATGCTGGGCTTGGAAGTGACTTTTCATGGTGAATTCATGCCCAGCTGGAAGTGGCTGTAGGAACTTCTGCTACTGGAATTGGGGGAATGTACCTTGGGATCTAAAGGGATGAGCAAGAGGTGATGAGACTTTGAGTGGTTTGGACACGGTGGTGGTTGGATGGTGATTGTGGTTGTTATGGGTTAGGTTTCTTTTCTTTTATTCCTTCTTACCTATAGAATATTCCCCATAAGTTACTGGGAAACGCTAACTACTGGTACTTATAGATACTTGAAAAAACAAAGGGTTGGCTGGGCCCAAGTAAAAGGAAGGCAGAGAGACAGCTGCTGGTTCTCTCTGCTCTGCAGCTGCAGAAGACACCTTCACAAGCTGCTGTTACTTGGAAAAATGAATTTGCCATAACCCAACTCTTCCCCTCCTCTTCCCGTCGTCTTCCCCTCCTCTTGCCCTCCCCTCCTCACTAAAAGAGGGACCTGTCACCACCTGCTCAGTGCCTGGGAATCCTGAGCTACCTCTCCCTGCCCTTCTCAGTTCCTCACTGCTCTGGGTCTCTCTGTGCTGCAGCCTGCACCCCCTGCCCTGCCAGGACATCCTGCAGCTGCAGTCACTGCTGTGGAGTTTGCTGATACATCTCATCCACCAGCCTGGGATTTCTGCTCATTCCTGCCATTCCACCTTGGTGCTTTTCAGAATCCTGCAGGGGCACCGGGACCGACTGCCCCAGGGCTTTGTGGAGCAAAGCCTCTCCTCCATCCTGTACCATCTCAGCCAAGAAGGCTCTCCCGGGGTCCCTGCTCCTGTTTGTTATCAATTCCATAGCTGTTGTTGTTTTATTCTGCCTTTTTATACATACTAGTAAAGAACTGCTATTCCTATCCTCATATATTTCCTTAAACGTCTCTTAATTTCAAAATTACAATAATTCAGAGGGTGAGAGTTTACATTCTCCATTCCAAGGGAGGCTCCTGCCTTCCCGAGCGAACACCTATCTTTCAAACCAAAACTCTGGTCAAAAAAGAACTGTTATCCAAAAACTCTTAACTGTACCAGTGCTAGTTTTGAGGTTGGTTTGTTTTCTTTCAGGCCTGAAAACGGTATAAATGAATTTTTCTGTCTCTGTTATTTTGTTTTTGTCAGCCATGTTACACTTTATATGGACAACCAGAGGTAGCTGAAGTCTTGCAGTGTGTCAGAGTAGCCTGCTGGATTGTAAATACTTGTGAAAAAAACCAGAATTGGTGCAGTTAATTGTTCACAGAAATTTCTCTGTGAACTGTTTCTGTTCACAGAAGTGCTGCTATGCTCTTGCACGTGGTGAGAAAGCTGTGGTACCTGCCATCTCTCCAGAACAGTTTTTGATCTCTAAAGTTTTGAGTTTCTAAAGAGAAACAGGCTGAACTTGGGGGGCTTTGCTGGAATGAGCATTTTCCACCACCTTTTATCTGCTCTATAGCAGCTGGCTTTGCCCCACCATGTAAATGGGAGAATTTAGTGGTGAACATTAACTCTGCTTTTGCAGACCTCTGTCAGAAATATCAGCCTGTGTGTGGATGGGCCAGAAGTACTAAAACAAAATTTCAGAGCAAATAAGAAGGATTCCTATGACTGGATTTTTGGTCCATAGCCCAGCAGAACCCTTAAACACACGTGCAATCTGAGGGAAGTGTGTAATATCTTAAGTGAATTTGTTTCAGCTGTGTTCACGCCTCTCTGTCAAGTACTTCCCATGAAAATTAGGACTATAAAACTCTGCTGGTATGAAAGTTTTTTTCTTCTATAAAGTTTAAAGTTGTGTGCAGCAGTATTCCATATCCCAAACTAATAGTTTGCATGTGCTAACCAAAGTATTAAGTTCACAGTTTTTGAGCAAAGCCAATGTTTATTATGTGACACATTCAGTGTGTCACATACCTTTTCAAATCACAAAGCTGCCTCATATATTGTGGAATTGGGATCTGTGGAGTAGCAAGACTTGCTGATGCAAAGAAGTTAAATTAATCTAGTTGTTTGAATGGGATAAATTATTAGCTGATTAAAATATACAGCTCATTTTTGTAATAAATTGAGGTGGATGGCTTGCTTATCTCAGTGTCCACATGCATATATTCCTGGTCTTCTAGGAAATTCATCTCCAGTGCAAATTCACAGATTTCCTTTCTTTGAGCAGGGATATTTCAGATTTCTGGCCATTAAAGTTATTCCAGACAAAGAAAATGGATCCTGTCTAATATCTGAAAGTCATGAGCTGTGCTGGGGAAGGGTCAGCACGTGTTCTGTCAGCAGTTACCAGGCTTTAAGCAGACACATATATCTGGGGCTGCATGATTTAAAGGGGTAACATTTTCAGTAGTTAAAGGATGCCAGCTGGGTAAATAAACCCAGACCATCATGTACGAGTCCTCCTGCTTCCCAAAGTTCATTAGTGATAACAAGACTCTTGGCATTTGGATAATAAATCCACACTCTAAGGGCTGCTGTGTGCAGGTTGGGGAGCTCAGATGGTGACATTAATGGTGCAAATACAATAACATTTGAAAAGAAACTTCTTGGAGGGGAGAGGAGGGAGCAGGAAAGGGCAGCCAAGTGTTGGAGCACTGGGGGGAATTTCATGGTTGCATCCCTCTGTGCAGAGCACCCACCACAGACCTGCCACACTCTGCTGGTTATTTCTGTGTCAGCTTTCTGAGCCAGCACAGAGAAGAGTGTATGAGACAGTGAGAGGTGGGGATTGGGGCTGTTCCTTGCCTCAGGGAACCCAGAAATCTCAAATTGGTGAACCAAAAGCACTAATGAGCTGGTTTGTCTGGCCTCTCAGCTGGGCTCAGTGAGCTGCTGGTGTCACTTGGGCTCAGGGGCTGTCACAGATGTCACACTCAGCTCTTCCTTCTCACCTGTGTCCCTACACTGATTTGCTTTGCACCGAGTTACCTGCCTACCTGCTTGGGCTGTGGGTATATGTCTGTAATCCCAAAATACTTATTGAAAACTCCATGCAGGGGAATGCTAAAACCTCCAGGAAAACAGTGGTAGACTGTGAGATACTCTGGACCTCACTGAGGCAGGGATTACCTGTGATTTTTGGTAAAAACCCCCTTTCTGTCGCTTTAGTACTAATTACCAACTCCTCCATCAGATACAGAAACTGTATACATCTACAATCTGCATTGGTCTGGTAACACCTGACTCTGCACCAGTGTTCTCCTTCACTAGCAGTGCAGAAAAAGAATAATAAAAAGAAACACAAAAAAAAACCAAAAAACCCCCAAAACAAATGTAATTTTGAATAGTGTTGAAACTTTCTTTAGTGAGAGAAGGGTGTGGGCTGAGAAGAGTGGAGGAATCAACACTGCTGCCATGCCAGGGCTCCTCACAGGCCAGGGCTGGCTCTGGGTATAAAGCCAGCTCTCCTGGCTTTGCTAAGAATGGTGAAAATATCTTTAAACCTAATTTTTTATCGTTCTAGACTTTAATTTCTATTGTTCTGGAGAGCAAGAGACATGCTAGCATGGACTGATTTGTTTTCAGCCATGAGAAAGAGTGAATTTACCTCTAAAATGCTCCAAACTGCTTTATCTCAGGAAAACGTTAATTGTTTGAAAGCTTCATGCTTTTGTACAAGGAGATTTATTTGGCTTCATCTGCAATTTAGCAAACGTTAAAACCAAAATCCTTAATCCAAAATCAAAACCATCTAAACGTAATGAAAAAAAAAGAGCAAAACAGTGGGTGTGTAAATGTCTCCTTTGCTTAGAAACAGTCACAAAATAGGTCCCCTATGCCTGCTAGCTGGACAAGGATTTTACCATGGCAGGATTGAAAGTTTGGGAGGGCCAGAAGCTTGGTTCACTGAGGGCAAAGAAGATGTTTTTATAAATAGTTCTGGAGTGTTTGCAGAGTACCTGGGAGGATATCAGCTTCACCTGGACTCATCTTCTGTGGGCAATACTCAGCTTTTGGACTTTTGCCTTCTGGGTATTGCAGCTGAATTAATAATCATAAAAATGATGTCTGTTCACCCCTAAATTTTAGAGCAAGTGTGATTAACGTGTGGATGGCAATAAATACACCAGCCAGCACTGCAGGCCTCCCCTCCAGTTTATAAGTCACTTTTGACAAAAGCAACCCATGTCAAGTGTGATCTGCTCTCTGAACAGGTTACAGCTGAGGAAGGAGCCTCAATTAAGTTTTCATCTCAGAGGACTACGGTGGAAAATAGAATCAAAATTAGCAGATAAATGAGCAAAATGTCAAGGACAAAGACAGAATAAACATGTCTGCCAAGCAATTTGGCAAGAGGGAAATCTGGTACCTCTTATTTAAGGAGAAAATGAGAGGAGGAAATGCTTGCAGTCCTTAAGTGATGGAAGGAGAAGCTCTGGCAGAGCCAGGTGTGGTGCTCCTCAGCATGGTTTGGTGGTGGATTTGGCAGAGCTGGGATAATGCTGGACTTGGTGTCCTCAACAGGTCCTTTCCAATCTTAATGATCTTGTGATTCTGTGATTCCAAGCTGGCTTCAGTTGTCAGACACCAGATTCTCTGTCTAAACAACTTTAAGCTGTGCCCAACAGAATGTATTTTCTCAACCTGCTATTGGTGATCCATCTCTTCCTGCCACTCCAGTGGAGTTGGCTCTAATGCTCTGCTGGCCATGGCAATGCTGAAATGACCAACATGAGCCCAAAGAACAGACTTTAGGAGAAAAGGAGGTGGGTGCAGTGCTCTGGCTTTACTTGGTGAGATGCCAGGAGATTCCCTTCTCCTTGTCCTCACTGATTTAAATGGAAATTGGAGAAATGCTAAGAGCCATGCAGTACTTAAGGACAACGTGTGTTCAGGCTGGTGTGCAGGGCCTTTTCCAGAGGCAGTGCTGATGTGAGACAGGTTCTGCATTTCCTGAGCTTCTGATCCCACATTTGGAGTTATCCCCAGACCATCAGCCTGTAACCAGCCACGTTCAGCTCGTCCAGAGCCCCTCTCAGGAGCTCTTGGCAGGATTTGGAGGGACCCATGAGAAGTTATGGGCCAGGAGCAAATAGCAGGATGTGCCCTTCATTTCTGGGGACTGAGGGCTCATAAAAAGGAATATATTTAATAGCGCAGAATGAAACAACAAATTGAAATTGTGCTGAAATCCAGTTCTGGGGTTTTATAATCCACAGAAATTTATTAACTTCAGAGACTTGTGCAAGCTGGGGGGAAAGAAGTGAGCTTTCTACTCCATCCCCAAAACAGAGAGAATTTAGAGCACTTTTATGGTGCATTTTAGGACAATGACCTGGGCAATGTGTTCAGCTGCTTTGCTTTCCTCATAAAATCCAGTTTATACAGTCCTGGAACCAATCCTGTTCTCATTGGGGCTTTCCAGAGCAGGGACTGCCAGCAGAAGCTCTTTATGGTACAGAGTTGAAGTGTCAGTGGGACATAGAGCAGAGCCATTATGCTCACCTCTGTGATCAATAAGAAAGGGATATTTAGACATAAATAAACCATGCTGTGGCATGGACAGCCTAAATGCTGAGGTAACTTCTCTGCTCTCCAGGACCTGATTTTTAAAAAATTTGCTTATACTAGGTAGCACAGTTGAAACGAGAGATTGCCCAACAACAACAACAAAAATAAAAAGGAAAAAAAAGGAATGTGAAGATGACACTCTCAGCATATTTTACTTGATTGTGTCAAGGATTTCAACTTCCTTGTGCTGAACTTTCTGTAGCTGTGTTTGAATTTTATTGCATATCCATTCCCCCAAGAATTTTTTGTTTGGAAATACTAAATGCATTTTATCATTGCTTTGTACTTCACATTGTATCATTTCAATTTTGTTCAGGGGATAAACCTCCTTCCCCTGTTTCCAGATCTAATTCTGAATCTGTGCCTTAATGAGGTTTTCCAGCTCCCCATTCCAGAGCAAAAAGGGGTAAAACATCCAAAGGTTTCAGGGTGCGAAGGGGTTGAATAATGCACAGTTTGAGGTGAGAAAAAGGTGTGGTTCCTCAAGACAAATCCCTTACTTGCTGCTTGCATCTTCACTCAGAGTTTTTTGAAGTCTGCTTGTTTTTCCTTCGAGCTTCTGGAGAAGCCTAAGGAGGAAAACATCTGGTCCACAGGAGAGGTTTGACTTAAAGAAAAAAATGGATTTGGGAGAATTAGCTCTATTTCAGCCACACAAATAGACCAATTTTTTGGGTTAACACTTGAACACTTACTTATTTTAGCCAAAGGTGTTTACTTGTAGTTAACATTTCTGCAGTTTCGGTGGGTGTTGAGCTCTAAAGAACAGCCCCTCTTGACACTTTTTTCCATGACACTGTAACTGGCATTGTGGCCACAGCTGTCACTGTCCCTCCAGCCAGTGTGCATGTTACCACAGCAGAGGGAAAGGAGAAAAATCAGAATTCAAGTCCTGTCTGAAAAGTAAAAGGGACAAATTAGTTTCTTGTCACTGCGCTGCAATAAATACATTGTCATTTTTATACCCCAGTGAATCATATTCTCCATTTCCCCCGTAACTATTATACAGTCTGCTGGCAGTACATCATTTTTTGGTAATTTTATTTTCACCAATTGTTTTATGAAATTTTTGAGTTTTATGGACACTAAAACAAATCTAGCCTGCACGTATTATAGCCCTTTAAATCACCGGCAGGAAATCTCAAGGTTCCTCCAGACTGTGAGAGAAGGAAGCTTTAGGAAAGAAAGATTGCTCCTAGCTTGTAAACTGAGCAAAAACCCAGAGATAAGTTTGTAAAAGGAACATACATCATCACTGGCAAAAAGCAGGACGTAAAGCAACATCTCTCCACTCAGCTCCCTTAAGAATAAAAATGGATTTTTATTTAGCAGAAACACTAAAGTAGTTGGGGAAAGGAACACACAAGCTTTTCCATGCTTTCTTAACCATAACAATCCTTATTTCCTGCAGAGCTACAGTGTCAGGCACTGCCTTGGCTAAATTGTGGTTAGTTGTAGCCTCAAACCAGAGGGAAATTGGAAAAAAAACTCCTGAATTCTAAGCTGAATGTTGGCAGTGCTCGGCTGGATTTGACACTCCTGGTGCTGAGGAAGTGGTGCCACCAGGGTGTGGGGAAAGGGATTATCCAGGTTCTCCTCTTCTTATCCATAACCTCTGTTAATGTGTCCATGGCTAAACCATCTGGTCTGATTTTTTGAGAAGGTTTTGCTGGTGGCACAAAGATTCAGATGGCTTAAATCAACGCTGAGTTGTGGTATGATAAAAACTATTTACTTTTAATTTTTTTTTAATAAATAAAATTTTTGTTCTCAAAACAAAAGTCAATTTTCTTGGTCTACTTTGATCAACTCTGCATGTTCTTGAATATAAGAAAGTAAAAGAAAATGAGATGGTGCTGCTTAGATGGAAACATTGAACAAGAGCTTTCTCAACTGTAAATCTGACAGGGCCAATGAATGAGTTCTCACCTCAATTCTGACTTGGACTTTTCAGTCTTGAATGATCTACTCCTTTTCTGTTTTTCCTTTTTTATTCTCCTCAATAGATTTAAGGGCTCTGAACAGATTTGGATGGTATATTTGGTTGGTAAATAGGAAGAAAGATTGTTTTTAGATCAAACTGTGCACTTTTTGTTTCTAAGCATTATTTTTTAAAAAATATAGTACAAATAAGAAATTGGAAAACTGGTATAAAATGGCTGTTCTGTCTCAGACCTGTGGTTTACAGTGGATGGAAGTGGAATGGTGTAACTTTGTATGCACATATTTCCTTTAATATATCCTTCCAGCAATCTGTTGTATGGGAACTTATGAGCCAAAGGGAATACATTTCTTAATGGCCCTTGATGGATTTTTCCCTCTGTGAATTTATTTGGTTGAACATATGTACATTCATTACTTCCCCTCTGTAACATGTGGTGTGATGGAAAAAAAAAAACAAAACCACAACTCCTTTTTGCTGCTTTTAGAGTCCTTTCTTGTCTCCCTTCACCCAGTGCCCCACTTTGTGCTTTGCAAGGAGCTGTGCTCTGTCACCACCCCTTTACCTGCCCTGAGACCTCCATGAGCTTCAAGATTCCTACTCTGTCTTCTCTGGCCACCCCATTCCCAGCTGGAGAAGCCCAGGTTGATTACTGATTTTGGACAAAAATACCTTCCTGAGGAAACATGGTGCTGCTCCCAGAGTGGGCTTGGGAGTCTGGAACTGCAGCTCTTTTGCATGGGCATCAAGAGGGGGTCAAAGCTCAATTCAACACTTTTTACTCAGAAGTCCTGAAAAAATGGAACCAGGAAAGACACATCCATGAGGGAATGGTGTTTTGGTTGCAAAACAAAACTCTCTGAAAAGTAAGTGCAAGCTAAAAATCTCTATTTGTTAAATTAATATTCCCAGACCATGGACTTCAGCCTGTATATTGTGAATAAATCAGTTAAAGATAAACATGGACAAGTTTTCCACTCTATTTTTATATCACCAGAAAAGAAATATCTACAGGTTTGAACTCAAACTGGCTTTGACTCTGCACTGCTGGTGTTAGGAGTGCTGTGCATTCTCTCTGTCTGGAGCACATCAGAGCTGTTCTGTGTCTCTGACCTGTTGCTATTTGAGTGTTTCAGGGGAAGACGTCTTTAACAACCTGAGGATCAGCCCCATGCCACATGGATGGTGATTTTTCTCTTGACTTTAGCACAAGAACATCCTGAGGATTTATAATTGGTTTCTATTCTTATTGTGGCCAAAGGGGTGACAGAGGTGAAGCACTTTGTTTTGAGTGGTGGTGAGGAAAAGTTACAATCGAGAGAAGTGGATGAGTAGATGGGCTCAGCATGTCTTGGTCCCTCCAGGAGTTCAAAGCAGAGCATGGCTGGACAGCAGTTATGAAATTTAGGGCATAGCTGTATTAGCCAAAGGTTTTATGATGATATGACCTGTGCTCTGATGAGAAGGAGTTAACTCCAGCTTTCTTAAAGCATTTCCATGTCACTGGGGCTGTAGTCATGCTAAAGGCATCAAATGCTTCAATGGCAAATGCTCTCCTCAGGGTTTGGGTCACAGCCACTCTCTGGCTCAGGGGTTTGGGAAGGGCTCTGCACAGCTAACAGTGAGTCGTGAGGAAGGAAATAGCCACGAAAGAAGGACCTACAGCTCTGTTCAAAGTGCTTGAGGGAAAATCCAAAGCAGCAGCAAAGAGCCTCAACGCCATGGTTTGCTGTGGTTGCTGTGGGGGCTGCTGTGTCCCTCCTGTGTCACCTGGGCTCTGGCATTGACCCCCAGGTTGAGCCACGTTCCTGCACGAGATTTGTGGCTCCTGACAGCACAGGGTGAAGTGCTGTGCACCCCGTTTGTGTTTCAGCAACATTCATCTGAGCCAGGTAACAAACACACAGCTTCTCTGTGTTTTACCAGCTCTCTGAACTCTCTTTTAAAGCAAACCTCACTCACTCACCTCCCCCTTTGGTGCTTTCTCCTCACTCCCCTATTCCCTTTGCACAAAGTGCAGTTCCTAATATTTCGCTTTTGCTCTCTGTAGCTAAATCTACTTTTAATTTTTTCCCTCCTTTTTTTTTTCCTTTTCTTTTCTTTCTTTTTAATCTCAACTCAGCCCCAGCACTGGTGCAGCGTTACAACAGTTTTGTCATGTTAGTTGTCACTGTGCTGACAGCCCCGTGACAGCTGGCAGATGTATGGATGATGGATGTTTTCTCCCTTGTGCAAGGACGATGGGATAAAAGTGCAAACAAACCGGGTAATAGATGGGAAAAGCAGAGCAGTGTTGATAAGGCCTGGTCCCCACTTTGTGATGTATGGGAAAGCAAGCTGCGGGCAATTTGTTTCACAGAAATGAGGGAGTCTTTGTAGAGGGGGACACAAGGAAAAGAAGACAAAAAGAAAAGGAGAGAAAATAAAGAAATAATAATAAAAGAGGGGAATACTGAAAGCTTGTCTGTGTTGTGGCAACACCAGCCTGTTGTTATGGCAATAGGCAAATTTCATTTCAAGGACAGGCTTGGGGTCCTTGGCATTCATTAGGGACTCCAGGAGGTGTCTGCGATGGGAACATTGAGTTTGTCTTTGCTTGTTTCTGCTCTTCCCTCACCTCCCTGCTGGTTTGCTGAGGCACCTGCAGTTATTTATGGGGTGTGGGTGTCATCTGAAAGAGCTGCAGTGGCTGTGGGCAGATAAACTTCTCAAGCCACTCACTAGTAGAGCTGAGAAGTTCATACGTGCCTGGGTTCATGTGGAGGGGCTTCTGCTCCTTCCCAAGAGGCAGGCTCAGCCCTGCAGGCTCTGAGGTCCCCTGGAGGTCCCAAGGAGATGCCCTGTGGTCAGTGCACTGCCCCTGGCTCCTGCCTCCCCAGGGGGAAGGAGGCAGGTGCTGCAGACAGGGCACTGGTGCAGGTGATGCCAGGCAGAGGGTGGCGTTCCCCTTGTCCCCGAGAGCTGGGAGCTCCAGGCTGGGCCAAAGGGAGTGCCAGGGGTGGGAGCTGCCAGGATGCTGCTGCACAGCCCGCGGGTGTGGTGGATGGACAGGGTCAGGAATCCTTAAGTGAGTGAGCAGGGAGGAGGATGTTCACTTTACAGACTGTGAGAATCCCTTTAAAATGCAAGGAATGTCTTCTAGGGCTCCTGTATGGATCCTGATCATTAATCCCTCAGTGCTGGAGCTGCCAGTGGGGGTGTACAATGGATGTTTGTGCCCTCACACACCTGCTCCCCAGCATGGATGTTTTCTGGATGCTGACACCTCCCCAAGCTTCCCTTCCACCCTTGCTTCTGTCACTGTCAGGGACTAACTTAGGCTTGTAATAGTGATAATTTATTACAGCACGCTTCCTACAGTGGGTAAATAAGTCTGTCTCCCTTAAACTCCCTGGGCAATTAGAAGAATGAAAGACTGTGCCAGGTATTAGCATTTATTTTCTCCCAGCATTTATACAAGGCCATTTTCTTGCTGACAAATTGTGGGGCAAATTGTTCTAGAGGAAGTGTGTCAGATGGAAAGGTGTTATGAATAAACTGTTGGCATAAATTTAGATGACAATAAATCCTTTTATTGCATTAACTGGATTTATTTCCTTGCAACTACCATTAAGGATTTGAAGAAACAATAATGAACAGGTTGATTTTGCACCTGCTTAAGGGTAATTAATATGCACTCTAAAAAGAGAGAGTCTGCTCTAAAAAATCTCTCCAGTGATCTAGAGGCTGCTGCTCAGGAAGTGGATGTGGAATCAGCTGTATGTGTTTGGTAGCATTGCATTAACAAAAATCCTGAAGTGCAATAGTGACATGGGATTTGTGAAGGGATCTGTTCAAATATGAGCTGGAAGGATTCTGCAAATTCTTCCGTGGACGAACAGCGCCTGCAATGAGGAGCCCTGCCTTGTGCAAGAGGTCACTAACCAGGTGGGGTTTAGGCTCTTGGAGTGTAAAGCAATTTTACATCCCTGGCAGAAAGGGTTTGTGCATTCAAAGAAAAGAAAAGTTGCTTTTTGGTTCAGTAAGAGTCTACCCACAATTATACCTATTATCAGTTAGGGTAAAAGGAAATGGCAATATTAATTTATCTATGATTGAAAAAATAAATTTGAAAGGGAGCAAATTGACAAAACCCCTAGCAAGGTTACTAGAATGGAAACCTCTGTATGTCAAAAAGATGGAAAAAATTGTATTGTGAGTGGATATGATGAACATAAAAAGAGACAATAAGGCTAAAATAGAGCTATCAGCATCAAAAAATGTTTAAGCTGGTCATATTGTCAGCTGGGAAGTTTAGACAAAAGTAAAACTTTGGACTGTCTTTTCCAGAAAGAGATTTGTGGCAGTATCTGTATTAATTCCCATACGTCCCTTGGTAGCCCACAGAAATGCTCTTGGCCACTATTTTCCTCAATCCCTACAAATTCCTTGCTTTATTTGTCCCAGCTCTTGGGTTGCTACCTGTCATCTCTGGTGGCCTGTCAGCCTCCCTCATGCCCAGAACAAGTCTGGAATATTTTACTCAAACCTAGTTTGAAGAAAACGCTGCTAATTTGCAATAGGTATTTTTTTTCCCCCCTGGAATGTATCAAATTGAGTAATAACTTCAGTGTCAAGGTTTTATAGACACAGGGTTGAGTTGAATTAGGCTTCTGCCTTAACCCAGAGGAGCCTCCCTGGGGCAGGAGGTCTGGCAGGTTCAGATGCTCAGGGCAGGCTGTTCCACAGTTCTGCTGTCAGAGGCTATTGAACATTTTGGGGCAAAAAACACCTCTTTCTACTTCTCTCTGAATTTTACAGTAAATAGCTCATGGTTAAAAATCCTGAACTTATTAGTTAAAGCAGTGAACAGAGCTGACAGCCAGGGGAGGGCTCTCTGGACTGAGCAGCAGCAGCAGCAGCAGCAGGTCCTTCTCTCCTTGCTCCCTGCCTGCAGGGACTGGGAAGCTGTGACACGTTTCATTTTCTTTCTTTTTAAAGATTCCTCACCCAGGTGCAGAAAAGACTCCTTTCCTTTAACCCTGAACATTTTCACAGGACAAGCACATGCATTTCTGCACCACTCCCACCGATGGCTTCTGTAAAATCATTGCATGTTAATAAAATTGGCATAGAAGTTTTCAAACGGGGATGTGAGGGGCAATGTGGCTCCTGTCGTGGTTTGACAAGGTTAGCTGAGGGTAATGTGGTAAATATTTTTCATCCATTAGCAGATTATAAAAATTGTGCTGCTGCCTGGCATGGTGGGGGATGGAGAGCAGGAGGTGGCTGCTAAGAGGGTAAGGAACCATCACTCATGTGGCTGATGGGGGAGACAGAGCTCCCAGTGCCATCTGACATGTGCACCAAAGTGTGCTTCTATTAAAAATAAATATTCAGATAAAAAAAGAAAAACAGCAGCAGATCTCTTTAGATTTTCCATACGCACCCTTTTCTTATCTTCTTTTCTGTTTCTGATTCTCATTTTCTGTTCTTGGGATTCCCTTAGCTTTTTATTTATGCCAGCTCCATAAAATCAGGACAAAATGTTCGAAACACCATGGACTGCATTGGTGTTTGATCCATGTTCTCCCTTCCCTCCTCCTATGCAGCCTGGCCTCTCTGACGAGACAAGAAAAGGATTTCTTCCTCATTCTGCATTGACCCCTCATCATTACTTTAATGAAAACTATTAATAATATAAATAATAAACTATTTACAATAGTTAAATATAGAGTGCTCTAATTCTGTGCAGTTATTCTGTGCCTTTCCGACAAAAAGCAGGGTTCAACCTCTTTATGTGTAAAAGGATACTGAGCCATAACTATCTTATAATATTGCTACCTAATTCTGCAGTTGTAATCCTGATCACCACAGCTTTTATCAATTTTACTGGGTGGGTTTCATTCCTGCCATAAAAAACATAGTAATTTTTAACAGTTGTAGGTGGAGGCGGAGAAATACACTCATAAAACACTTCTGATGGACTTGGCTGTTCAGAACTGGGACTCAAATCTTCCTTGCCTGTCTTCTGGAGAAATTGATTTCTCAATTTCTCCAAACTTTGTGATTTCTCCTTTGGTTGCTCAGAGATCTTGGCAGCCAGGGGCTTTCTGGGTCACCCTAAAATTGGGGTGTGCTTTGGATCAGGAAGGCACTTCTGAAACAAAACTCTTGGCTATCTCCACTTACAGGCGTTGGAAATAGATGATCTTTAAGGTCCCTTCCAACCCAAACCATTCTGTGATTTTGGTTTGATTTCACATCTCTGAGTGTCTGACCTAAATTCCTCTAAAACCAAGTGAAATGGGAAATGTTCCTCAAGCACTTGACTGCAGCCACTTAGGGGGATTTAGACCATGGGATAATCTAGAGCAAAAATCCTCTGAGCTGTGGCTAGTGTGGGTGCCAGCTCCTCAGGAGCCTGGCTGTGCAGCTCCTCTCCTCCTGGTCTGCATTCCCTGGGAGCGGGGTGGGGACATCACCTACTGAGTTTGCACCTGAACAGGAGACTCTTCATGTGTCACCCAGCTGGCTTTGGGAGTAGCTTGTGCCAGATTTGGTGCAGTTTGGGGCAGAGGACACATTCCAAGGGACAGTTTTGGCCAGAAGGTGTTTACAGATCTCTGCTGAGGGCTGGGTTGGAGCTCACTCCTGCTTGGCTGACAGGGAGCTTTCCCAGCAGGGAGAAAAGTGGTGTCAGAGCCAACTGCAGCCAGTGAGCACAGGCACGTCCTTGGCCTCTGCCAGGCTTGTGGCACCTTTTGCAAGGTTTATCTTCACTGTTCCTGGCTCACGTAGAAATTGTGGGGTGGTTGTTTCTGTACTGCTCCCACCCTTGCTCACCCATGGCTGTGCGGACAGACACACTCCCTCTAACGCTCCATTTCCCGTTTCCCATTTCCCGTTTCCCCTTTCCCCTTTCCCCTTTTCCCCTTTCCCCTTTCCCCTTTCCCCTTTCCCCTTTCCCCTTTCCCCTTTCCCCTTTCCCCTTTCCCCTTTCCCTTTTCCCTTTCCCATTTCCCATTTCCCCTTTCCCTTTCCCCTTTCCCTTTCCCCTTTCCCCTTTCCTTTTTCCCCTTTCCCCTTTCCCATTTCCCCTTTCCCCTTTCCTTTTTCCCCTTTCCCCTTTCCCATTTCCCCTTTCCCTTTTCCCTTTCCCCTTTCCCATTTCCCTTTTCCCCTTTCCCATTTCCTTTTCCCTTTCCCCTTTCCCCTTTCCCATTTCCCCTTTCCCCTTTCCCCTTTCCCCTTTCCCTTTCCCCTTTCCCTTTCCCCTTTCCCCTTTCCCCTTTCCCATTTCCCTTTCCCCTTTCCCATTTCCCCTTTCCCTTTCCCCTTTTCCATTTCCCATTTCCCCTTTCCCTTTTCCCTTTCCCTTTCCCCTTTCCCCTTTCCCATTTCCCATTTCCCCTTTCCCCTTTCCCTTCCTCTTTCCCCTTTCCCCTTTCCCCTTTCCCCTTTCCCATTTCCCCTTTCCCCTTTCCCTTTCCCTTTCCCTTTTCCCATTTCCCTTTTCCCTTTTCCCCTTTCACTTTCCCTTTCCCCTTTCCCCTTTCCCCTTTCCCTTCCCTCAGGGATCCATGGGTGCTCAGAGAGCAGCTCCAGTGCTGGTGAAGACCCTGCAGCAACGAGGCTCCAGTTCAAGGGAAACTTCTGTGCATTTAATTAAGAAATGCTGCTCGCACAGAACTGACTGCACGAACCTCATTTACTGCTGTGGCTGTCTGTCTGTCCAGCCTTTTGTCTCTCTCTGCATCCTACACAATTCCATTGGATCTTATTACTCGAGCTAGGTAGATTCTTGCTTGGCTGAGCCGAGATCAAAAAGTAATTTTTCTTTTTGCAACAGCTGATTAGAAATTCATTTATTTTCACATTAGACATTTGACCAATATCTCCTTCTCTCCAACTCCAGCAATTTAGCTCCATTTGTGTAGTCTGCATAATGGAAGACAGTGAGCCTGCTAGAAAAATGTGGCCCAGGGCAAAAATTAAATGCAGAATCATGTATCAGAAATGAGATGTATTTACTATTGTTTTTGAAAATTAATGGTGCATTTTTAGTTTTTATAATGTAATTTAATGATGCAATTCATCTAATAAAAACCCACATTTTAACTCAGTCCTGCAGACCTACTGGGGCAGGACAAAATGTACCTTTCAGACGTAAGATTTTTAAAAAACCCTTTGGGCTCTTTTCTTTTTCTGCACACAAAAGAAGAGAAACTCTTTGCGTGCTTTGGCTAACAGCTGGGGTATCAGCAGGAGTCCAATAAAAAGGACGTTTTTCTTTCTAAATATTGGTGTTTGTGCAGCATACAATAATATTATAAATGCAGCAGTGGGTTTGAAGTACAATGCTGCAGCTGATTATAGAAAACCATATGGTGCTGGCATGTTAAACTGATGCAGATTGAGCACAGGCTGCAACTTTAAATGCCATGGCCCAGAGATTGTGCTAAACTAGAATAAATATACTATGCAGTGTCAATATAGGGAGCTGTCATTTTCGGCAGCAAGAGGCAAATTGTGTCAAAATAATGTGAACTGATTGAAGACAAACCCACGAAAGTCAGCACTGAGCACATGCTCCTTCCCTGGAGCAGCTCTTGGTGGGTCGTGGGTTGGGGGAAGGTCCTGCCTGCTTTTCAGAGCATTATTGGAGTTCAGCAACTCTGGATCAATGGCTTGGGGAGACCCAGGTGCCCTGGCTGGGTGTTTCACTGGCAGTGACAGATTGCAAAGCACAGGTTCTGCTCTGGCTCCGTTGAAAGGGAATGCCCATACCTCTGCTTTTACGTGTGCTTATAACATTAAAGCCCCCTTCTTGTTTTGCAACATGATTTTCATCCTCTTTGCAGTGTTTTTTTGTATTACCTTGGCTTTTGTAAAGTGAGCACAGGTAGATTTGACGTGGATTTTCAAGGCTTCTGAAAGTGCAGTTCTGCAACTGGGACAAGCCAGGTAAGGGGGCTCTCCTCCCCCTCCCCACTGCTGGTAGCCTGTTCTGCTGGGATCAGGGTGATCCTGAAAGCAGAGCTGACCAGGACATAGAAAGGTCTAGGTTTGCCTTAATCACTGAGCTGGAGGGGCTGCGAGCACTGAGGCTGGAGGATGGGGCTGAGTTTTTCTTTGGGAATAGAGATTTACAGGCAGCCTCAACTGATCATGAGAATTCCCACTTATTTTGTTAAAGGTGCTCCTAGAAAATGCATTCAGGCTTGATCTCCAGCTTTTAAATGTGCCCTCATCTACTTTTTCAAAACCTTCTTTTACAAACAAAACTTGAATTTGTAGCTAAACATATATTAATCTTATAACCTCCTTCCTATGGGCATTAAAAATGTACATTTACCAGAAAGAGTTAAGTGCATCCAATCTGACACGGAAGTAGACTTTGGTACAAAGCTGCAGAAGGAAGAGAAGTCTATTCATTTGTGGGTGAATTAAACTTCCATTTTTCTTTGTCTCCTGGCTCTGGTGCATGATTTCCCAGAGGACACAAGGAGCCAGCCCCTGTGACAAGTGTGAGGGGAGTGCTCTCATACACCCTGGCATGATGCTCTGTGGGGGAATGCCCTTTGCTGCTCCTGGGAGGTTTAGGAACAGGAAATGTGAGCTGGTTTAGGTCTGACAAGGACCCGACTGTTCAGGCTCCTGAGGCACACAGATGAAATACTCAGGGCAGATCAGTGTTTGGTATGGTTTCATTGAATCCCAGGATAAGCTGCTTTTTTTCCTTCGCCTTTTGGCCCATCTTTGTGGTTCAGTCTGAGTTTCAGACCCAGTGGGTGCATTTTGAACAATCCCAGCCAACATATGCACTCTCCTGCTCTCCCCAGCCAGCCTTGAGCAGTCTCTGTGTTCAGAGACAGACGTCCTTCACAGACATGAGATGCAACTCTGGAGAGAGGAGCATGGCAGGAACAAGCCATCAAGCCAAAGTTCCAACCATCCACAAGGTTTCTGGTGACTTATTGCATGCTGCAACTCAGCCTGCAGTCTGGGCAGGGAGCAGTGTGAGAATCCTGGTGTCTTTTCAGTACTGTAACTGTGTTTGAGCAGTGACAGAGGTGGGAAGTTTTGTCCTTATGCAAATAACATAGAGAAATGTGTTCAGGTGACAAAGGCAACAGATTGCTTTTAATTTTTATTCTTATTCTTTTAATGGAGATGGCTGGTAAGTTTTTGACTACTATCTTATTTATAGCTTTATGAGCTGCAGCTGGGTTAATCCCAGCACTGGATTTCCAGCTGGACAAGAAGCTGGCTCCTGCAGCACTGGTGTCCTGTGATGTCTGCTGACTTTATAGCAACTGAGCCTGACTCTGCCTCCGTGGTAGTAGGTGCCAGATGCAGCTGGGACTAATCCAGTCTTGGCTACCTGGTAGCAGAGCCCAGGCTTTGAATGCTTTATGTGTATTGTGAATTTTTTTGTCACCTGTATTGGATTTAAAATCTAGTGAGGCAGAGCCTGATTTGCTGTGGCAACTCTTATATAGCACTTGATATTGGGAAATCAGTGGTGCTTATGAACTTAAACTGGGAATGACACTTGTGTTTTACAGCTGGATGGTCCCTGGCTCAAAGAGACTGCAGGGTAGATAATGTGAAATATTTGATGTAAGGAATATCTTGTGTTGATCTATTCAATAAAGAGGTGGATCACTGTTTGGGTCTGACCTCTAGGTGTGTTTTTTATGCTCTGAAATAAACTAAAAGGAGTTTATTGAGCTTTTAAATTTTTTGCTGCTGTGGCTTGGTGTAGGGTTTAGCAAATAAAACTGCTCAGAATAGAAATCCAAAAGAGAGCAGGCCGGAGTCACAGGAATGTGAGGGAATTATTCACATGGGGGACAGAGGTGAGTGATAAAATAAACACATTTCTTACAGCTGAAGGATTAATTTTCTTTTAACATGGTGTCCTGGTTTCAGGTGTGAGAGAGTCGGTTTGCTTTGTAGTATCTGGTGCAGTGCTGGGGTTTGGGTTCAGGGTGAGAACAATGTTGATGGCTTGGCTGTTGCTGAGTGGTCCTTGCACTAAGCCAAGGATTTTTGAGCATTTCACACTGCCCTGACAGGGGGAAGGGATTGGGGGGCGGAGGGGGGGGACAAGAACCTGGGAGGGGACACAAACTGGGCAGGTGTCCACAACTGGCCAAAGTGGCTTCACACTCAGCCTATAACCTGGGAGGAGGGGGCTGGGGGGCAGCAGCCCCAGCTCAGCTATTGTCTGGGCATCAGTCAGAGTGGTGAGCAATTGCACTGTGGAACACCTCTTTGTATATCCTTTTATATTTTTTTTCCCCTCTTCCTTATCCTATTAAACTGCCTTTATCCCTACCCACAGGTTTTACTTTTATTCTGATTTTCTCCCCATCCCACGGGGAGAAGTGAGGAACAGCTGTGGGGTGTTTTGCTGCCTGTCCAGTTACCCCACGACACAAGGTGGGTTTAAACAAACCTTACAGTATAAAGAAAAAAAAAATTAAAATTAAACAAAATTGCTGGAGGACACATTAGTTGGTTCAGGCTGTTTATCAATAACTTGGCACTGGATTTCCAAAAAAAAAAAAAAAAAGAAAAAAAAAAGAAAAAGCATGGCATAATTTTTCAATGAGAAGCCCGAGTGCCTGGGAGATGATGTTATGGTGTGAATTACACTGTGGAGCGGCTGTCAGCTGTCCCTGTCAGCACTTTCACAGATGCCATAATGTGCAGTAAATGCTGTGGCTGCAGCTATTTAAGTTCACTGTGGTGCTGGTTTTGGGGAAAAGCACCACAAGTTAACAGCTGAAGAAAACCTGGGAGTCCTCTGGTTCGCAGCCCAGATGAGCTGGTCACAGCTCAGACATCTGAGTGTCACCTTTGGTTCCTGAAAACTCTCTTTCCTTGTAGTTATCCAGGGAACAAGGCTCCAGATCCTGTGTTCATGTCCACTCAGTTCTCCTGGCTCTGAGTTCCTTTTGCTGAGCCCCAGCACAGCTTTGCTCTCACCTGTGTCCCCTGGGAATGCTGGGGTGAGGGTTGGGGTGATTCCTGCAGCGTGGGCTCTGCCAGCAACAGCCCTGCCCTGCTGTGTTTGTCTGGGCTTCCCATTGGAAGTTGTCCGCCAAATTTTAAGGACTGCTTTGTCCTTGTTTTTGTTTTGTTTTTAAATGTCCTTCCCGTTAATCTGTTTTGAAGCAAGCGAAGGCAGCTGGTGCCTCAGCTGTGTGAGCTGGAGCCCACCAGAGCCCACTTTGGCTGGAGTGAGAGTGATCCTGGCCACCAGCACCTACTGCAGCCTCTCCCGTTCCCTGCAGATGGTACTGTTTGACCATTTTGCAGCCACCCACCTTCGGTAACATCGCAGGTTTTAGGGGAATTTTACAGTGGGGTGCTGGCACATGCACAGAGCCAGCAGCACCACAGCACCGCTGCTTCTGGTGGGTGCGAGGGCAAAAATCTGGTCTTGCCCACAGAAGAAAACCAGTTTTTGAGTGGTTTTGGGAAGGCATCTGAAATGGTGTCAGCATGCAGCGTAAGAGGGAGTTCGTAGGCACAACCCTCAGCAGGGGATGACCAGCGTTAATTTAGGCACCTGAGGGAATTTAACAGCTTTAGCTGTGTGGATGGCCAGAGTTTCTGTGGGATTTGATCAACGCATCAGCCAGGCTGGAGAAAAGCAGCTCTGGGGAGTCTGGGGATGATGCTGGGTCCCTGTGAGCAGCAGGTGCATGGGCTGAACAGGCTGAGAGGCTGGGGAGCTTGTTTGGTGCCGCTGCTTAGATGTTTTGGGACGTCAGACTTGGTGCCTTGCTTGTCCACCAGACCCCATTAGAGGCACCGTGCTAGCCCTGGAGTCTGTTCTTTGCCGGCCTTGAGCACAGGTACATCCACCCCAGCAGTCTGTGTGTGCCCTGCGGCTTCCCTCTGCTCCGGCAGAGCCGTTCGGGGCTCAGCCACTGCCGGCAGGCTCTGGGCTGTGCTTTCCCTTCTCTTTGCACACTATCTGCATTTCAGCCCCGAAATCCCAGTGCCTCTGTAAAGTCAATGAGGTGGGAAATCACCTGTCTTTCCCCTTTTCCCTTCGGAGCCGGTGTGCAGTGTCACTCCAGCCCGAGCAGAGGGAGGTCGCTGCCGCCTGGGTACAGCATCACCTGCATACGGAGGTGTTTGCCTTTCCCAGGGAGATGTCCTCTCAGCTGGCTCAGCCGTGACCCTCCCCAGCTCTCAGGGAGCCCCACACCACCCTGCTGCCTTTTGCTGCTCAGGTGGAACCAAACCAGCTGCAGACACCAGCACAGCATCCAGCCCGGCTGGTGGACTCCGTGTCGAGCTTCCCACATGTGCACACGGGAAGGGCTTTGGAAAAAGGACCAGAAACACAAACGGCCCCTGAAATGGCTAAAATTCATTGGGTTTTTGATTTCCTCACAGGCTCGAATTTTGGATGAGGTGTCAAGAGCTTTGAACTTCCCCAGGCTCTGAAGGCTTCGGGTCTTGGTTTGCAGCTCCTCCTGGGTGTAAGGGCTGTGCCAGGTACCCGCTCAGGTGGGAATCACTCCCACATGAAGCAACTCAGGACTTCTGGCTGGATTCAGAGGGCTCTCCTCGCAGACCTATTGCCAATACTGTCCTGTTGCCAGGCAGTTCATGTTTAAGCTTTCATCAGATCAATTCTCTTCCTTTGAAAGGGAAGAAGCTGGTTAACCTGTGTTTGAGGGAAATGGAAAACACTGCTCCGACTTTCCCCGATGTGCCAATGTAAAAGGGCTTAGGAAAAGTGATAAAAGCGATTAGTCATGTGTGGAATTGAAGGAGGGACAGCATCCAGCTCACAGCTTTGTCTGATTTTGCTGTAAGCCTGTTAAGTTCAGTTGTTGGATGGAGTTTTTTGAAGGATGGGCAGGAAAGTAAAGATTGTACTGAGTGAATTTTACAGGTTCCTGCTGTTTTTAGAACCTCATGTCTCCTATAGGGGCTTCTCATCCCCATCCTGCTTCAAGGAGGTGAAGGAAGGGTGGAGAAATGAAGATTGTTCTTTTTGCCCATGGGAAGTAGCTGGGTCTGAACTCTGGAGAGGTTTGGCATGGGCTTTGGAAACAGGACTGGACTCAGAAGGTGGGTTCCCCTCAATCACTGCTCCTGCAGGCATCTGCCACTCTGTGTCCAAACACTCCTAAACCCCTCCCTGCCTGCAGGTTTCAGTTTCTCTCCCCTGACCACTTGCTGATCAGAAAATCTCCATGGAATACTGCAGCTCAAAGATAACAGTGACACCAGATAAATCATTCCTCCCCTGCCATTCCCCCTTCCCCAAATGGCTGAAGTGTATTTATCATTTTAAAAAAACCTGCACACACTAAAAAAGCCCGACTGAGAGAGAGACAGAAAGCAAAGGAAAAGGAGAGGTTTAGGCAGCAAGCCACAAATAAGCACCATCAATCATGGTGCAGTCAAAAATGTACATGTGTTGGTACCTGCTAGTTATTGGCAGTGCTCAAGAAGTCTCCTGGGTACAATCTTCAGGGCTCCTCGGATAAATAAATAAATAACATTCCATGTTCCTCTGAAAAACTGCTTGTCAGCACTAGAATGGCAGGTGCATTAACTCCCTAAGAACCAGATTATGCCCTGCATGGCAAAAAAATGCAAACACAGAGAAATAAGATGTCACTCAACTCCTGTATCCTCTCAGGTTATTTTGTTGGGAAATGTTTTGAAACATAAATACATCCTGTTGTATAAACGAGTTTAGGAAAAAGAGAGATATTGATATGTACATGGTCTAGTTAGCCTATTTACATGTTTACTCCAAATTTACATCTGTCTGACATATGATTTGCTTTTTCTTTTTTCCTTTTCTTTTCACACTCCACAAGGATAGCTGTAAAGTTTAGATTTATTTAGCTTCCTCTCCCTCCCACGACCCTCCCAAGCCTTGGCAAACACTCTCCTGGTGCCACCTGCCTGCCTGCTCCCCCCTAGCTCTTCTGCCTTGTAGCTCTGAAATGTTTCCTTTAAAAATAAAATCCCTCTCTGAGAGCTCCTATCTTTCCCCCTTACATCTCTACTATACTCTGCCTTCTCTTGCCTTTGCTTTTATTCTCCTTAATTGTGGACTTCAAGGTTATGTGGCCTTGTCTATTCTGCAGAGGTTCTCAAACCTCTCCCATCCTTCTGCTCCTCCCTGCTGCTTTTCATACTCTGTGTTCTTTTTAGTCCAGGAAAGTGACATTATTGCCAGTGGAAGTCCTAAAGGAGCAAAGTCCTGTCCCAGGATGAGTAAAGGTTGCATGACCCAGTGCCAAAAGATAAATGGATTTGGGGAAATGGCCATTAGCCCTCCCCTGAACTTGACAATGTGTTTCCTACGATTCCTATCACATATAGGAAGAGGGTGATTATTTTTAGCTCTGGGTGAGCCAGCTGCTCCTAGGCCACCCTCCAACCCTCCCAAGGACAGCAGAAATGTCTGCAGGCTCTGGCTCAGTCCCTGGCAGGATGGTGGAAGTGAGAAGGGATGAATTTTTGCTGTACCTGCTGACAGGGAAACATCTCCTCATCTGCCCACACCCTCCAGGATGGCTTCGTCTTCTCCAGCACCTTGGTTTGGGTCAGTGAACCCTTAGATGACTTTCATCTGACTCTCAGGGTCTCACTCTTGGTTTCAAGATAACCAGTGCAGGTATTAAACGTTAGGAGAGAGGTTTCACTGCCAACCACCTCCTTGCAGCCCATCACTACCTTTATTTCCTTAGTTTCCCCATTTTTAGCTCCATTTAGATGACCTGGGCTCTACCCACGCCAGCCCCAGCCGTGCCCCAGGTGTGAGTGAGCTGTGGCTGGAGCAGGGCTGGCTTTGCATGGCCTGTCCTGTGATGGTGACCCTGAGTGGCAACTGGACCACTTTCAAACATCTGGAGGCACTTAATTTCAGTGCAGATTCAAGGAGCCATTTGTTCTCCATGGTGGGGGTTTTGACAAGATGCACAGTGCACTACAGGCCTGGTGCTGCCTGGTTTGTCTCATAATGGAGATATTTCTAAAAGGTCTCACTTCTGGTTTTTTGGCTTGATGTTAAATTATGGAGGCTCCAAGATTTATGAGTGTCCCAAAAATATGTATTTTCAGGGATGATCCAGGGATGATTGGGCTGAACAGAGTGGAGATGTGAATTTTGAGTGTGGTTTCCTGTGGGAAACAAATCAATAACCTCCTAAGGAAGATTCTACTTCAGAGTAGGGGAAAAACAATTAAGTTAGGATTTACCTGTTGCCAATTCAGAGTTAAGAAACCCAGAAACACGTTACAGAAATGTACAGAAGCAGACTGTTGGCTTTATCTGTGACCTCCCCAGTGCAGCAAAACTCTGCTGTGAGATTAAAATAGCCCCGTTCCATGACAGAGCTGGAAGTTTTTACTCCATCAGATGAATAAGGCAAGCCTTCTTCATTTTTATTTCCCTTTTATCATATCTCTCATTTTGCCCACAGCACTATAACTTGACCCTTGATCTTGTGGTGGATACAGAAGCTGCAGGTGGGAGGCAGAGGAGGGATTGTATCCACATCCATCCCTGCAGGAACTCAGCTCTTGTACAGGAAAATGCATAAAATGGCAAATAATAAATGTAAAATCAACTGCAGAGTGCGGGATGCAGGAGGTCTGCCCCAGATATCCATCCCCCCTTTTTTCTTTTACCAGGATTAAGGGGTCAGAGAAGCAGTGGTGATAAGCAGCTGCCAGGTTTCACTGGGGAGCTGTGTGTCCCCTCTGCTCCATCCTGTGCCCTTCTCCAGCCCAGAAACTTTCCCTTCCAGACCACAGGTTTATTTAATTTCTGTCCTACTGCTGGCAATGGCTTTGCAATGGGCTGTGGGTTAGCAAAAAGCAGAGAAGTTTTCCTTAAGTGAGAAAAGGAGACGATATTGCATGACAAAATAGAGAAAAATAAAGTTTGTCGGCTGAATTGTTTTCTCTTCCTTGCTTCTATGTGTGATGCCAGCAAAAGAAATTGCATTTCGGAGTGATTTAATAGTAAAATTACTTTCGTTTGTCATTCTTTTCCTGCCTCAGAGCAGAAAAAAAACACAAGATGGAGCTCTGGAGCTTTCAACTGCAGCTAGGCTTGAGTCACCGTAAAAACCCCTTTGGAGACCTTGAAATTATGGGTTTTATTATTTTTCCCTCCGTTTAATTTTTACATTCATTTCAAAATTGTAAATGATATAGATGTTAGAATTATAAAATGTAATTTATTGTTGTTGGTCGAAGTTACTTACTTTTCTTTTGAAACTCAGATCTTTAATTTTTATTTTTATTTTTATTTGTTTTTTAATAATTGTTACAGGGCAGCATTTTTTTCTCTTCTGGGAGGCTGCAGCCCAGGGATGCTCTTAAACCACAGAATTCTTCTCCCTGACACCCTGCCTGTGCTGGAGAAGCTCTCAAACCTGCCCAGCTCTAGATGCAAATATTAAACCCTGGCTTTCCTTCATGTGCAAGAGAATAAATGATGTTTTGAAGTGCTCCTCTTCCCTCGTAATCAATGAACACTGAGCTGGTAAAATTTAAATCAGCTCAGTGAATTAGGAGAATTGGATTCTTTAATTAAAAGAAAAGCATTTTAGATGCTAAATTATATAGAACTTACACAGAAACAAAAGGAATTATTATTTTGTGGGACATGTGTTTTCTTCTTTATTTCTTCTTATTTTTCTCTCAGTTTTCCTGTTTTTTCCCCCTTCAAACAGGTGAGCTCTCTTCTTCAATGTGCTTCTTTTCCAAGTGAACTGGTGCTAAGGATGTCAGACCTTTTCAGCTCTGCCTTCTCTTATGGCAGGGGCCGAGTGTTTAATTATGACTGTGTTACACAAATAGGGTGATTTTTATTTTTTTACTTGCTGGAGTTTGGTTGTAATAGCTGTGCACATACATAGTTTAAAATGACAAAAAATAATTAAAAAAATATTTATACACTCTAGCTCACATGAAGAGAGGACAATGAGATTCTGGTAGCCGATAATCTCCTGAAATATCATTAATTACTTGAATAACACAATAAACAAACATTTTATAAAACATTTATGAAATTCTTCGGGGCTGGGACGTGCCATATCAGTTACTGAAAATGTGCTGCTCTGCTTTGCAGAAGCGAACATTTTTATTAGAAATTTGAAGCCCTTGACAGAGGCAATGAGGCTCTGGTGCAGCTGCGAGCTGTTCGTGGCAGAACTCCTGTTCAAAGCGCTGGGAACTCCTCGAGGAGCCAAGAGAAATTCGGCCCAAGGTAGAGCTGACCACGTCCTGAATAATTCATTAGGAGAATTTATTCCCCTTCTGTTTGCAAACTGTCCGAGCAGTCTGGTTTTTGTGTGCGCTCCTCTGTTCAGTAGTGCTGGGTTCTTTGTGACTGATCCTTGTGCTGTGGGTTTTTGACCCGTTCCTCCAGCCTGGCTGAGGTCTGGGATCACCCCGTGCTGCTTTTGACACGGCTGCTGCAACACGGATTTTTGTATTCGAAATCCAGACCTCTCAAACTGGAGATTCTTCAAAATATTCGTGCCAGGAGGCTCTTGTGTCAAAAGTCCCCACAGCTGGTGAAAGGAAGGTGTGAGAGTGCTGCTTGTTTCAGTTCGATTTGCTAACTCTAGGAAAGAGTGGATTTATTATTATTTTTTTTTTTTTTTTTTACTGGGCACTTAGCTGTGGATATTATTTCTTTTTATAACTCAAATAACTGTCTGAAAGGAATTGGAAACACACCAATTACCTTTCCCACCCCGCACCCCCCACCCCCCCTTTTTTTTTTTTTTTAATATTAGGAAAAGAACAGTTTGAAGGTCTGCCTATGCTTTGGGTCATTAATGGAGATAATTGTCATTGGTGGACAGGGCTGCAGCTTCCTGAGTGGGGAGCAAAAGAAAAGAGTTGTCATTTTATTCGAACCTCTTCAGTTCCTCTGTAAAACATTGCTCCTTAAACAGAACTGCTGCTCTTAGCTCTCCTCCGCTTCCACTGCAGCCTGTAAAAAAAAAAAAACATCAATTTCTCCAAATGCTCTGAGTGGAGCAGGGGCAGCTCCTGAACGGCACGGAGCATCTTCAGTGGTACCCGGCTGCCTCGAAAGCAGCTTCACTTCCAGACTGCCACTGCGCCTCTGGCTTTTACTCTGCTGCTGTTCCAGAGCCTCTTTCCCCTCTGCTGGTCCCTGCAGGGCTCGGGAGCCCCTTCCCTGCTGAGGTGTTCCCAGCTCCATCCCTGCTTCTCCTGCAGCCGCTGCCGGCCTCTCCGGTGGGGACAAGGCTGGAACGACAATTCCTCATCCCTGGAAAAGCTGCAGAAACCCTGGCACCACTCAGCCCAGCCCATAGGATGGGAATAACAGGAACTACCCAAGTTCTTTTTTTAAAAAATGACAGCCGGGACAGGAATCTGATGGATGTCTTAATTTCTTTATCTCTGGCATTTTGATCAAGTGCCGTGAGATGGGGAGGGAGATGCTGGCAATTAAAACCCATGAGTTAACTGTAATCATCTCTTTTCCCCCCACCTTTCAAAAGGAAACGTGGCCTTAAAAGGAAGCAGAGAGAAAAAGAACTTGGGAATTTTCGATAGTACAGAACTGCATTAGGAAAGGAAAATCTGTCGAACCAAGAGCAGCTCTTTTGTAAGTAGCTGTATAGAAATAAGAAAATTGAGATATCCCTCCTCTCTTTTTATTTTCCCAGTCATCAAACAATTGGATTACAAAAAAAGATTTTAGAGTTATTAGAACCTAGGAAAAGAAATCCTGATAAATGTAATAATTATAATGTAGAAATTTTAATCTGCTCTTAGGAAGTGTTATCTTTTCTTTGTACTAAAAATTCAAAGTTCTCATTTGTGGGGTTTCACAACATTCACAACAATATTTTGACAATTAATTTGTTACCCTTTTTTAAGAAGAGAATTATTAATTATATTCCTATTCAGAGGTCTCAGTAAAACTGTAAGATAACATTTCCTAAAAGGAATTTAATTCTGATTAAAAAAAATAAAATTATTGTGTTATAAACAAATATCAATTGACTACTAAACACATTTATTTTGGATTTACAGCAATTCCATATATATGATAGCCATTAAACATCCATGAAAAGGCTTTCATTAATAAACTGATTTATTTACCGTGGCATAAGTGTCCTGTTCAATCTAAATTAAATATCTTTTTGGGCTCCTCAGCCTGTAGTGTTACCAAAAGGCAGCTTCGTGTTTGAACGCTGCACAAAAAGCATTTCTAGTTCAGATTTGCAAGATGCAATCTCAAAAATAATCAATCTGTATAAAAAAGACTTTGGTTGCTGCTAGATAACTAATTATACAAACACAGCCTTTGTACATGTCTGTATAAGATATTCTTTGTTATTCTCTTTCTTCTGAACTTTGATGCAATTCAAAAATAAATTTAATTACCCAGTGGTTATTTGCACTGTGTTTGTTTCTTCCATCTAGAATTCTTTTCAAATTTAAAACCTGAAGGTCAGTATCATTTTAGAGCAGTTTATTATTCATGGATATTGCAAAATTTCCAGTGAGAAAAATTTCCTTTATTTTAAAATTGGAGTGCAAGAAAAGAACTGTAAGATTGGCTGTACTGGGCATGACCCTGCACTACACAATCACAGCAGTTTTGCTAAATAAAAATTGCAGGATTAGGCCAAAGATTTTTCTTCATTAATAACATAAATTTAAATACCATTATCTAAATAATTTTGTGTGTGGGGGGGGATGTACATATATATTCTGTCATCTTTTAACAAATATCTTTTCTCTAAGGGTTTTCCCACTTGATTTTATGGGGCTTATCAGTAAATTCACATGAATAAAATTCCCCTGTGTACAGGTGTTGGCAGGCACACGATTCACGCCTGGTTTAGTTTTTTATTTATATTTATTTACACATTAATATATTTATTATATATATTTATACCATTATACATGTGCTTATTTATTCTATAAAATATATTTATTTACAGTTATTGTATAATCTGGTGTAGCTCCTATTTATTACATTACTGACTTTTAGAAGGTTTAAAATATTTTTCTCTATTCCAATAACCCACTTAGATGCACAGATGACCTTAGAAAGACCAACCAGGGTTTGCTGCACAGGGGTCCCCAGACAAGGCTGTCGAGGGCAGGATTTTGCTGCCACGTTTAATTTCAGGTCTTTGAGCTGAAGATGAGAAATTGAGGATTTACCTGCCGTAGAAGACCCTGAATTTGGCTCCTGCAGGTACCAAGTCTCCTCCTCGCTGCCCTGCAGCAGTGAGGGACGGGGCAAGGTGAGATGTTCTTCCTCTAAAGCAACAAAGGTGACCTCTGGAACGGGCTGGAGGAGCAGCAGAGCTTCCAGCAGAGGTGAAAAGTGAGGAGTCCTGTGCTGTTAAGGCTTTTTGTTTCTTAGGCTGCACACAAACCCTTGTTTCTGGTCTGTTCCCACACAGCTCTGGAAAATCTAGCTGGAAAAAGCCGTGCTCAGAGGATGCTGCTGTGGGGGCAGCCCTGGGGCTGGGGCAGCAGGGAATGGAAGGGAGGGGGTATTTTCTCTTGGGCAAGCTGCCAGAGGTGAACAAAAATGCACCAAAACCTGAATGGAGGAGGAGAGAGCAGGAGTGGGTCCCACTCTGCAGAGGGCTCAGCAAAGCCAGTGACAGCTTTGCCCAAGAGCAAGAAGTGGAGCTGAACTCCTGATTTAATTTTTTCCCCCTTCCTCTGGACATTTCTGTGTTTGTGCATCAGTTCCAGCTGAATGTCTTTGGACCAGGATTTGTAGCAGTGCTGTACATGTAATTTCCTGGGGGCAAAGACTTGAGACCCTGGGACCTGTTGCTGTTACAACACCTGCCAGACCTGCAGCCCCAGGTGAAATGTTTTCTTCTGCACTATCCAGTGGTGGGCCTCTTCTTCCCTCAAGAATAAAATAATAAAATTGTTAAGTTCTTTCTGATACTGAGGGAGAGATGAGGATTAAAGTGAGGATGAGTCAGGTGCAAAGCTCCCTGCTCCAAAGGTGCTGAAGAGGCATCAGTCACACACAGAACCCTCTGCTCTCAATTAAGACTGAATTTTAACTCAAATAATCAACTTACAAATGAGGAATTGACCAAAATGTGAATTGTGATGGGAAACACCTCTTTGGGTAAATTGCTGTGGGAGGTATACACCGGTCTGGAGCCAAAGGGAGAGATTATTTTTTTTTTTTTGGAAAAGCTGGAATTAGCCAGAAATCCCTTCCTTGCTGCAATGTTGTGGCTCTGCAGTGTGATTCCTACAGGGCTGTGTGTGAGCTGTTACTGACAGGGATTTCATGCTGACACCACATCTGACAGCTCTACTTTTTGTGAGGCACTGAAATTTCCTTCCCATACATTTCCTGTATCTTCTGTATTACTGCTTTAAAATCACTTTTCCTTTAATTTACTCAGGAGAAAGGGCTTGTTTCTTTGCCTTTAACTTTCCTTTTTTCCCCCCATAAACTATTTAGGAAAAAAATTGCCGAGTATGTAAACTAAAGATCATTAGAGGTTGTGGGGTTTTTTGTTACTTTTTTTTTTTTTAATACTAGATTCAGCAAAATCTTGTTTTCTCCCAGGCTCTGGGTCTCTATTTAGATGATTTTTAGCTCTGTTTTTTATTATTATTTATATATTTATTCATTAGAAAGGCCCACAGTCAAGGAGAAGGGGAACACGGGGTTATTAATCTTTCCTGTCATCCATTCACAGATGTGAAGTTCACACCACAGCAAATGTGAAGTCAGCAGTACCCACAAGGTGGAAACTTCAAGCAAAGCAGGCAGCAAGGAATGGGGGTGGGAGAAGGAGAGCAGGAGGGGAAGAGGGGAAAGAGAGAGAACAGGAAAAAAAAAAAGGACAAGGGAGTGATGAATGACAAAAGGAAGGGGAGAAAGATGGATGAACAAGGGAAATGGAAAGAGAAATGAGATGGATGGTAAAGGCTAAAGAGGAAAGGCAGATAAGGGAGAAGAAAGTCTGACGAGAGAGTAGGGGAGAAATGAGAGAGGCTGAGACAGAATATTCCAGATGGGGTAGCTGGGCCTGTGTGGGTGCTTGGATATCCTGGAGATGTAAAGGGTAATCACTCTCCCAGCATGTATATGCTATTGATATGTTAATATAATTTTCTTTTTCATCTGAAAGCAGTGAAGTTTTCAAATCTTCTGATTAACCGGGTCTGGCTGGTCCTGTGTATGGCCATGTATTCACACACACATGTCATATATAAATATTTATACCCTATATACAATATCCCATAAGACAACAGCCAGCATTAGAAGTCCTGTTAGTATTGATGTGACATTGGGCAGATGTGTTTCTGCTGATATAACCTGCTGCAATATCAATCTTAATACAGTTTTTGGGGGTAAACAAAATGTAGACAGGCATTAATAGAAGCACTGGGTATGTGCTATTAAAAACAAGCCCATGATAATTAAATGTGTGGGGTCTGAGATCCCATTTACCTACTGGTCATATCATATGTACAGTCTTTGCAATTTTATGGTTTATCATTAAGGGTGTTTGAAAATATGTAATTTCTCAGTTGTGTTGTGAGACAGCTCCTAATATATGCTGATATATTCACACAGCCTCCAAATTACTTGTTAATTCATTGGTTTAGTTAATTTACAGTCGGATGGAGAAATAACTCCTGAATAAAGGGACCATTTTGGGCAGCTCACGGAGGCAGTGACAGGATCACCCAGCTATGGTCTCACGTAGCAAAGCCATCCTGGTCATTCCTCCTCTGCTTGAGCCAGAAATTCTGCAAGCTCATCAGCAGTTTTACACCACAAGTTGGACAATTTAGTGGGGGGTGGCTCCAGAGCCAGAGGTGGAGAATGAGTCAGGTGCAAAGCTCCCTTTTCCTGCTCCAAAGGTGCTGAAGAGGCATCAGTTACACACAGAGCCCTCTGCTCTCCATTGAGACCACATTTTAAGTCAAATAATCAACTTGCAAATGAGGAATTGACCAAAATGTAAATTGTGATGGGAAACACCTCTTTGGGTGATGGGAAACGTCTCTCTAGGGCTGGGGACAAGATGAAGAGGGGCAGGTTGAAAAGCCTCAGCTTCTCTGTACAAATCAGAAAAAGCAGTCAGGGACTTCTGCTTATTTTTCCCTCTGAAAAGATTTCAGGGCTTTTGCTTGTACTAGCCAGACAGTTTGTATCTGTCTGCTAAAGTGAAAAATCTAACTCCAAAGGTACTCTCAGAGTATTTGCTCCTTGTTTGTAGGGTAGGGAAAAACATTCTGTACAGTTTACAGAAATCTTACTGTCTGTTGCTGGAATACTTCTGTGAAGCATTGCTGAAAGACTAATTTTATTTTTATTTAATTAAATGGGCCCCATTCTTCATTCAGCTACTCAGAGAATAACTTGTATTTATGTGTTCCATTTTGACTGATTTATCTGATGGCCTGTTGTTTGCTGGATTTTTAGCATCCAGGAGATTTCTGCAGGCTTCTGTGAGATGCTATGTATCTGTTACAGGCTTTTGGTGCAGGGAGGGTCAGTAGCTCCAGGACTTACTCATATCTGCTTTTTTCTTGTATCAGTTCATAATCATAATACCCAAGATTTCCATGCTTGGTTAAATCAAGGAAATAGCTGTGTAATCTATCCCATATGTTAATATTTACTGTGCAAGGTGACTGAGTCCTGCTGTTGCTGAGCTCATCCTGACAATCAGAGCCCTGCAATTGGATTTTTCCTTTCCCTTATGCCCAAAGAGCAAGGATGGAAGTTGTGCCTAAGGCAGAGACCCCGTGTTCACATCTATTAAAAATCTCCTGCATAATATTAATGTTGCTCATTAGGAACTGAGTAATGTCAGCTTTCCGCTACCAGGGTTCTCACAAAATGGGATTTTTTTTTTTTGCTCTTACTTAAAGGTCCCCACTCAGAGTGGATGTACTGATTAATTATGGTTGTGAATGGGGCAGAAATAAGCTGGGGGATTTGGGGTAAATCAGTGGAATTAATTTTACTTCGGTTATTTTGGTTTCATTTACAGAAGCTGGGATGTTGGCCCTTTTTGCTGGAATACTGAATTTCTACAAATTAATTCCAAAAGCTCCAAACCCAGTATACTTCATCTCCAACTCTCCCTAGCCTAATTTTCAAATTCCTGATTGAATGCCACTTGTTTGTGAATTTCTGGCTTTGGTTTCTTGTATACATGTGTGACAAAATTGGTTTTCTTTTGTCTAAGCAGGGAAAAATAGAAACGAGACAAAATTCCCCTCCCTTCCACAAAGGTCCAAGAAAGAAAAGGATAAAGAAAAAAAGAATAAAATATAAAAGATGAAATATAGCTTTACTTCCCCCCCCCCCCCCCCCCCCCCCCTTTGGAAGGACCTCCCACTGACTATATCATTATCTGTCTCTTGTAGGATATTGGATTCAGGATCTATAGCAGTGAGCTACGTTAGTATTGAATCTCATTTGATTTAATAAACCTCCCTTGTCACTTGCCTGCCCAGCCTTTCCAGCCTTTTCCAGGTGTTAGGAGCTCCCCGTAGTTTTGGCTGCAGAGGGACACACGAGGCATTGCCCTTTTTATATGGCACTATGGGGATCCTCAGATTTTTTGGTTTGCAGTTATAGCCCCTTCCTCTCTCCCTCCCTTCACTCATATCCAGCTTTGGCCCACTCCATGTGGAGGCTGTTGACTTACCTTACTTCTTTTTCTTATTTTCCATACTTGGACCAATTTACAGCAGACCTGTTCATAATGAAATATTTCTCTTAAGCAGACTGGAGATACGGAATTATTCTACATTTCTCCAGTGTATGGAGTGTAGTTTTGGAGATAATCTGAAGATTTTTGAGGGGAGGGAGGGGAACAGGGAGTGAGATTAAATTTCAAGTGAAAAGGAATATCAAACGTGTTGTCAATGGATTTTTCAATATATTAGAAAAAGGGGGATAGATAGACTAAAATTTCAGAGCTTGCAAAATCAACTACATAGCAAAATCCATGCTTCAGGAAGAGAAAGCTTTTGGAACCTGCCTTTAATTTTCAAATGGGAGCTCTTAGGCTGGATGTGATGAGGTTTGGCATGTCTCTTGGCATGTGTGTGGATAGGCAAGCTCTGTGTCTATGGGCTCTAATTTCCCTAGAAGAATTTAAGTAAACTTTTCTCAAGCCAATCGGAGTTAAGTATGTAGTAACAAAGTGCTCTATGTCTGCATTAAACTTGGAAAAAATGACATGCTGCTCTAACGTGTCAGGCAGGGCTGGCTTCAGGAGAATGCAGAGGCAGGATTTTGTCTTGGGGACAGGGAAAGGCTGAAGCTTGATTGCAGGCAGGCAGGGAAACTGGCAATTCCTTTTAGCTTGTTTTAAACATATTCTGTCAGTAGGTCTGAAAGAGATTAACCTTCTATGAGTTTCATTAAAATAGGGTACCCAGGGCTAGAGAGCTCTAGCTACAGGAAAAACCCTGTATTAAAGAGTACAGTGCCTTATTAGACTCCAGAGAATCCACAAGAGTAAGACAGTAAGAGTATCCTCAAAAAGCCTAATTAGAACCTGTTGTAATCAGGAGGATGCAAAGATTCAGTGTGAATCTGTAGGGTATGACAACTGGTGAAATAATGTGCTTTGAAGGCATAATGGGTTTGGGAGTCCAAGTCCTGTCCATCCTTACTGGATATTTATACCAAGTGTATTCTGAAATTTACCTCTTTTCCTTATAGGTTGCTAACTCAAAACTAGCAGTGAAAATCCCAGTGATTTCCAATATAGGAAATGTTTGGTGTTTGGTTTTGGTTTTTTGTTTTTTTTTTTTTTTTTTTTGACCACTGAGACACTTGGAGAAGAGAGCCAAATCCCTGCTCTAAATACCATGATGGCATTTGGGACTCCTTGTCCATCAATCCTTCTGCCTTCATAAATGTGTGTTTGTCAATCTCAGAAGCATCTCCTAAAGCATCATCCAAGATTCCAGGCAATGGGAAAGGTGAGAACTGTTGCTTTGAATTGTAAAATCTGTCTATTCATAATTCATGAAAGGACCTGTGCCACAGCACAGGGTTTTAGTCCTCCTGCAGCTCTGAAAATCGGACAACTTTATAGTCTTTTATGAAAATATAATGTACCTTTGATGCCTTTTGAGTAGTAAACTATGAATTTGAAAGTGACAAATATTAGCAAGCTGCCTTTATTGCTAACAAAACTGGGCAGGAAAGAAAAGGACTGTGCAGAGCCTTTGACAGAATGTTTAATAACTTGTGATTACTGTTTCCCAGAGGTGATGTGTGTAATATGTATTTTCCCTCTTTCATTTTAACCCAGCACTTCTGCTGGAGACTGCAGTGGCTCTGCATTCCTGAACTTCTTCCCCAGTCAAAGGTTAGATAATTTGGGCAATCACAGCCAAAGCAAAGCTGTGACCCCTTCTGCTTTCTTTAAAAAATTGTACCAAGATAAAATTGCTTTACTTTGGTGCAATAGTATGAAAATGGACCCCAGCCATATGAAAACAGTGAGGGATGAAACCTCTGCAGCTCTGGGGCAGCTGGGACTGAAGCTGTGACAACCATTTGCAGAAGGATGGAGACTAATCACACAAAATGCAAAAAATGGACTCCATCCCAGGTGGATTCTGCTAGAAGAAAATAAATTTCATTTTGAGTCCTTTTCTGTTCTGGAATCTTAAAGTTTTGGATGGCTTTGGTACCTTGGCATAGAAATGTTCACGAATTTGTACATAAGAATTGATCACTAGATAAAATTTCAAGATGGAGCTTTCTAAACCTTGATTAAAAATCACTGTTTTGGGCTTGGCAGCCAGAGCACACTTTTTGGTGGTTGTGAAGGAAGAACAGAGGATGGGGAAGGCAGGTGCTCCCCTCGGGAGAGGTGGAGCCTGGGAGGAGCAGAGTCAGGGAGTTCAAGGTGGACGGTTCAAGAACTAGGTGCTAACTAATAAGTAGCAAGATATGTTCAGGAAGAGTTTATGAGTAATTTAAGTAAATGATTTTATGAGTAATCAGCAGCACTTATGATTGAAAACACCAGGGTGAAGGCTGAGTCCACACTGAAGTATGAGAAATGATTCCACAGCTTCCATCCTGGGAGGGATGCTCCTTTGCATGTGCTTTTGTGAGAAGAGGTGCAGAAAGGCCTGCTCAGACTGGTTTTGTTTCAGCTGAGCGATGCTTGGGTGAAAGCTGGAGCAGCAGCAGGGCAGGGGAGGGGTTCAAACCCTCAGGAAGCACCTCTTGTGTCAGGCCAAAGCACTGGAGAGCCAGCCAGAAAGCCCAGCCGTGTTATAGAGAGGTGATGGAGAAGTTTTCCCTCTTTCATCCATCAGAATAGGACAAAAAGACAATTTAATCAGGTGTTAAAAGAGGGTGCTGGTTAATACCTTTGTTAAAGTCAAAGTGCTCATGCTCTTCTGAAAAGCTTACTTGGAGGGAGCTTTTTGGGATGCCCTATCCCTGGAAGTGTTCAAGGCCAGGTTGGACAGGGCTTTGAGCAACCTGGGATAGTGAAGGGTGTCCCTGTCCATGCCAGGGCCACTGAGACCTTGTAATCTTCAAGGTTTTTCCAATTCAAACTATTCTGTGATTCCATTGTACGACTTATTTTTCCCAGGGAGCAGCTCACAAAACTTCTCCTAAATTAAGGGTGATGAATCTCCAATCATCACAGAAGTTCACTGGCAACACAGTGTGGAGCTAGTTATAAAATGTAAACAGCTTTTTCACCATGAAATATTTCATATTTTAAAAATTAAGAGAGTGTTATTTACTCTCTTCCTCTGCCCACCCCCCCCCCCCCACCCCCCATGACTGGTGTTGCTTATGTGCTGTTGGCAGATGGGATGTGGATCATTTTAATTAGATTTTATTGGACTGTTATACAGCCCATAATTGTGATCATTACTCATTTTCACTGTGGTTCAGACAGATCCTCTATTTAGACATGATGATATTTTGATGAGACAAGTCCCATGTAACTTGTTATGTTGGGGGCCAGTAGCCAAAGCAGTGGGATGAGGTGCTTCACATAGAGATTGGAGTAGATTAATAAAGGATCTAATGGTCAATTTGTGTTCCTAATTGTGCCCAGATTGTGGATGCATGGGCAGAAGATCTCTTTGGGCTGCAGGAGGCCAAGAGCCTTCACAGCTGGAGCCCAGGGAGCAAATATGGCAGAGAGAGAGCAATCCCCAATTTCACCTTCAAGGAGAGGGGCAAACCCATTGTGGGCATCCACAAATGACCTTTTGCCAAATCCAAGCTCTCGTGCTCATGTTCACACCAGTGCTGTGTTTAGTCCCATGGGTTTTTCTCCTTTTCTGTTGTGATTTTTTGCATGGCTGCCCTTGTACATCCTTGCAAGGGGATGGGGAGAGAAGATTCACCTGAACTGAGAATGAATCTGTCACAATTCTCTGTGACCAGGAGCATCTTTGCCCTGCTGATGGGACTCTGCTGCTTTTGAGGCTGTGCTCAGGCACTGAGATATTTCTCTTACTTTTCCTACAACATCTCTTTGGGGTCCTGCCTTAGGCCAGAAATGATGATGTTCTGGCAAAGCCTTTTGTGGGAGCTATGTTCCATGGTCAGGCAGAGCCATCGTCTCACCTGTACCCAGCAGTCTCCTTATCACTGAGTGATCAGCCTCAGCTTATTCCTCTGCACTTTTCAGAACCACCGCTGTATTTGGACACAAAACTTGTGGAGAACATATCCATCTGTTCATTTGTGTCCTAAGGACAACAGGAATGTTCTGCACTACTGCCAGGTTTCATGGTTCAAAGAAGCTGAAAAATATTTGGAAGAAAGATTTGGATTTTGAGGCTTTCCCCCATTTTTGAATACAGTTGCCCTTGGATAACCCTCTAACAAACATTTCCTTCAAGAAAATAACTGCTCACCCACCTGCACTGCATTTGCACAATTGTTGGAGAAGTAAAAATGTTGGGGTTCATGAGCTTTGGGGTGCAAATAATCCCAGTTGCACAAATGTTATCTGAACTGCACCTGTCTCTACCCCAGCAGCAGACAAGGAGAGGGAATGATACCAGTGGTTCCAGCCTCCTGTAGGAGAGTGATGAGTTCTCCTGTGGCAGTTCCACACTGGTGTGGGACACACAGGATTTGAATCAGTTCACTTCTGTTCATCCGGACACACCTTTAAAGGGATTTTGTTAAGGTACTGTCTAAAATTCCAACTGACTTTGACAAACACCTCAAGTCATATTTTAGTGATAATAAACTCTGGCTCCACTTTGCCCATGCAAACGAGGCTGGCTAACCCTCCAGCTGTGTGTATCAGCTGTCTGCAGGGCTGCCTGCAGATCTGCTTCCTCTGTGCAACATGGAGAGGAGATGAGCTGCGAGGGAAAGAGGAATAGCACCTAAATCCACTAGGAAATCGGTGCCATCTTCATCCTTTATTTCAAACAAACAAAAAGAAATCCAAATATTTTACCATTTCTGAAGAGTGACACAAGCTGTATTTCCCTTGTGCTCATTCTAACAGATCCATTGAAATGTAGATGTGACTCCTGTCAGGGCTGCTGCAGTTTCCTCCTGTGTCATTTTGTGGTCCAGTTTAGTGCTGGGTAACTCACCTTAACTCCTTGCTTCATTTTCTCCCTCCACTTCTTTTTACCTGGAATTCCTGTCCACCTCTTGCCAAAAAATAAATGTGATGACAGATTCCTTCTCTATTTCTACCTTAATGGTGTTTATTTCTTTTAAATTATGGATGTAACTCAGTAGGATATTATAACAAATGGAGAGACAGAACAAACTTACAGGTCACTTCTTTGGCTATTATGCTCTACTTTATGTACAGTAATACTCTCACAGCTGCAAAACAGAAATTAGTCCAAGTCAAATAATCTTTATAAAAGAATCAGTTACAAACTCATTCTCTCTCTCTCTCTTTTTTTAAATTTAAAAATATTCTAATTTATTAAAAAGCACCCACTTTTTGGTAAGTGATTTAGTGATTTATTTTTGTTGTTTTTTTCTGGGAGTTGGACCAACTCACCTTAGAAAATAATTTTCCTCTTTTGGTTACTGTTAACCAACCAAACCTGGGTTGCTCCATGGAATGAGAGAACCTTTCCTAACAAGAAAGCAATAATCAATAAATTCTGGAATGACTTTTTACAGAAAGAATGTTTACTAAAATGGATGAAACATCAAACCTCATTTTCTCATGCTGACTTTTCAAGTGAAAAATTGCAAGCCATGATTAATGTCACCCCAGAAAGCTGGCATGCTTCTTTTAGACCATATTAATGAGTCCAGTTTTGTTGTTATTCAACCAATCCTAATACTTTAATGCAAGCCTTACCTTTCTCTATTGTAATATTTGTGGGTTTTTTTTTTCATTGTCTTTGCAATCTAAATTTGAAGGCCATTAAACACTGACTTTCCAAGATTTTAAGCTCTCCTGCGAGCTGATGCCATTACAGAAATCAGAGGTGCAGCTTTCCTCGTGCCACTGAAACTCGTCAGCTCCTCACTGAGCCCTGCTCTGAAGGGAGCTGTGGGCACGTGGGGTGTGCAAAACTCTTATACCTGGAGAATTGCAAGTATCTTTTTAATTTGGCTCCTAAGTGAGTTCTTGACTAAATGTTCAGATAAAGAATATACCTACACAAAACTGGAACCACTGGATGGATAATTCATGGAAATTTTTCACTGCAAGCAAACTAGGAAGCCTTTCCAAGCTGCTGAGAAAAGTGGATTGATTTTATCTAGTTCAAGGTAAGCCATGGCCTAGAATTCAAGTGATTTAAGGTTAAAATCCATGTGTTCCCATATGCTCTACAGCTTGCTGAGTTTCACCCACAACAAGCACAAGGCCAACACCTCTGAATTTATGACTGTTTTAAGGAGGGTTTTAAGTTAAAATGTGACCTTCTGTTTCAGACCAGCAGAGTTTGGTTCTGTGAAAGCTGTTTTGTCAGGGTTAGTCTTGCCATGTCCCAGTGAGAGGGTTAAGAAGGAAATACTGAGATTAACTATTGCATTACACTGGAAAAAGAATAAGGAAATATCTTGATGCTGAGTGGGTGATGAAGGGCTGGACAAAATTGCATGTTGTTAAATGCAAAGCAAAGGAAATAGAGAAAATCAGTCATAACTTTTATATTATTATTATTATTATTATTATTATTATTATTATTATTATTTTCAATAACGGTCTTTAAGCAAGATATTAATGCTGGGAGCCATTTCCAGATTTCCAGAGAAATGTCTCTGCTGTCCACTCACTGTGGATGTCTTTGATGCGCTCGAATTCTGAATTGTCTGTGAGGGTTTTGTCCTCATCCCAAGTGCATGGTTAGAACAGAAAAGCTGCAGTGGAGGTGATCAAATGTATGATATAATTAGGAACTCTTTACAGAGACATTAACTTTGGATCCTTGAGCTGGGAAAAGGAAACCTGCCTGTTACAGAGGTGCAAAAAATCCTGAGCTGCCAGGAGAAACTAAATAGGGAACAGCTCATGAATGTTTCTCACAAGATAAAGTAAGAACTGTCAAAACAATTCATCAGGTCACACAATATAAGCAAACTAATTTACATTTTCATATGATATATAGTTATAATATAAAGCTACTTACTATGGGATAATGGGATGTGTGAAGTTTATCTGGATTCAAATAGCCTAATCCATGGAAAAATTATAACCACTGGACACTGAATATACTTTTACATATCTTGGATTGCTAAATAGACTTGATTTGTTCCTGCATTCTGTTTTCCCCAAGCAGGCTGCTCTTGGAGGAGGGTTATGGGAGCAGCTCAACTTTTCACCTGCCCCTGTTCTGTCATTATGTTGTAATGATTTCAGGAGGGATGTGAAAAGGATCCCAAAGGCCTGACATCTCCATTAATTCCCCTTCAGGGCACCAAGAAGGGGTCAAAGAAGCAGTTAACTCAGAGGCTAACATTTCCAGGCCTGTACTGGCTGTCACCTGGATGAATTTGCCTCAGCAAAGCCCTGCTGAAGTCCCCAGGAAATACTTGCCTGCAAGTTGCTGCAAAATCTGAGTTTATTTCTTTGTTCCCCCGGATAGGAACGGAGGAATGAAACAGCAGGAAAGGGGAGAAAGGATGAGAGGAAAACCAGCAGAAAGAAAAGTGCAGCTTTACCTAATGAGGGCAAATCAGACAAGGAAATGTTTGGTGATGTTCACAGTGTCCCAGACCTTAATTACTGGCACAGGCAACTGTGGACCTGGTAGGAGGGAGGTGGATCATGTCTGTGCTCTCCATCTGCTGCCTGCAGAGACGGAATGTTCCAGGCCAGGTGTTGCTGAGCACTGCTCTTGTCTAGCAGCAAGATAAGTTTAATTAAAGGGCTAATTATTCCCACTCTGGAAGAACCTATCCTTTTGGTTGCAATCACACTCTAAGTCTTTTCTCTGGTGTTCGTGTATTGGACATTTATCTTCCATTGTCACGTTACTGACTTGCTTTGCTTAAGTGAGGACAAGCCTTTGGTGCCTGTGAAAATTGGGAGAACAAAGGGAATTGGCTGGGCTTGGGTCTAGGTGATGTTTCATTGTAATGGCATTTGTCAGCACAAAAAGACACTTCATGCTGGTTTTCTCTCCAGTGAAAAAGGTACTTTACAGTTGTGGTAACTAAGGGCTCAGATCAGAGGGGAATTGGACCCAGATGTTTGTGTCCTGTTGCAACAATTAAAAGCATCAGGCAAAACTTCTTTCAGTTAAATCCAGAGTAACCCACTCCTGATTTCCACGAACTTGTCGGATTCACTTCAGAATAACAGACCATGGGATTATGTCTCTTGAAGTTTTATCCTTTTTTATCATCAGTTTGAAAGCTGTGGTGTAACCCATGCTTTCCCTGACTTTGTGGGCCATGGAGAGCTCTGACTCTTCTCACCACTCAAGACAGAGTTTTCTAGCTCTATGTATTAGCAACTTGCTCTTTAGTATGGGATCATACCTTTCTTTTGACACTTTTTGATCTTACTGAAAGACATATTATTTAGGAAGAACCTCAGATTTGAGCCAGGGTTTTTTTTCCACTCCTGAAATTTACTGTCCAAAGGTTGATGTCCTGTTCTCTCAGGGTCCACAGGGTGGAGGGAGATGGATCACCCCATTACCAGGTATGAGAGAGCTATTTGTTGGGAAAAAGAGTTCTTCCAAGAGAACTATCTTTAAAAACAAGCAGATAATTTGTGTTTTCTTTTGACTGTTTCCCATAATGCAGTGAGGATCTTGGGGTCTTCCAAAGCCCTGACTGCCTGGGAATGGGAGGGGAAATGCTCTTCGGCCTAATTTTGTGGCTATGAGGTCTTAAAAACACAAATGACCATGTCCTCCAGGCTAGAACCTTTATGTCATTTTGAACTTTTTGCTGGTTAAAGCTTTGAGCCAGGTCAAATTGATATGTGAGATTCCCCCCCCCCTCCCTCCTCCTCTTGTGGCCAAACTTCAAAAGACCTATTACTCATACTACTTTAGCATTCCAGGCTTGCATTAATTACTCACTAATGGCTCCATTTCTTGCAGGAAGCACTTTATATTTTACTCCTGGAGCCAGGAGAACTATCACTATGGATGGATAAGGATATGCACACAGCGTTTGTGACTTTAATACCATCCTTGAGTGCTCCATGAGTCTGTCATGTCTGTCACACTGGGCTCCAGCCCTGCTGCTGCTGAGCTGCCTGGGGCACTGTGTAGCAAACACATTCTTGCACAGGCTAAAACAAAGCAGAGAAAACCATCTAATGAATTCCAGCCCCGTAAGAGTACGGGGAAGGAGAAGTGCCACTTCTTCACTAGGAGGATTTAAGAAGACATTTCTGAAACCACACATCTTAAGTGATAGCAGCCACCAGCCAAAACCCAAACGTGTCTGCTCATGGAGCAGGCACATGTGGAATATGTGCTAAGGCTTTGGAGTGTCTTGCAGGACATGTACGTGGCAAAGCCATGAAACATGAGAGAGAGCAGTCCAAAACACGCTGCGAAAAGAATTTCAGGGAAACCTAGAGCGGAATTTTTGGGCTGAGTTCTTGTCAGAAAGGCAGTGGTGTGAGCAGTTCTGAAGAACAATCCTTTCTCACAATTTATGCCACAGAGGAAAAATGGATGTTTATGGCCTTTGTAAACAGGATCTGCTCATTGACTCTACCTTCACTTATTTTTTGTTTACATTGGAAAAAAACACCCATACATGTATCTTCATTTTTTGGCTGTCAAGGTCAAAAAGGGATAATCTACAATCCCTTGAAGCTTATGCAAACTATATAGGATTTATTATACTTTGATAGGGAATAATTATGCTCTGAGAACTCCTACCAAGATTTTCAACATAAACATGTCTAACTTGCTACCCACAAGTATGACTGAAGGGCAGGGAGAGGGAACCCCCCCCCCCCAAAAACCACAATTTAAAATTTTCATTCCTCAGGGAGACCTGAAAATGTAAAACAGTGGCAATGGGACTCAGGCTTGGCAATGTTTATCTAAGGGTATGTTCATTTGTTTTAACTCAGGTTTTGAAAACGCAGTGTTTCAGCAGAAGGGTGGATTACAGCAGTGGTGTGAAACCAAAGAAAAGGTACATGATGTTCTTGTCAGGATAAACTGGGGGAGCAAAGGGGCAGAAAGTGGTGGAAAACCAACAATTTAGAGACTTCTGAGAGAAACTGGATGCGTTTGTGTTTATGGGGTCAGATGGAACTCACTTGAGGGAGATGGAAAAGTCAGCAAATGAGACTGTGGGGCTGTTTGATGTGCATGAGGCATCGTGGTGAGCTGGGGGAGGTCCCTGCTGGCTGTGAGGAGGCTGATGGGGCTCCAGTCTGCTGGAAAGGCAAAGAGCAGGACCAGCCACCAGTCAGCTCATTGAGCTTCTCTTCTTGCAACCCATCTTCACACAGGGACTCAAAAAGATGAGATGACAGAAAAATCAGCATGAGTTTGTCCGTGGCAAATTGTATTTGAGCAACACAACTGCCTTTGATTAAGAAATGACTGCTTGTATGGTTACAGCACAGGAGAGGGGCTTTGTGGGACCACAGCCACAGCTGAGCTGGGGCAGCACTGCCAAATGTCCCCCCTGAGCAGGGGGTGGGATCTGAGGACTCCCAGGGGCTCTTTGTTCCTGTGATTTGTGGACTACAGTAAATCAGATGCTGGACAGAAGCAAATGAGCTGTCAAAACATGTTTATATACCTTTGGGTAAGAAGAGAGGCTACTCCCTAACACAGAGAGCATAAATCAAGCCTTCTCTAATTGAATGTGGACAGAGAGAGAGTTCATAATCAAAAAAGGCACCTGGTCTGTAACTGGCCAGCAATGTCCCAGCCTAGGGACCTGAGCAAAGTATTTAAAAGTCCAATGTTTTATTATTATAAAACTTCAAACAGAACTCAGCCATGGGAGTGCAGATATCAATAAAAGATCCCCCTGATTTGGATTTTCCTACCCTGAGCTGAAGCAGGCTCTCTTTGGAGCCTCTTTCCCTCCTGCTGGGTGGCTGGGCCAGGTCTGAGCGTGGCTCTGTGCTGCCCTGATGTGCTTCTCTCACAGAGGAGGGCAGCAGAAGCCAAATGTTATTTTTCTGGCATTGTCTAATGTCAGAGTTTGAAGCTGGGAGGTCCAGATCTTACCCTGAAGTGTTCAGACTGTAATTCATGAAAGGTTGATGCATCCAGCTGGCTGCAGAGCAGACCAATTTGGTAATAATCCTGGACAGCCCTTGCTCTGTTTTAAACTTTTTGAGGGTGTTTAAGAAGGTTGTAGAGTAGTATGAATTTAACATCACTCAGGAAAGCCAAGCATCTTGCACCAGCTTCAGGGACTGAGGAGCTGGACTGCAAATGGCCCTTCTGTGTCATTCTCAAAATGCTTGTCCAGGTGGGACAGCTTTTCTGACCTGTAAGGTGCTTACCTGAGTGTGCTCTGCACAGCAAATGCAACTGGAAAGCCCTTTGAGAGCAACTGAGCACAGACTGCCCTGAGCAGTGTGTCAGATCCTGCCTGTGGAAGGCCTTGGTGTTCACTATTCATATCCACAGGTAAGGATCCAGGAGCTTTATGGACAATGAATTCTGAATTCCCAAGAGAGAATATTTGCAGTAGAAACCCGAGTCCAAGACCTGAAAAGAGCCAGTTTTTGTGAAAGTGCACACAGATTCTCTCATTTCTGGTTGTGGCTTATTCGGGCAGAGAGCTTATTTACCTATTCTGAATATTTGACCTTTTTACTTTTTGGAAAAAGATTTTTTTCCCCTCTTAATTATGTGGAAGGAACACTTCCTTTCAGAGCTCTGATGGACTTCTCTATAAATAGCTCCTTATATCCCAGAACTTTACACCAGAGCCTTCAGCAAAGTCAGCATCCCTAGGACTTTTTAAGGCTGAGATGGGAACCACGTGGAGTTTAATCATTAATCACCAGTCTTTAATTAACAGCTCTGGGCTTTGAACAAAAGGCACTTACTGCAAGGCTGCTGAGGGGCCCTGAACTCTTCAGTGTGCTTTCATTTGGGGGCCCTGGTGGCCTTCCAAAGGGGCTGGTGGAGCAACCTCCTCCTGGTGGGAAGGGTCACACAGCCCAGGAACAGCAGATGTCCGTGGCCTGATCTCTGTTTGCACAACTGTCCCATTGCATGGCTGCAGGCTGCAGCTGCCTCGACAAGGGGATGCTGCCAGCTCCTCAAGGTGGGCAAAGAAACAGAGAAACTCCTGAGCCCCATTGCCTCCATCAGGTGAGGTGAGTTCTAACCAGAGGAAGGAAGGAAGGAAGTTGCTCCAGGCTTGGAAAATTTTACAGGGGAGTGTTCAAAACTGAGCACTCTGGAGAGAAAGAAAACATTGCTATAAAAGTTGACTCAGCCAATATTTTTCTGCATTCCTGCTGCTGTGATTGAAGATATTTGTTTTTAATATAAGTTTCTCCCATTTGTAGCCTGGCTTTCCCGTAGTAAAAACTAAAGGGCAGATCCTCAGCTGATATAAATTGGCTCCAGTGAAGTTAATGGAGCCATGCTGGTGGGTACCAGCTGAGGGATCTGGCTCCTGCTGCAGTGTTCAATACCCCCATTACATTGCCATGATTACGATACTAATTCAATAAAATGGCTTTGCACAGTAATAAAACCAACCCAGAGGATGGAAGATGAAAGGACTTCCTCCCCAACAGACCTGGTACTTTTCAACAAAATGTTTTCCTTTATGTTGTCTTTTGTCAGAAAGTGCTCTCGAACAAAATTTTTTACACCAAATACATCGGCTCTGATAAAACTCTGCCTGGGAAAGGCTCCTTTTGGATTCAGTGGCCAAGACAACACTTATGGCAAACACAATCAGGGCACGCTGAGGCTTGGGCAAGACTAGGAATTGCATCTTTAAAGGGCAGGGGTGATGCAGCAGAGCAGTCAAAGCCCTGAGGTAACCCTGACTTCTGAAAAATAGGAGTTCTCTCACTGGTGGGTAGAACATTGATCATTTTGCTCACGCTCTGCCCCATCTGGTTTTTCCAGTTCTGTCTGCAGCTGGAGAAAGAAGCAGGGGAGTTGTACAGAGCTGTGTACTTCCCTGGGGTCACAGGAACAGGGGGAAATGGAGTGTTGGTGTTTTTTCCTCCTGGTGGTCAGGTCTTCAGAGGCAGCAGGAGATGCTGGGCTGGAGGAGTGGGGAGTGTGATAACCTGTGCTGCCCCATTGCTTGGAGCTGTTGAGCACTGAAGGGAATAAACAGACACAAGGACCTAAATAAAGGCAGATGGATGCATAGCTGGGATGAAATATTTTGTTTGCCACAGCACTGCTGAGCTGCACACGGGTTTTTCTGTGCCAGACGGGATTTTTACAGGGACATTGCTAAATGGAGGCAATAAATTCAACTTTAAAGGACCATGAATTGAAGCTTTTGGCTAAAAGCTGAAATGCTGTTACTCTTTACTGGGCCCTTTTAACTTCACTTGGAACAGGATAGTATATTTTACTTCTAAGGCCCTCAGAAGTTGAAGGCCCTGCCTGTGGCAGGTCTCCTTCAGCTCCTTGGGAGCTGGGACCTTGTGGAGCAGCAGTCCAGCACTGTGGTGGACCTTTCAAGGTGAATATGAACCAACCCAGGTGTTCTGGGTAATGGTGAAACACAGAAAGATCCCACCAGGGGGTTAAGGAAAGCTGTGGGTTAGACTTCTGCCAGCTGTGAGGAGTGCTGTGCCACTGTGAAATTAAATGTCACTACAGTTTTTAAGTGCCAGAAGAGCTAAAAGGACACACACATGTGTTTCAGGGTAGAAAAAAACATTGTCCAATGTCCTGAATTAGTATATTAGGCTGACTTTTGCTTCCAGACCTGAGCTGGTCCCCAAGCAGCAGTCATACAAATGCTGATTCAAAGCAGTAGTTTTCCTACACAGTCAACACTTTGAAACAACCTAAACTATTCCCAGTTCTAACCCTTCTGGTGACACGATCCAATTTTAGTCTATTTATACCCTCTTCTGCTTTAAAGGAAAAGAAACTAGGTTTGCACTAAACTCTTTTCAGAAGTAGCAAAATTTTTCTTGCTAAGATCTCGTTGCAGCTTACTGCAACCGCTCCTGGTTCGTGTCCCCAGTGTTTGAATTACCCCTGAGACAGGGACATTCAGTGCTTGGAAGACAGGATGTAAGTCCCTGGTAAAGGTGGAATCTGGATGCATTTGACATCCACGTTCTTCTCTTGCAGGTCTTTATAAGACACGGGAATATTTGGATCCAGCATAGGTTGATGGTAGAAGCTGGCCTGGCTGGCTGCTCCCAGACGAGGCTCTTGGGCTGAGGGAGAATCATTGGTCTCATTGCAAGTGTTGTGTGGCTGGGGTCTGAGTGCCTTGGCAGAAGGAGGCTCTGGTTACCCTAAGGGATCAGGAATCTTACACTTTAGCTGATATTTTAAAAAAAATCCTTTGTAACAAGACCCCAGGCTGGCAGGCTGAGGGGACTGGAGGATGCACGCAGCTCTTACTTTTGTGATAGATGTGCCTACTTCTTACACTGATTAATGAAAAGGAAGATTGATTTGGAAACCTTTGCAGAAACCTTTATGCTTCCTTAAACAGGCATTTGTGGCCAAGCATCTGCCTGGAGCCTGAAGAGCCTCTGTTCTCCTGTGTGCTTGTGCCCCACTCCTGGAAGGAGGAGGCAGAGCCACTGCAGCTGGAGAGGTGGGTGAAGAACGTTGTTGTTGGATCCAATCAGGCAGAGGAAAGCTTTGGAGCATATGGACCCCCAACGTGTGGTCCAAGTACAACAGCTTGGTGAGTGTCCTGCAGGGAGACTTTTACCAGCACTGCAACAACAATTCATCATTGCCTGAAGGGTTGATGGGTCTGGTACTCCTCGTCTTAATTGACCTCGGCTGGAGACCTGAGTTCCAGTCCAGCTCAGCCACAGAGGACTTGGGCTGTGCTCGAGCCTTAAAGAGGAGATTTATCAGAGAATCACATGATGAATGGAACTGAGTGATCTCTGCTCAAGAGTGGCCAGGAATTGAATTAACAGAGCAGGGATTTTGGCAGGTGTGAAGGGCTGGCAGAGCCTGAGCACCCGTGGGCTCAGTGGGGTGCATCCACTGGCTGAGAGTGGGCTGCTTTGGGGGTCAGGGAGGAGGTCTGGCAGAACTGGAGGCACTAAAGTCTGGACTTGGGTTTGTATAAAAAATAAAAAAAGGGGGTGTGGATTATTAACCCTTCACCCAGCAGCACCAAAATTAGGACTGTCCACAGCCCCCTGGCAGAAAGGGCAAAAGCAAAATGAGACTTACAGAAGTTGTTGTTCCAGAGTAGAAGGTGATGGAGGGTGAGGAAAAAATGAGCAAATAAACAGAAATTACCAAATGTTTTCTTTCTTGCCTGCATTTCTCCCACACTTATTTCTTTCTCCCTCCGTGTCAACACCAAACAAGACAGACTAAAATTAATGGGGAAAGCAGCAATTAGCAAATTAGGTTAGCGGCGTGTTACAGTGTGCCACGGCTGCCAGGTGTGAGGGGCTCTGGCAGTATATTTATTAATGGCTGTCAGAAAAGTGACACTTTGATGAATGAAGCTGGGTAATCGGCACCCTCCGACAGCGAGCACTGAGAGGCCTCAACATGCTAAACTGCAAAATCAAACCTTCCTGAACCCCTGCACAAAAACACAGCAACAAAAATTGCTGCGAGAGGAGGGTGTTTTTCCATCAGGGATTCAGATGCACGTTCTCCTCTAAATGCTATCTTTTTGTTCCTGTAGCAACTCTACTGAGGAAAAGTTGTCAGGTTGAAGGTTTTTCAAGGCTTTTGAAGATTTTCCTTGGAATATGGGACTTGAGAATTCCTAAGTACAGGCAGCTTTGTGCTGTGGGTCCTGCTCTGTGTTCTGGGTCCATCCCAGTAGCACTATCAGAGCCGGCAGCACTACCCTCACACCTGGGCTTTGCCCTTTGAACATAGCATCAATAATCCATAAACTAAGCCTGGGTACCCCCCCCCTGCCCAAGATATCAGTGTCTGGAGGTCAGCAATTCCTCTGCTCTAATTAACACCGCTGACCTGTGCTGTCCAAGGACCCTTGTTGTGCACAGGAAAAGTTAAAATGTGCTTCATCTACAGGTGAAACATTTCTGACCTCAAGTTTCATCACTGGCGCTGTGGTATCCTGATGTTTTCACTCTTTTCAACTTTAGCTTTGAGTCCCTCTGAGGAACATGGCATTCCTATTGGAAATCAGTGGGTACGTGATCATTTAGGGGCATCACTACATGATCCATGACTGATATTGGGTGTGTGTCAGGGTGAGGAACCACAGGGGAAGTGTTAATGCTGCAGGTTGTTGTGTAAAATCAGAGGATACTGAACCCTTGGCATGAGTTTAGAGGAAGTTTTCTTTTAAGTTTGTTTGGTTTTTTTCCATAAAGAATTTCATGAGAAGATTAATTTAGCTGTTGAGAGAGCATCTGGATAAAAGATCACTCTGCAAAATGCTGGGGTACATGGAATTTTTCCTCAGTTTTGCAGACTTTGGGTTGCACACTGTGCAGCACTTCAATAGCAGAGCTGCTCAAATCCCTCAATTCCATGGAGAAATTGAATACATTTTTATAAAATCCTGGTTCTGGTTTTGGCCAGCTAAAACAACTGTGTAAGTTTTGATTAAAAACACAAGAATAAATGTAAATCATATCCCAGGCGTTCATCTGTTCTTCTAGTTTGAAATGAAGCTGAAGGATCTTTCTGGAATTATCCATCAGGATCTGTGGGCTTGTTAAATTTGGATTGGCACTCAAAGCAAATCTGAAATTGTTCTCTTATGCTTTAATAATTGTATTTAGTTTCCTAATTTGGCTAGTAAGTTTATCTCAGAAGATAATTGAACTTTTAAAAGTATAAGCTGACCAGATGGTAGGAAGTAGTTGAAAATAAACTTTCTTTCTGAAACTTTGCTCTGTTTTCACTCTCTCACGAAAACAGCCTGTCTGCATAGCTCCAACCTGTGGAGGTGCATGTTCTTAAATCAAACAGCTCCTGAATGGAACCAGGTTATTCCCTCTACAAGGCAGAAGGCAGCAGGACCATGCCAAGAAAAAGCAGTGGAGCCACCAATGCTGCTGGTTGCTTGTGTCAGCTTCTGCACCAGCCTCCAGCTGGTGTGGGTGCTGGGTTTGGGTGTCACGATGAGTGCCCAGCTCTGTCAGCGCTGCTGCTTCTGCTTGTGATCTCTGAATCCTACCCATGGCTCTGGCAGCAGGAATCTGCCTCTTTCCTCACCTCCCACGGTGATGCTTTCAGGGCTCAGCAAGCAAAGCTGGAGTGTGCTTTCAGGTGAATACAGGTTCTCTTGGAAAGAAGGTTTTGCTCTGAGTCATTACGAAAGAAACAAGGAAAAAAACAACTTATAAATTGTTCCAGGGACAGGAGAAACTGCTCTCAAGTAGCTTTTTTCTCTTACTGCAGCTTTTATTGTTGTTCCTAAAGGACACATGAGGGTCTTGTTTGGTTGTAGGCAGAACTGGACAAGCAGGAGCAGACCCTGGTTGGGTTTTATGGACTCTGCCAGCACCAGCAGCCTGCACAACTCTGGCTGAGGGCTGGGCCACGGTATCCACCCATCCCTTGGATCCATTCTTGTTTCCTGCATCCATCCCTGGCTGTGCTCCCCAGAGCTCCCGTCCTGCCCTTGGCTGGATCCCAGGGCTGGATCCCAGGGCTGGATCCCAGGGCTGGATCCAGGGGCTGGATCCCAGGGGAGGATCCCAGGGGAGGATCCCAGGGCTGGATCCCAGGGCTGGATCCAGGGGCTGGATCCCAGGGTTGGATCCCAAGGGAGGATCCCAGGGCTGGATCCCAGGGCTGGATCCAGGGGCTGGAGCAGTGCCCTGCCAGCCTCACCCACTGGGCATCTCCGGCTCCAGCTATGGCACAAATGCTGTTGTTTCTTATAGGTGACAGTTCCAGGGAAGGGAGCGTGTTTTCCAGCTTCCATGAGATTTAACCCTACTGCCTGAGTTCCTGTGAGTGTTCCTGAGCTTTGGGTAAGTGCTGCTCTCCAGTTTCACCAGTGGTTTGGAGAAGTTTATGGGTCTATTGCAGACCAGTGAACCCAGGTTTTCCAAGTCCTTCATTAGCATGTTGCAGTCCTTCATTAGACTGTTTTACCCCCTTCATCACTCACACTAGCCAGACTTTTTCCCAATTTTGAGAGGACTTGCTTCTTTTCATGTTCTTTGTATATGAATTTTCAGAATCTGCTGTCCAAGTAGAAGCAGACACCAAATATTTTTCCCACTTTTTGGTGTTTATAGTCTACATCTACTTCCTACTAACTTGCCCTGAAGTCAGAAGACGACCCCTGACTTTGCCCTGTGTTGTGGTGGGGAAACCCCCCAGCTCCAAAAACCAATCCCACTGCACTGATAGCAACTCAAAGACTAAGCAAAGACAAATTACTTGTCTGGGTTGAGCTTGTCTTGCCTTCACAAGGGAAAATATAGTCAGAAATTCCATCTGTGTGGTGGCTGGGTGTGACTGGAAGGTGCTGCTACTGCTGCTTGCTGTAGCTCCAGTGCACAAATGGTCTGTTGCCATCAGGGCTGCTGCTCCTCTCTCACTCTGGCCACCTTCCCCTGCATGAAGACAAGGAATTTTTCATGAGAGTCTGCTTCGTATCCACCTGCCCAAGCTGTTTTCTTGTTGCACTCAGCTTGGCAATGTTGTCATTTTCCAGGTACATGGGGTGTAATTAATGAGAATGTCATTTCCAGGCTGTTTTCAAAGACTAGATTGAGAATCTGAGAAATTATTTCAGTCAATGCCTTGGGATTTTTTTTAAACTGTTTTTTAATTAAGTTAAGAAAACTATGGGGATACATCTGGAGGGAAAACACAGTGCTCATATTTTTAAAGACAGCAAGACTTGACCTCTCAGTAAAGATGCTGGACTTGCCACCCACCTGGGCAGCTGGGTGCACCAGGCAGGGCTGGCTGGCTCTCCCCAAACTGTGGCAGCACTTCCCTGTGTGGTATAAGGAAAACTGTGTCCTTGTGGTGGTCTCAGGAGGTGGTGGCTGGTTGTGCTGAGGGTCAGATCCTGCCCTGAGGAGCTGGAGGGGTAGAAGGATGTGCTGTGACTTGGCCCAGAGTCCTCTCACTGTGCCTTGGGGCTGGCTGGGCTGGGCAGAGGTGTTGGCTGGGATATCTGTATTTTATTATACCTGTTACTTCTTTCACAAGAGTAGTAAGTCTGCTTTATGGGAGACCCCGAGTGACTCCACAAGGAGCACAGAGATTGGTTTTAGCACCTTTGCTCCCCAGGACATTGCTGTCCCCAGCACTGGCTCAGAGTGCCCAGGCACAGACTCGGATGATACACGATTGTGCTCATTTAGGGATCTCCTTGGCCACTTTCCTCCTGAGCAAACTCTGTGCTGAGCCTCATATTGCTCTTTACTTTAACTTTTTATTTGCTAAAGGGAAGTCTGAAGGACTCTCAGGCAGCAAATGTTTCTCTTTTCCTCCTTTCTGCCTCTGTAGTCACCCATTTCTCTGCCCTGATCATTCCCCTACAGCAGCACTGCTTTGCAGTAATGCTCCCTACACAGCTCTTGTGGGCTGGTCAAGGGAATGGTGGATTTTGTTCACAGTGGGGTCACAGTCCACATTTCCAGACTGCTGCTTTCCTCGGTCTATGATGAACACGGGATGCTCTGCCTCCACAGGCTGGACAGGTTGATGTTTCAAATTTAGGTGAGTTTTCTCAAGGGGGTGAATGTTTGAAAACAGCGAAGTTGCTGTAGGTTTCAGGGGGTTTTCTGAGCATTGTGACAGTTTTATTCCCACTAATCTGCAGGTTCTGTGGCGTGGGTGCGAGGCTGAGCTCGAGCCTGTCTCTGGTTATGTACAGAGCATCAACACTGCAGCTCCCATTAATGGGCTAAACCCCTCACATCAAGCTGAGAATACACTCCAGCTAATTGTGTACCAGCCACCCACTGGGGCCTCTGGGAGGATGGTGCATCCCAGGAGAGGCACTTCCAGCAGTACAACACCTCGGGATAAATAAATAAGGAGCTAAAGTTAGACTCTGGTTCAGGAAGGCTGGTTCAGTGCCAGCATTCTAACACTGGGAAATCGGGTAACAGCAATGCCAACCTTTATCCTCCTGGTCCTGGCCTAGCCCAGTGCTGCATGGTGCCATCTTTGGAGCCATCCATCAGCACTCAGCCTCACCCTGATGATGTATGGTGCCCATAGATCCTTATAGCGGGAGTGCACTCTGATGTATTGCACCCATACATCACGGCCAGAGCTCACCCCCGTGATGTATTAGTGCCCTGAGAATGTATTACTCAGATGCTGGTATTGTTCAGGGATAAAGCCAAGCCAAGGAGTGGATTCAATTTAATTACAGCACAAATGGTAGCCTGGTGCCAGGAGCACTTTGGTGCCGAGGTGCTGCCTGTGGAAAAACGAGTCCCATTGCAGAGTACCAGGAGAAGGGGAGCCGTGGTTTAAAGGAATGGTAATTTTTCAGAAAAATATCAAGGGACTATTTTGAGAACCCTGTAGATCACATTATGCAGTGTGCAGGAAGTTCCTGAGTGGGCAGTGGTGCACCCAGGGCAGGGCACTGCTCCTGCCTGGAAGCTGGGAGTGGTTAGGGTGGCTCAGAATTTTGGAAAGTGTGAGGGAAGGGGATTTTCTTTTGGTCACTGAAAATTGCTGGACCCCTGTAAACAAAGTGAAGTACTCACTGCAAAAATACTGTCTTCCCTACCAAGAAGAATCCAACGTTGTCTGCAAGCATTTTCTATTTTTATTGGTAGGGTGCTTTAATTTGACTAAATTGACAAGAATTTGAGCAAATTTGAGGGGAATACTCTCTTGTTTCCTTGTGCTTTTTTTACACAGGTGCATCAAAAACCTGAGGAGAAAACCCTTAGACCATTAGAAGACATCCTTGACCATAATCTTTGGAGAAATTCCAATTGGTAGAGCCCAACAAAGAGAATCCTCGTAAAGAATCCAGAAAAGAGAAAGCAATTCCTGTGAAAATATTCTTTGGGTGCTTGTCTCTTCCTCTTTGCTTCTCTTTTTCACTTTTCTTTCTGCTGCTTGGTATTGAAACAAAATTATAGCTCAGCTCTACTCTAAAATCAAGTTTACTTCCAAATAAGGACCTGTAAGGTTGTCTCATGAGCAGGGATTTATTTTTCACAATAAAAAGACTTCCATGTACATTATAGGATGGCATGCCTTAAAATCTGCTTTTTGTAACATTCCTGTTTGCCATGGGAGCTCCTCTGGGAATGCACAGATGCTTCAGAATTAAGGTGAAATTTCAGAGTTATCTGTTTAGGATTTCACATCCATTATGTTCATCTGAAAACTCAAACTAGGTTATTTTAATTACAGAAGGACACAAAAATGTCTTATTTCTTGGATATGAAAGATAAACTCCTGCTTCCCCTGCTTCAAGAGGGGTTTTAAGGAACCAGGACTTGACTCAGTCTTTTCCAGAAGTTTCTGGTCATTGATAATCAGAGATATTTGATTATTCTTTTAGAGAAATGTTGAGCCAGGGGTAGCAAGCTGGCAGCAGCACTTGGTTCATGTCATGTTTTATACCTATAAAGCCAGGCATTTTCCAATCTAGGTAGATACAGGTTTGCAGGTGAGCAATTTGCAGCACAGAGAAAGGAACTTGTTCAAGATCATGTGGCAAACTTGGTGGCAAGGCTTGGAAGAGAAGCTTGTGGTTTGACTCCTCTGACACCCCCACCATTATTTCACTTCTATTATTATCTTGATGTATCTGCTCTATAGCTTCAAATCAGATCTGCTCCCACCTTCCTGTTGTTCATGGTTTGAAGGCTCTAATTTTTGATGGCCTTATAATGGAGAGGAAAATTCGACCATTTTCTCACACCCATCTTAATAACTCAGACATGCTGATTATTTCTGGGTGCAGACTGAGGAAGGCTCAGTCCGACAGACAGGAACAGTGGATGCACTGGAGGAAATCTCTTCTTTGCACAGAGGCCCCTCTCCTCTTCCATGACTGTCCAGCCACACCACCAAGCAACACAATGCAGGTACTTTTCCAGTCAGTTGTGTAAAGTGCTAAAAGATGCTGTGTGGCTTGGGAGAGCAGGAATTTACACCGCCCTGTGCAGCTCCTGGGCTTGCTCTCTTTGGAGAAGAACTTGCAGCGCTCCTGAACGTCCTCCTTCAGGGCTGGTCCTGTCCCACATTACAGAGAACACACTGCTGTCCCCACAGGCATGACCCCAGAGCTGTTTGTCTCCTCTCTGCTGCTGCCTTGGCTCCTCCCGAGCAGGGTTCATCCCTGCACTACCCCTCCGTGAAGCCTGTGGTTCACAGCCATCCTTATCAGCATGTGATAACTGTTGTAAAAGTTTCTATAAATAGAATTTCCTCCTGCCCAAATCTTCTCGCTAGCTCAGCTGTTTTATTTTTAACAGAAAAGCATGTTGATGCTAAGCAGAATTTTTTTTTTTAAATGTCTCTATTAAACATAAAAAGATGCTGTGTCTGAGTAAAAAACAAAAGGTGCCCCTTAGATATTTTTAAAGCTTCCAAAAATAGTCTCAAGTCTGTGACAAAGCTTATTGAGAAGGAATAGCTGTGGACAGCAATTCTCCAATGGGAAGGATCGTGTCTCCTCATGCTCCTGGCTGGGAGACACTGGAACAAAGACCTCTAAAAGGAATTAACTTTTAAAGGCTTGATAGCAGCACCGCCCAAATAGTTTTGCTGGTGATCTCATGTGTTTTCCCTTCTGGGCTCGACAGCTGCCCTTGAGGTTGAGAACTCCCTTCTGCAGTTGAGTTTTTGCTGGAGCCCTGCTGCTGTGCAGGGCACAGTTCCCTGTCTGGGGTCTTCCAGAACAGATAGAAGAGGAGGAGGAGGAGGGTTTTTAACTTTGCCTTGTATGCACAACTGGTACTGAACTTAGAAAATATAGTATAATTCAGTTATTGTTTCTGCTGCTGCAGCCCTGCACCCCCGGGGTCAGAGCACAACCATATATGCCATTGACTCAGTCTCCTGCACAGCAGAGGAGGAAGAAAATTGGAGGGGGAAGAAGCAGAAGGGAGTGGGACTCTCCAAGGGGATATATTTTATAAGGTTTCCAATGCTTTCCCCCCCTACAGTGTGGCCTTTTGTCTCCTTACTTGTGGCAAATGCCAAGTCAAGTGTTCGTGTGTTCGTGCCCAGTGAGAGGGAAGAGTCTCTTGAGAACTTTAGAAAATTGTAAAAGATAAATTGATTATTACTAAAATTGAAAAACAGTCAATTGCTCTCTGCTGAATGGCTTATATGGAGAAGAAAAGAGTGTTACAAAACAGAAGATTGTCTATTGTTTGCATGTAGAAAGAAACATCATCTTGAGTCCCAAAGTGCCTGCCTCATCAGCTACGCTAAGCCAGCCTGCACTGGTGTGTGTGTTCAGACCTTATCAGAGATGCATTTCTGCCCATCTGAAGGTAGGGCTTTTCAGAGGGGTGTAGCTAGTTTTGCTCTCCCATGTGGCAGAGCATGAGGGGTTGATTTCTCTTGGAGTTTTTCAAGTTTTAGCAGAAAAGGGATTGGGCAGTAGATTAAGATTTGAGGCTCAGTTCTTACTCTCCTGTAAATATTCTGCATCTCCTCAAGATAACTGATTTATGGCTTTCAGACTTGATTCCTCACCTTTAAATTGATAAAAATACTTCCTTTGTGCCAAACTTATTTTTATGGCTATCTCTTTCACAATGGATGTTTTCCCATCTGTTTGGTCCTCGGCAGTCTGGAGAGCAATTTATGCTGCAGCAATCCTGATAACTATCATTAAAATAAAGCTACCAGAGGCAGACCTAACCTGCCTGAAATGCTGATGCTTTAGCTGGAATTTGAATGTAAAGCTCACCAGGGTTTGGTGGCTGTCCTCTGCCCGGAGCTGTCAGCAAGCACCACTGGCTGTCAGGATGAATGATGGATTAACAAACGTGTAATGATTTAGTCCCTCTCCAGGAACAAGCAATACTGCCAGAGTGACATGCATCCCAGATATGCAGAGGAGAGGGATGTGTGGCATTGTCTCACTCAATAACACAGGAGCTGGCAAGTGGAGAAAGCAATGTTTTTCACCCATTACAGTGTGATCATACATGCGGCCCCCAGAAAATGCAGATCAGAGACAGGACATTCTGATTTAATTTCTTGTTGTTGTTTTATTTCCTTTTTTTTTTTTTTAATCTAAGGATAAGATTTGATGGCAGAACATAAAACTTCCAAGCTGAAAGGTTTCATGCTCTGTTTTCTTTTATCTTTTTTTTTTTTTTTTTTTTTTCAGATGATGCCAGTGAGGGACCAGCTGGGTTCGCTGGACTCCACAAGGTACTTTGGTTTATAGATGAAGCCATGCAGATGGGGATCAAAGGTTGTACAGAGCTTCTGTAGAGCTTGCTGGGGCTGAGAGAGGTCGGGCACCAGAGATTAATTTCTTGGCTGTTTAGAGCCAAGGTTTAATAGCAGCCTGAGAAAGGACATTGATTGAGTTTACTGCGAGCAGAACCTATAGTTCAGGTCAAGTAAAGGGAAGGAGCTCAGGGGCTCTGTGTTTTGGTTGCAGGAGAAAGTCTAATGGCTTAACAATATGTGGCCTCAGCAAGATGCATGGCAGTGAGTGCCACGACTGAGCTGGGGCAGGGGAGAGAGGGGCTGCACCCCTGGAGCATCACCTCTAACAGCCCCGGGGCTGGGCAGGGCTCCTGCTCACAGCCAGGCAAAGCAAACACACAAAGGAAGCCTTGTTAATTCTGGAAATGAGGACGGGGGGGGGGGGTGTGGGGGGGGGGGGGAAGGAAAAAAAAAGGAAACCATCCCTGTGTTCTCTAAATAGGGAAAACAGAGTTTTCAGGTGCAATTATTTAGTTTTTGAATTGCAAACTTCAACAAAACTGTGTAGATATCAAATTGCCCAGGATCAGGGCTAGGTGACTCATTTGGTCTATATCAAGAGCTGATTTTGAAGCTGAAATTAAAATATATTCTGACTTCAACTCCTCTGCTCCTCTCACTTTTTCATGTTATTACTCCATTGTGCTTCATTTTCTAATTTTTCAGTTTTGTGTTCCTTGCTTTTTGTGTGGCTTTTTTTTTTTTTTTTTTACAGTTGTGTCTTCTGTGGTATCCGACTACACTGTAATTTTTCTCTCCCTCTTGGATTATTTTTCTTTACCTTTCAGGGTTTTCTTAAGAGCATGAATTAGAAAAGTCTGGCCAGGACAATCTGCTTTGAGCACTCAAATGAGGTTACATGTTGTTATAAATCACATGTTAAGGTAGAGAATACTGTAAGTAATTTCATGCTGTTGTTATTTTGGGGATGGCAGCAAGCAGGATGGATTTAGTGTAGGTGGAAGCTGCCACCTATGGACCTCAGACCAAAATCTGTCGTAGGAAATTTGTCTTTCATTAGCAATTTACCCTGGAATTGCAGAGAACAGGAAAATCATGATGATATCAGAGGCAGGCCATGATCATGACAGCTGTATTGCAGTGAGGATATACCTCAGCTATGCAGAAAGCATCAGCCCACCTTAGAAATTCCTCATTCTGTGGTTCTGAGTCAAGTGTTCCTTTGATTTCCCATTAAAACCCCTTTCTAACTGATCCTGTCTTAAATTCTCCTTCTTGAGAGGCTCTTGGGTCATGAGAAATTTTGTCTTTTTTCACCACAGGAGCTTTTTTCTCAGGAAGGTGAAAACCAACACCAAACGTGAACTGAGTGCTGTGGCTTTGGTGATGGGGCACAGGTGGGACTCCTCTCCCAAAGTGCTCCCATGCTGTCTCCATCCATTCAACTTGATATAAGAGCTACTGGCTCAACTCTGCATCTCTCCTGTCAGAGTTATTTTCCTCCTTTTAAGACTGAACACTTGTTGGGTCACAAAGACTTACCTGATCATGTAGTGATTAAGATTCTCACCAGAGATTTGGACCTCTACACCAAATAATCTTCAGTGAGGGTTTTCTTGTCTCAGGTGTTGCTGAATCCAGATCTCTCAAGACAGTCTTTTGAAAAGTTTCTTCTTTTGCCATTGTGTAAAGTTAGGGGAAAAAAAGTTGCGTTTTTAAAAATTTTGTCTGGTTCAAATTAAGAACACATAAGAAGAGATTGGATGCTTCTTGGGAAGTGATTGATATAATATAATTAACATAACATAACATATAACATAACATAACATAACACAAAGTTTTACCTTTCATGGAAAGGGATTTTGATGGGGACTTGTGAATTAAAGCTTGATTGAGTCTCTAGACTGTTTTGTAGGAGATGATGCCACTTGTGCCTGCTGCAGGCCTTGTTCCTCCTCCTCCTCTGGAGCATCCTGGGGTGGCTCTCAAAGGCAGGACAACAGAGTCAATGGGGCCAGCTCTGTCCAAGCTCTGATTTTGGAGGTTTTTGATATATGTAATTAATTTTCTTTTCTGCTTTCCTCTGTCCCTAGTACCCATGTGCTTCAGCTGGTTGTCTCTAACTGGTGCCAACATGCTTTCTCCTGAGAGCTGTGTGAAACACCCAAGTTTACAAGGACTGCAGGAAAACTGTCACAAGCAGGCACACGACTTCTCTGGCTTTGCTGGCTTTGAAATCTGTGGTAAGTTACTGTTCCTTGGATTTCTCACTTTCTATAAATTTTGTTTAGGCATTATCAAATAATTTATGTTCTTTCCTCTTCATTTTCTTGTCTTTTCCTGTTATTTTTTTTTTTATTTTTTTTCCTACGGGAGAAAAGTGCTCAGTGGAAATGAAATAAACTTCACTCCAGAAGCTGACACTCCCTGACCTAACCCACTCAAAGACAACCACAAACTGTTCCCTTAGCTGCTGTTTAACCATTGCTCCACCCTTTAGGAAAATGCAGATATGATGGTATCTAGAAAGTCATATCAAATGAGAAAGGGAATTCAGTATATCCATAATTTTCCCAGCATGAATGAAGAGAACAATTCTGCTGTGGCAGAGCAGAGCCCTGGTGAGAACAGACCTGAGTTACTGAGAGATGGAAATGAGCATCTTTTGAGTTTGCTGCTCTGCTGCCCCTTCTCAAACCAAAGTCAGCCTGGTTTCACCAGCCTTTCAGCCCCACATCTCTTCTGTTTGGTCTGAATCACGTAGTACAGGGGAATCAACCCAGGACAGTGTAATACGTGGTATAAATGATGCTTTAAAAAAAAAAACAAACACGGCTTGCTCTCACTGCCCTGCATTCTCCCTCTGTCCCAGCTTCATGAGCAGGACTCCAAGTTTTGGATTTAGCTCCTCTGTGGAAGTTTTTGGCCAGATGAGCAGATACATTAAGGTGCTTTCCTGCACGTTCTTCTCTAATTGCTCCAAGAGCTGTGGCCATCAAGCAGAAATCCAGTCGGTAAACTCTGCAGCTTGTGGACAACTTTTCTTGCCAACCATGCATTAGGAAGGGCTAATTGTGAAAGTGGTGCACCTGCTGGCTCCCTTGGTGGCTGGAGCCGACAGGAAAAAAAGAAGTAATTTATTAATGATCGAGTCACAAATAGTAATGAAAACAATAGGAGCATCTGAAGGAAGCACTGCCAGGGGCAGAGGTGCAGGTGCTCTGTGCCCTGAACAGGCTTGTTGGCATTTTTATAAAGCTACTTTACAGCTCTTATCAATTTCCTACTGTTTTCTGTGTACCCCCTGCCCCTTTGCAAATGTTTTGCCTGCACAACAGGCTCAGCATTTCTTGTTGTAGGTGATAAAATAGCTGTCACCCTGTGGAGGGAGGAAAGAGGCATAAAAAAATAAGAAAATAAATGTTAGGTCCAAAGAAACAAAGCAGAGGAACACATTTCCCAGCAAACAAACAAGAGGCTAATGGAGAGGCTGAGTCGGCACCGGGAGAGCGATGATGGGAACTCAGCTGAGCAATGCTGGAAGATTTGGGGTAACAAATGCTGGAGGGCAAGAGAGACTCATTCCTTAAACTGAGGTGGTGCTTTTTGTGCAGCCTGGGATCTCAAAGGCACCAGGCACACGCCTCAGCCAGCACTGCCATGGGACTTTTGGATCTAATGTATTTCACTGAAATCTCACCACTTAACTACACCACACTGGGGATCTTAGGGCTATTTTTTTTTTTCTGAAGTAGGCAGAGCAGTGATAATTTGGGTAAACTGCTTGTACCTGTGAATACTTCAGTGGCTACAAAATGTTGTCACCTCACCTCTCAAAATGCTGTGGCTCTTGGAACACTGTTGTGGTACAAGTGATGCATGTAAATGAAGGTAAAATCTTTGAGAAAAGATCATGGTGAGCTAAGGAACTAATCTTGCAGCCAGGGTTCACCACTGGTGCTCGGCAGAGTGCAGTTCCCCTGAAAGGTGCCAGCTGATCACCAGTTGCAGAAGGACCAAAAAGTTCATTTAAATCTTGTCAGGTTCTTGCCATGCCCAGGAGCAGGGTCAGAGATAACACTCTGTGTGTAATCTCAGTGTTTTCCTCTCTGCTTGCCCCCCATCACGCTTCCCCTGCTCCTGACTCAGGGCACTAACACAGACACTGTGAGTGCAGAACCTCAGGGCTGCATCTGCCAACTCTACAGCTTCATTCAGCCTGCAGTGCTGGAAAGCTGCACTGAGTGGAAAATTCTAGCACTGCCATGTTAATCCTGCATTGGCATTTTCCGCAGCTCAGGTAGGAGCTGGAAACTTTTTAGGTTGTGGGTACTTGTCTGTGTGTTTGAGCCCATAAAGGCTGTTTGGATAAAAATTAGAATTTTTAAAAATGTTGCAGATGTAGTCTCAGCAGAAAGGAGTCAAACTTAGAGGTCAGCCTGGGTCTGTACCAAATCTGTGTGTGTCTCAGGTCTTGCATGTACTACTGTGACAAGGTTTATTAAGGCTGTGTGCACACTGAAGCCATCACAAAGTAGCTTCAACCACCTCACCAGTGAACCTCAGAGGTCAGCTCTTCCTAACTTTTCACTGCCTGTCCTTCATTCAGGGGAGAAATCCTACTCTCCTTCTTTCCACTTCACCCTTCCAAAATTCCAAACCCTCATGCAAATGCCAACAATTAATGATAGTGATTGAAGCACATCGTTGTTGTTATTATTTTTCCTTAGGAGCAAAGCTTCACCTTTTAAAATTTTCTTTTTTCCTTAGGAACTAGGAATCTTTCCTGCAAAGGTACTGAAATTTATATGACTGAGCATGAAATCAGGTGTGTATTTCAATAACCATGCCTAATCCTGTGAAATCAGTGCTAATTACTGCCTGGGAATATGAGGGGGCACCTGCATGGCATGGCAGTGTTAACACAGCCAGGATGGCTTGTACTTTATCCTTGAGGAAAGGTGATGGCAAGGCTCATATATCCCCACCACTGTGAATCTCTAATTACTTATAGTCACAGTTTGCTGTCTGCAAAATTAACTTCTTGTCTTCCCCAGCCTGGGGATTGGGTGCACAATGTAGGATTTTACCTTCCCTATTGAAAAATGCCCCCGAAAATGCTGTCCATCAAAAGTCCTGCTGCTTTCTGGAGAGTATTGTTAATAAACTTCTCCAAAGGAAAACCAGGACCCTTTTAGAGCTCAGCTAGGTATTTTCCCTGTTTAACAGCTGGGCTGTTTGGCTGTGGACAAATGCAGTGATGAATGATGGGTCAAGGATGGAGCAGGCTGATTTCTCTCCAAGCTTGACCTTGTCTCTGCTCTGACACCTCAAATGACAGATGCATTAAGAAGTTATTTATGCAGGGGAGCTACACAGCACAGCACTCTTTGCAAGGCAGCACCTACTTTTACAAGGATGTCAGGAAGGAGCTGCCTGAGCCATCCCCTCTGTGTGTGCTGCTACAAGCAGCTGCTGTGCAGGAAAGCAGCAATCCTGGTGCCTGTCAGGGATACCTGTGAACTGCAAGGCAAAAACAGGAGCGGGGGCCATGTGTTTGCTCCCAGGCAAACAATCTGCACATTTGCAAATCTCCTGCCCTGGAACAGCACTAACTAGCTATGAAAATGCACCTGAAGGTTTCTGGGTTGTTGAAGGCCCAGTGTTCTGGATAAAATGCAGCACTGAGGATTAAACAACTTCTGCTGTTCAGCTGCTTCTGGCCTCAGTGCAATTGGGAGAATTTCTGTTTTGTGCCTTTGGAATTCTTTGTGACTTCTTTCACTGTGGCCAACTGCACTCTTTCCTAGAGCTGAAATCAAGGGAATAGCTTTGCTTTTTTCCTTCATATTGTGGGACACATGGCTGGAGGGGTAGCCTAGCTGCATCTCATGAGCAGAGATATTTCCTTTGTGGGAAAGCAGTTATTGCTGAGAGGTGAAAGACCTCAGCCTAGATCTACAGAAAAATGCATTTATAACATGCATAACCAGCCCCTTCTCTGCCTAACCTTTTGCTGCAAGTATGAAAGCTGTCTGTACTTTTAAAATTAGACTTTTGTTTAGAATAAATAACCTTTTCTATACACAAAGCTGCTGGACAAGTGATATTTTCCTGACAGGAGCTATGGTATGGATTAATTTGTGGAGCAAAGTTCAGGAAAGGTGTCATGTGCTGTGATTCTGATCCTTTGGAGTACTGGTAGAGCTTAGAGGAAACCTGAAGAGCTGTCCCTGTGAGACTTGGCAATTCTGTTGACTCAACAGAATTAACAGCAACGGATTACCAGCTCTGAGTACAGCCCTCTTTTCTTTTTCATGTCCCCTCCTCCCCCAAATAAAACCCCTTTGGAACAACACCAAAGGAACTTTTTGGATAGATGCTGAAGTCCATTTTGTGGCATTTATTGGAAGGGCAGTTTTTAATTTGAAACACAGGAAATTCCAGTCTAGGTTAGGAGGGCTTGACTAGAGCTCTCCATGATGTAGCTGTGACTCCTTTTGCCTTCAAAGAGCTTTGGAGCAGGTTGCAAGTAGCCATAGTTCAAACCTGAATTACTCAGCTAGGGAAGTTGTCCCAGACTCTGCTTTTTCTCCTGGTCTAGTACAAGGGTGCTGAACAACAGAAAAGTTGCTCAGAACCAGCAACATCAGCATTTCTTGATTTGACATGAGGCGGTGAGGCCTCTCCTGCAGCTCAGCAAGGGAAAAGGGAGATGTCCTGTTTCTGTTTTGCTTCAGTTGAAAGGTTGGATCTTCAGAGTTTGGGGAAATGTAGGTGCACAGCAGACCTGGGCTACAGCTCTCAATAAAGCAGCAGTCAGGGCAGGGGGAGGCTGAAGGCATGTTTTCCACAATGGCCTGTTTAATATATTACAAGCAACCTCTCTTCTATCATGAGTCCTGGTTTAAAACTACTGCCCTGGGGCATAAAAATCAACTCCTAACAGCTTCCAGTGGGACCACTATTCCATCAGTGTTCCCATCAGATGTTGACTCCATGATTAATATTCACCCTCTTTCTTCGTTAATCATCAGTCTTCATTCATTCCTCTGCACCTTCCTGCTGACAGGGGTGGTGTGTGTAGAGCAGCTGGTAGGGAAAACAGAGAGAGCTCAACTGCTGCACACAAGCTGCAGAGGGAAAAAGCCACCTCAGTGCAGTGTGTCAGCTCAAAATGAGCCTCAAAGATGCAATTTTTTCTCCTAGTCTTAGAAGAAGGGGGTTAAATTTTCTTTTTGTGAGATGGGACCTTGCAACCCCTACGTACCAATGTACTGTTTGACCTTGAGTGTCATAGCATGCAGTAATTTAGAGCAGGAATGGAGGTCACACAGAACAAACTGTCAGAATCTGACCCATCAAATTCAATCTGTACATGACCCTAAAGCAGAATTTTGCAATTAACACTTGCTGTTACACTTTACTGTAAATGTAAAACTTAAAGTTTTGCCCCAGACTTTTTGACTGATATTGCACATGAGGCTGGACCCCCTCCTCACTGAACAGTGAGTGATTTTTGGTTCTTCCCCTTGCTCTGTCTCTCTGGGCAGCTGGAATTGTCCACCCTGCAGAGAGAGGACTTCCTGACCATTGTCCAAGACACTGTATAAACATCTGAGCTCAGTAAGCACAGGACTGGGGATGCACTCATAAAATAAATGTTACATATTATTCTGCTTTCTCAAAAGCATTATGGCACTTTCTCCACTCTGGTAACTTCATCCAGGGGTCAGGAGGCTGCATTACCCACACTTAGCTTTCCCTTGATGTATTTTGGAGTGTGCTTGTACTTGTTTGGTATAAAAGGTGAATTAACTGCCTTACCATTGTGTTTATGGTAATAAAAGCAATAAAGAAGCATAAAAAAAAAAAGCGTGAAATATTTGTGTTATAAACTCTAGGGCTTGGTTTGGTCTTCTCAGACACATCAGTAATTCTGTACAAATCCACCTTTGGGACAATGAATTTGGACATTAAATCAATAAAGTCCAAATTCACAGGATGATCCTGCTGGTAAGAGGAAGATTTTTTGTGTTGTGGCTTTTATTCCCTATGAGGTGATGGTCCATGTGTGAACAGCTCCTCAGAGAAGGTTTGCAGGATGCACAACTGAGGTCATCACACATCAGCAAATCTAATGCAAATTTTCAGGGGGAAAAGGAAAAAAATCCACACCAAAGGTTGTTGTTTCCTTGTAGACAATGATGTTGCCTTGAGTGTAGGGTTTGCACTTGTTTGCTTGCTTTTGGCTAAATTTCTAAAGGCAAGTCTTTATCACTAAAGATGTAAGTCATGAGAAATAAAAATGTGAAGAGTGTAAATCGCAACTTTTGCAGCACAGATAAAGAAATGGTTGAGCATGGTAGGCTGGCATCATTTGTGAAAGTCTGATAGGCAAGAAAGCAAGAAAACTCACTGAAGAAATGGCAAAATGACTGAGGGTTGCAGTGCCTGCTGCAACTTTAGCTGCTTCAGTCAAATTGAAACCAACTTTGCTGCAGAAATAATTGAAAAAGACAGTTCCTAACAAATTTTTGATTTGAAACATTTTAAATCAGAATTCTTTTTAAGTTGCAATAAAAATGTTTGTGTTTTTTATAAGTCAGAATTGTGCTGGACATCCATTAATAGTTTTCCCTCTGGTCTTCTAGGGAGAATTCTGTAAAACAGCAGAATTCACTTTCATAAGAACTTAAAAGCTTTCTCTCTTCATGTTCCTAATATTTTCCCCTACTGCTTATATAATATGATGCAGATAGTACATTGTTTTTCTCCCTTCATTTCCAAATTTGTTGTTTCACCAATATATTTTCAAAACTTCCTCTACATTTTGAGGCCTCATTTGCCATTAAGAGAAATGGAGCATTAAAAAAAAACATTGAAAAATTTGGATGTGATTCTGTGGTGGGGGGAAGCAATAACCAGGATTCTGTCACAACCTTCAATTCATGGCATCAGATGAAGTGAGAGAAAAGATACCCAACCACATTCAGCATTCATAAAAAGGATTTATAATTGGTGGCAGATACTTTGCATTATTAATTGAATGCATTGCACAGGGAGAATTTACAGCTTGGATGTTTTGCTTGTGAAAATAGGGGAGTTGTGTCTTTTAGAGCTTTTATTCTTCCTTGTTAAGAAATTCCAGCTTCAATGTCAGTATCAGAAGTGGTTTCTTTGTGAACGAAAAGCCTCTGTTGTTCTTTCAGTTTTGTGCCTCAATAGTTACTTTTTGCAATCCAAGGCGATATATCTGATATCAGAGAGAGAGAGAGTGGGTTTTATTTAGGAGTGCAAGGATGTTCCTGTTGTAATAACATGCACACACTGGTTCCATGCCAGCTCAGTACTTAATTTACATGCTCCTTTCTTCCTGGATTAGTGTGAACAACTGCAGCAGCCTGCTTGGAATGTGCCATTTCTGCACAAACTTGGACCTGTGTCTTGGGAGTGCTTTCCAAAATGTGCATTGTAAAGGGGGTGGAGATTTAATAACTCCAATGCTGACTGGCAAACATGTAATGTTTATGTAAGAGATAAGCAAGGCTTAGCCCAGTGTTTTAGGAGGAGAAAAAAAATCACCAGGAAAGTCGGACAATCCAGCATCAGCATCCTTGTACCAAGTGAGTGTTACTTTTTATTCCTTAAATTATTCTTTTCTCTTTACAGAACAACATTTGGCAAATTCCTGGACATGAGCTTCTGAATCTGGATCCAGCTTTGCTCAGGGAAGGTGTTCTGTCCCAGATGTCACCAACCTGCTGTAGTATCCCAACAAAACCCTTTTTCTTCCCCTCACTTTTTCCTCAGTTTCCCCACTTGGAAAACCCTCAGGGCTCCATCTCTACCAGCACAATAATTAAGACATAAGTTACAAAATATTTGAAGGTATTGATACACCCTCATTTGAGTGATAATCCATCTTTTGTAGTATGAGAACAGTGTAGTGCTATTTTAAATGGCTTAACCTCTTTGTCTTTCAGAGGTACTTGTCATGTTTTTGCATCCAGAAAGCCCTTGGAACAGCAGCAGGAATGTAACTCCACTTACTTGTGCGAGGGATCCAATAATACATAAAATAGCACATTATCTCTTTAATTACTATGGTTCTAGACCACATTTAATATTATTTTTTGGACAGGAAATAATAGCGGGAGTCTGGAGGGAAATTTCCTTTGATTGCCCTCTTCCATTACCCCAAAGATTGCCCGCTGTACATTAATAGCGTGAGCAGGAAAGGTCTCCAAAGTACATTTTGCCATCTCCTTCAATAAAACAGCAGCTGCTAAAATAGAAGAACCATCAGCCAGCTCTGGCTGTGCCATGGGAAGAGCTGCCTTGGCTGGAGAGGGTGGTGGAACTGGGATACACAAGTGGCTTGGCCTTTGAGACTGCCCTTGCTGGGCCTGTTCACTCACCCTTCCTTGGAAGAGGAGGAGTGGAAGCATCAGAGCTCATCTGCTGCCATGGGTGGTGGCAGGGCTGCTCTGCTCGCAGGGTTTGTGATCCCCAGCACCCTGGGTGTTCCCGAGGATGTAAGGCACTGGCTGCAGGGCTATTGGGAAGGAAACCTGTTCAAGTGAATCCAGATGATAAGGGAATTGGTGAGGATTTTTGTTGGGTGTTTATTTTTTAAGCGCTGGGTTGTTCCCTGCTAGACTTCTTAAGGAGGAAAACAAAATTACCCTGTAAATGCTTCCCCATCAGCAAGAGCTGTGAATACAGAAAACAACACATCGATGCTCATCAGCAAGGGCAGGACCTTTATGTCACTGCTCATTTGTGGAATCCTCTCCGGGGCTGTGAACATCCCCATTGTGCTCCTGCAGGAAGGGCTGCTGCCCGAGGTGGCTGGGCAGCTGGGCTGGGAAACCTGGATCAGTGTAAATAGAGCCAACCCGTTCCTTCCTCCTTGCCAATCACATGTTTTCAGAAAACCCAAGTGCAATTTAAGCATCCTCCCAGCAGAGGTGGCCAGGCTGACACCTGGTGCAGTTTAGGGTGCAGGAAGAGAGGTGTTCTCACCATGCAGATGTGCCTTACAGCTGTGCTCTCTGGAAGAACAGGGAGGTTCTCAAGCCAAAGGGCAGCAATCAGTCCCAGCCCAAGTCACCCCTGCAGCTGCAGGGTGTGGGCAGTTCATGTCCCCACAGCAGAGCAGGGACCTTTGTGCCCCACCAAAGAGGTGACAGAGCCCTCAGAAAATCCCACACAACCCCGAGCAAGCACAGCAACTCAGAGCCGCTCAGATGGGGTTCCCTCCATCCCTCTGTGGACACCGTTTTGTTTTATTAAGGTACCTATTTTATTTTCCTACTAAGCTGCTTTAACCCAGGTTGCTGGGGGATTGTGGAGCTCTTGCATTTATCAGCATTAAATAAGAAGCAATAAGCTCTTGGCCGTGCCTTGAAGAGCTTTCCTTTCCTGGTAGTAAATCTACAGTAACTCTCTCTTATGGTTTTATTGAGGGTTATCAAGTGTTTATTCAAAAGGCATTTCCGTGCATTCAATGTTTTTCTAATTGGGCAGTGAGGGGTAATGTTTTCTGGACAGACTATTATTGATGTGGTAAAATCTGCTCTGTTTACTCAACGGACTGTCCACGCTGCTAATTTGCTGGGTGGAGAGAGGAAGTGGAGCTGTATTGGCCTATGGTTTCTACTAAATGGAGCTTGATCTGTCACTGACAGAATCATCTGCCCCATAACACACGGGACATAGTCTGTGCTGTTTCCTAAAGCCCTGTGAGAAGAAAACCTGTGTAGAAACCAAGCTTCTCCTTTCAAAGATGCTAAGGCTGCTCTGCACAATGTGCAAGGAGCAACACTGGTGCCCTTCTTTGTGTGTGGCTGAATTTCAGCTCAGGTATCCCCAAATAGCAAGTGCTACACAGGTGCACATTGTTCAAGATGGCCCTGCTGATTGGAAAGAGTGTTTACAGATGATCTGCATAGTCTGGATTCCAAACAGAAACTGTTATTTAACAGGGTGGTTTAGAATGAAATCCCTTTCTAGGGATATCTGGAAACCTGGAATGAACACAGGGAAGAAGTATGTGTAGTGGGCGGGGTGTCATTGGAGCATGAGCTTGGTTTATTTGAAGAAAAAAAAGTTAATTTTGCCATTTTCTGCCTCTTAGCTAGTGGCTATTGGGATGAAGAAATTACAAGTGAGGTGGCCAAATAAAGGGAATTTAAAAGGAGTCAAACAAACTTGCCATGTAACAGCAGGTTATTTAGTACACAGTAAAAGCAGACTCGCATTTGGATGAGATGTGACTTAGGTTTGGCCATGTCTCTGCTCATATCTGCTGGGCTTTTGTGTCTCTCCTGACATCAGAGCCTTCCTCCTGTACAGGATGAGCTCCCACTCCTTCCTCAGAGGGAGACAAAGGAGGAGGAGGAGGAGGAGGAGGAGGAGGAGGAGGAGGAGGAGGGGTGGTTCAGCCAAGCTGATCCAATGTGCACCTGGACAGCTGGTACTTCTCACAGTGCCTTTATTTTAAAGCCATCCATCATGCTCAGGGGATCACATCCAGGCCCTGAATTGCAGAACTGGCACCTTGGGAAGTGTTCAGCTGTGAAAACTGTCTTGGCAGGACAGCATTGCCATATGAAAAGAAATGCTTTCCCTTTCTTATTTTTGAAAGGCAAGGTAAATGGAAGAGGCTGAACACACTCACTGGTGCTTTCAGGGGACGTATTTCTCCCCTGTGCCCCACTCTTGGATGGATTTGGGGGAGTCTGACCCAGGTGAATGGGTTTGGTACAGAGGGGAATGGGCTGAGTGTTGCTTTTGCAAACTCACGGGTCATTAGATTTTGCCTGAAGTGTCACGTTGAACTCCAGTCTCCCAGAAATGTGTGTGACCCCACAGCAGGACAGAGCAGCGAAAAGAAGTGCAGACTCCCAAGCAGAGCTGCAAACCTCGGGGCTGAGGTTCTGCTTATGATGGGATGCTGCAGTGCTCTTAGAGGAGAAGTTTGGGGGGTGTGATACTGGACACAATGGGTCTAACTCCTAAGACTTTTGCATTGTGATTTGAGATCTGCACTGCCGTTCTGCTGAGTTCATACTTTTGAGGCACAAGCTGACCTCAGCCTAATGATCAGGAAGTGAAATGAAGTTATATCAGGTTGATGAATTTTCCTTGGTTTTACTCCTGGTACTTTAGGTTTTACTGGTTTAGTAACTGGCAGGAGGAGTGGATTGCATAGATACAATAGGAAACTTAATTAGTGTTCAAAGTGCTTAGAGATCTTTAAGAAAAGGTGAAATAGATGCAGAAAGTTATCCTCCCTCCTCCTCAGAGGCTGCATTTCAGTAATGGATGAAGTGACCCCTAAAATATAATATTAATTCTGCAAAGCACTTGGGAGTTCTTCTGAATCAAAGGTGCTATGCAAATATATCCTCACTTTGCTTTACTAGTCCCTTTGAGCCAGCCAGTCCACCATTAGTGGTGATTCTCATTTAATCAGAATTCAGCCTTCAAATTTTCTGCAAGTCCATAGATAAATAAAGCAGCGGCCGTAGTTGATAATTTATTTATAAATCTATTTATAATCTATGTTTTGCATATTAATCAAAACCACTCCATGTGGCTATTCCTGATTAAGAACCATTTTTTTTGTCTTGTCTCTCTTGCCCCTAGATAATATCCAAAGAATTAGATTAGAAATAGTTTTTATAAATAAATTATGATAAACTCCTGCTTTATTTATATACTCAGACACTCTCCTCATATTTCCATCTTCCTGCCACATAGTAAGATATAGAAGTTGTGGCAGTGGTCATTTAAATAGGAAATGTTTGATTTTTAGGTGGAAAAGGGATGTTTTCTGTCTCAGGTGAGACACTGAGGCCCGATCCAAGGCAGCATGGTCAGGAATTCGGGAAGTTCAAGATGCTTCTTGTTCAAACAAAATCTCCAGGGTGGGAAGATGTACAAGAAGAAAACACCTTGTAAAGTTTGGGAGATATGTGGAGAGTGTGACCTGCAGGGCAGCTGGGAAAAGATTTAGAAACAAGGGATCAGGGAAAAGCAGCAGGAAAGGACTAAATACAAATAGTTTCTTCTAGGGCTGGTGGGATGGGGAGGAAAGCTGCAGGAAGCTCAGGTCCTGCTGAGGGGTAGCCCTGCCACTGGAGAGCAGCTCCGTGCTGCAGGAAATGTCCATGGCACGGGCTCCCTTCAGTGGTCAAAGCACCCCGAGCCCAGCAGGCAGGGGGGAGCTGTGTTGGAACCCTGAAGCCTGGGGGTTTTGAGCTTTCTGTGCTTTTTGGCACTGACCCCTGCAGAACACTGCTTTTGACTTGAGCCCTTGGTGAAGGCTTCCAAATTTAAGTGATGGAGTTAGAATCACTGGTGTGTAGTTAGAATAGAAATGTGTAGTTTGACATGGTGAAGGGTTTGGAATTTGGGGTTTTAGAATGTAGTAATAGGTGTGGGACAAGATGGAGGTTCTTGGGTGGTGGCTCTTCTTCCTTCTTGCTCCTTCACGACTTCAGGTAGTAGTTTTTGGTTGGATAGAGGGTGCTGCAACTGCGGGTCATAGGTATTTGGTCATTGGGTGAAAAGTATAAACAATATAGATGCTTTTAATTGGATAGTTAGGCTTTAAAAGACCTTGTAACTAGCTAGATCAATGGACACTTTTCTTGCTTTTTAGCTCGTTAGCCAGAGGTGCTGCAGAACTCTCTGTACCATAGATAAGAACTAACAAACAACTGAGTCCGAACAAGAAAATCCATCTCTCGTGCTTTCAATCCTGACTCTGAGTGAAGGCAGAACAAAAAAGAGGATAGCCACTAATATATAGTGCCACTTATAGAGCTGTGTTTTTGGGAGCTGCTGTCCTGCATGGAGCTTTCCCTGATCTCCACCCCTGACCATGAGTGCCAGTGTGACACATGGTCGTGGGGCTGCACTGGCACCCCCCTCACCTGTGTGTAGGATCACAGGCTCCTTAAGGCTGGCAAAGCCCATCGGGCCCAAGAGTTAACTCAGATAAACCCTACAGTGACGGCTCCTCCCCGGCTTTCCCAAAGTAACCTGGAAAATAGGAATGCAAACCATTCCACCTGGATTTTGTCAGAGTGCCCAGCTCCACAGTCCCAGTGCCATTGCCATTTTGCCAGGATGTGGCTGTTGGCACAGACACAGCTGTTCAGCACCAGGCCAGGCTGGATGTGGTTGGGAAACTGCTGCAGCTGGCGTGGGGCTGTCCTGTGACAGAGCTGCTGGGGTGGGAGGGTTTGGGAAGCTGCCCTGTCCGCTTCAGTAGCAGATATCCATTGGGATCAGTGTCCAGCTACACTTCTTGGGCTTAGCTAAAAGAAACCTTGATAATGTGTAGTTAATTGTCAGCAAAATTGCCATCATCCGTTCACGTGTTCCCAGCAGCTCCTGGGAAAGTATTTGAAACCAGCAAACTAGATGAGGCTATTGTGGGCTATAATTAAACACTGACATTATCACATGCGCTGCAACTTTGAATTGGCCCTGGTGGGACTACTCAAATGTTTAAATACTTTTAATTACATCTAGGGTTTTGTTTATGCACATATTACCTGTTTTGTAAGCATTTTAGTGTATGGAATACAAATGTGGCGCTGCAAGCAGTTGGCAAGAATTGAGAGAAATAATCAAAGAGAGGTAAGTCCTGGAGTCGTGTGTGCTTGTGGTTCAAATCATGTTTCTAGCCTTAAGGGCTGAACGGAAAAGGTTTAAAATAAAAGCTAAGTACATTCTGAGGACAGGAAGAAAAAGAAACAAAGGAAAAAAATCCCCAAATTTCTTAGGTCATGATGCAGGAGTTCAGGAATTGGGGTATGACAAGGGCTGGGAGACTTGGCTCCACCTCCCATTCCTGCCACATGCTTTCTGTTTGACTTTGAGTGAAACAATTTTCTTTGTCTCTGCAAAGTGGGAATAATTACAACTTCCTGTGTTGTGGCAACACAGGAAAACTAAACTGCGGTGACAACCACTGTCACTTCAGAGAAAGTTCTGGATACAACCAGATGATTCTGAAGGTCTCTGCTATGGACCTGAGATCTTCTCAATTAGCAATGAAACACAGCAGCTTCTGGGATGGGACCTGGCATTCTCCAGAATCAGAGCTGCCATGGTAAATGTTTCCTGGAGTTTCTGGGGAGTTTGTGTTACTGCAGCTTTCCTGAAGATACAAGGATTTCCACGTGCATGCTTGAAGAAACTGAACTTGTAAACAGAGAAGCTGGAGTTGAAAGGTTTATTTCTGTTCTTGCTCAGTTTTGTACAGGTACCTGTTCAGAGGCAATGCTGTATCAGCCAGGCAGAGTTAACATATCCCTAACCCAGAGCAAGAAATTCTGCTGAGGGCCATTCTTTTGCCAATCTAGAATTCATAAAGCAGAATACAGTGCTAGAACAACATTGAGGAGCAAATTTAGGCTAAGAACGGTGTTGGGAATTATTTGTTCTGCCAGGTGCTGGACTTTAATTTAAACAAGGGTTGGTTTAGAGGAGAAGTGAGAGGTTGTAGTTTGGGCTTTTCTCTCATTAGTGAACTGCTCCTCTGGCTCCTGGCTTGCAGCCTCACAGCCTCCAAAGTGCAGCTCAGCCCTTGGATACCTGGTGTTGTGTAGGGCACAGGGACAGGGCCAGCACTGCACACCCTGCTGTGCTTTATCTTGCTTAATGAATACAGTTCCTTCAATAACTTTATTGCCCTCTGTGTTCCAGTTTCCTTAATTACTTTCTGCTTGGCAGACAGGATCTTTTTATTTTTATATTTTTGTTAAGCATTACCAGATTCCCCAAGCATCACTCTCCGTAGGGAGAAGATTCCGATAATTGAACCACAAACAAGCCATATGGAAAGGAAGACAAAAGGGACAAATTTAAAGTCAGATCTTCTTTCTCCATCAAATAGAGAGGGGAAAAAATAGAACTGAAGGGTCCATTATATTTTTCTGTTACCTTTAGAAGAAGGACATGAGGCATCTCCACATGTGCCAGCTGTGCACAGAAAGCCTGTGGACAGAGACAAAAGACCAAACCTGGAGGCTAAATTAAGGCTTGGTGCATGATTAAACTGCATGGATGTAATTATGGCCCTTGGCAGTAAGATTTCTGTTGCATTACCTTCTCTTTGTAAGGCCTCTCCCTTGCTCTGCCTGTGTTACATGCCACAGCACAGCTAGTTTGTAGCTGGGCAAATAATTTGGCCATAAATAAGAAACTTGGTTCAGCTGGCCTAGTGTGATAAAGGTCCCTGGGTGAAGAAGGATAGGTTGGATTCAAACCTACACAGGGACCCTCAGCCGATCTCATTCAGCCCCAAATGCAGATGTACACTGGCCAGGGAGCTGGCTGGTGGTAAACCCTCACCCAAGCACATGTGTAAGCCCCATAATTCAACCCCCCATAAAAGGTGTGGCCACAATGAGCTCAGTGCTGTTTGTTGAGGATGCTCAGTGAGTTCCTGTCATCTCTGGCTCCTGAACAATGACCCCCTAAGGTAATAGTTATAAATCACTTGATGAACTGTGTTCTCTTGCACCTTCCAATTTCATATTTGCACCAAGTTCCCTCAGTGACTCTGATCCCAAAATCCACAACCTGTGTTTTCTCTTCTTCTTTGCAGTAACGTTAAGACAAAAATCAATCTTGGTATTTGTTGAACTTTTTTTCTCTGTTCATTTTCACAGAAAAAAGTAAGTTTTTTTAGCTGCTAAGGCAAGGTTGAAAGCAATTCACTGTACCTCAATAAGGTCAAAATGCTAAGGCAAATTCAAGCTGAGAAACATGAGCTTGATCTTTCAATTGTAGACTTTGTCTGCCATGATCTGTGTGTATTTGCATATTCATACTGGTTTTCTCCACATCTTCTATTGACTAGCTAAAAATGCCTTTTGTATTCTCTCTTCTGAAATGCAAAAATATAATAAAAACCCTAACTTTATACTGGCTGTTCAGAATTTGAGCTCAGATGAGTGTCTGGGTTTTATAAGCTTTTCTCCAAGGGTTTTTTTTCTCTAAAAACACGGTAGAAAAAACTAGGACTGAAACCTCTAAACCCTGTTCAAGGTGATTCTGTTTTTCCCAGCTGATGACCTTTCTCCCTGTACCTAACATCACTGAATACAGCCAGGGACAGTGAACTGAAGGGAGGTCTATGGGCAAAAGGCAAAGATCTTGCAGATTAAACCAATTTTAATACTTTTATCATCCAAGTTAACAGCACTGGTGCTGGGGCTCAGTCTCTCCTAGGGTTTTATCCACTGACTTGTTTGCCTTGCTGAGCTATATTTTCTGTTGTTTTCTTCTGTGGAGGAAGAAGGGAGGTTTGGGATTGGAGTGTGAGAGTTAATCTAAAAATCCTAGTTAGGTACTTCTTCTACTCCCTCAAGGGTTTTAAGGAGTGCAAAGAAAAAAACACCAAAAAGCCAAACAAGCAAATAAGATAAACCAATCGAGTAAGTGCCTCAGAGATGTCATCTGTGGGTACTGGGGAACCATCAAAAGTGGTAGGAAACAGAAGGAAAGAGAACAAAATGTGCCATTGTGTGAGCATGCAGTGATTTCACTGTGGAATGTGCCGTTGAATTGGGATGCTGTGGTTGCAGGGGATTTACCTCTGAGGTGATGATTTATTGCTTTGTTTCATTTGATAATTGGCAAATGGAGACAAGCAGGTGCAGGGCCAGGGAGGGAGGAAAATTCCTGCCCATCAGGACACCTCTGACCTTCACAACGAAGCAAAGGAAGCCTCATCCTGTGCTGCCTTCTGCAGAAGCCACGTGCTGGCTTTGAGCAGCTCTCTAGAGGCTGTGGAGACACATGGAGAGGCAGCCTGCCCTCACCAGGGTCCCTGTCCTGTCACATCCTCCTGTGTCCTAGAGTGCCCTGTCCTGCATGGAGAGGCTCTCCTGGAGTACGGGTCTTCTACTGCATGGGAACAAAATGCTGGATACAGTTCTACTCCCTTTGGAAAATCACACAGGACTGAGCAGTGCAGGGGAAATTCCTCCAAGTGCTACTTTTTGGGATAAAGCGATAACTGGAAGTTTGGTGCTTCATACCATGACTGTAGGCAATAGATGAGGTGACGCCAAAGAGTGAAAATCTCTGGGATCTTCGCAGAAGTGTTTGCTTTTCCTGACATTTCATAACGAATTAGGACTTCCCAAAGCTGACAGTGAGCCCTCTTCAGGAAGAGGTGACACGCCTAATTTCTGACCTTCCCATGCCACAGCAGAGACCTGAGAACATGGAAGACAGGAAGACACTTTTGGGGAAAAACCCTGACAACTTAAGTGTTTTCTTATTGTTTAAAAACTGTGTTTCTGATGGGAACACGAAAAGAGAGGACTTGTTCTGCAGTGGACAAAGCCAGCCTGGGCTGTGCTCCTGAGGCTGGGAAGGTGCTGGGGAAGGCTGCAGAAAGCCCAGGGACCTGGATTTTTCCATCAGTTTTGGTAGGCTGTTCCTTGGCCACAGACAGGGAGGCTCAACTGAAAGCTGCTGCAGGTGTGAGGGGGTTTAAGCTACAAATGGAGATTCTTGCAGTGAAAACCAAAAGCAATCCAAGAAGCTGCCTGCTGCCAACAGCTCCTGATTGCTTCAGCTAATTTCAGGGCCTGCAAACATCGATGACAATGTGATTTCTGAAACATGGGAAGTGTTTATTCCTGCAATCTGTACCATATCTGTGTCAGGAGTTTCACTGCTGCCACTTGTACCAACCTTCACTGCTTTATCATCATCTCCCTGAACTAATTGCCTTAAACTGATGAAAGCGGATTTTTAAAAGTAAAATGCTTTCAGTAATTTGCTTTTCAGGTTGTTTATGAAGTTGTTTTAGCACGCTCTGTTGAGCTGTACATTTACCTTGGTCTGAGAGAGGAACAAAGCTGGAGTAAGGAATTTGGGAGCCTGGCCACAGCTGTGGGAAGGATTAAACAGGCAGCAAAAAGTGTGGCCCACATTCCCTTGCTCTGTTACACACAGATCTCTGCTGCCTTTGCATGGCATTTCCATCTGCTCTCTGGGACCTGATGAGACCCACACCCCCTCTTCTCTCTGCTCCTCCTGCCTGGATGTGGTACCCTTTGGTGATCCTCTGTCCCTTTTTTATATATATAAATAAAAAGCTAGATACAAACAAATAAATAAATAATGTATATTATATCTATCTAAGTAAGTTATAGGGTCTTAACTCCTCATTGGAAATAATGTTATTCTGCACCTATGCTTGTCTTTTACATCCAAATGGAATAATACTGTCAAATAATAATGTCCAAGCATCTCTGTTCTTAAGGAAAAATGGATAAAACAGGTTTTACTTTAACCTGTCCTAGTGCTGCATTTCTGTGACTCTGCTGAGTGGTGACCTCTGTAAGCTGATGCAGGACTGAGAACTTGAAGGGTGTATTGCTAACTTCTTGGATTTTAGAGTATTCAACAAGATGAACTGCAGTTTGGGGGGTTGTGGGTGGGAAATCTTGACATCTAGTTTAAGGGGAAATACAAAAAAGTGTAGCAATTTTGATAAGAGGCTTGGCAGTTCTTTCCATGATTTTTTGGCATCTGGTCCTTGCTGGGGCAATCCTCAGGTTGGACTGAGCTGCTGCAGGAGGTGGTGTAGCACCTGGAACTGTTTGCTGCAGAACTCAGGTGTTTGGGTTTCTTGTGTCTCACCTTCTGAGGAAAAGTTATGGGGTATAAAGTGAGGAAGTTTGTGCCCCATGACCAAGTTTGTGTCAGTGATTTATTTCTTGATAAAATGATTCATAAGGCTTAGTATTCTTTGCTTTCACTTCAGTTTGAATGCTAGGAGAAAAACATGCTTTCTTCTTCCTCACCTAGCTGAAATTACTATTTTATTGACCACTTTAGAAATCTTTTGATTTAATACTGAAGTATTTATGATTTATGAAATATGACATTAAAGCATAGGCCTAGTGTGGTTATTACTATATCAGTGGAGCAGTGATGGTAGGACTTACAGTAAAAACCAATTTAACTCATGTAAGATCTTTTCCTAAGCAGTCACCAATGGATCCTGGTGTTTGCCAGAAGTCACCCAGCATTCAGAAGTGCTCACTTAACAGTGCCCACATCATCTCTGCCTGTCTGGATTCAGGCAATCACTTCCTGCCCTTGCCTCCTTTCTCCCTGCGTGTTCATTACACAAACTTTCAGTCTCTCCTCCCCTTTTTCACATCAGACACCTGAGATGTGCACCCACTCAGGGCTTTAAAGGCCACCCCTGGTATCGGAACAAATGTGACATGTGCAGAGCAGACCTCTCAGTTATCCTACCACAGGAATCTGCTGGCCAGCTTTTGTCTCCTTTTTTTTTGTGTGTGTGTGTTAATGGATCACTCAGAAAATAAGTGGCACTTTTAGTATCCATTAACTCTCATTTAACTAATGATAAATTGCACTTGAGCACCTATGGACATGCTTGCAGAGACATGTTAATACCAGAAAAATATGTTAATAGTGGGGCTATTGCTTTCAGAGCAAAATTAATTTATCATAATGGGAACTAAAATAAAGGCTTACCAAAAAATACTTGGTATCATGTTAAGTATCCATTAATGCAACTAAATGACATTTAGAGTTTAACAAACACAAATGAAATCTCCACAAAGGAGGATGTAATAAGAGAGATTTGAACAGTACGGTGTTTATAGTATAAAATGTGGAAATTCATCTCCTACCTATGACCTTTGATGTGTATAGGGAGAAGAAATTAATATAACATTTCCCTGATAGCAGGCTTTTATAAATACTATAAATCACACGAGAATCTTCCTTTGAATTACAGGATTTCCCTTTCTCCTTAAAGAGAAGAAGACTTACTTTTGTTCCTCCTTTTTATTTCTTTGTTTTCAAACAGTGAATTGCAAAGATCTGAGTGGAACAGGGCTCTGAAGTGACCTGCTGGCTTTGGAGTCCCCATCCCTGATTGTCACCACTGCCCCTGGGTCCCCACCCAGCGTGCCTGCTCTTTGCTCAGTGTCACTGCAGTTTGGTTTTTTTGGGGGTTCACAGGACAAGGGGCTCAGCTTGCCAGCTCTGCTCTTCAAGAGCCATGGCCTTTGCTGCTGCTGACCCTTTTGCTGTCCTTAACAGGACACTTACCTCAGTAAAATGCCCCAAAAGAGCCCCAGTATGGAAAAACACAATAAATAGTGTTAAAAAAACCTTTGCAGATGTGGGAACTCCTTCTGGCTGCAATGGGCAGATGACTTCTTGATTGTTTCTATATTGCTGTTTTGTTCAGTAGAGACTTTATCTGTAAATGCAAGAGTGTCCTTGCCCTGCAGGGCTTGCAGAATATGAGACACTGGTGAAACAGATGTTTCAAGAAATGGAGAACTTGTTCAGTGGCACAGGGTGAAATCAGAGCTCTCTTCATCCCCTAAATACCCCAATGCATGGAGGCAAACCCATCCTGTGACTCTGTACTACATCTTTATTTTATCAGACCTTCTGCTGACCCTGAACAGCTTCTGTTCTTGGAGGGCTTTTTTTTTTTTTCCCTTTTTTCTGTTGTTGCTCATATTTTCCCCTCACATTAATTATACAGATGTACTGGGGCCATGTGCTTTGCCACATCACAAAGGAAACCACAGGACTTGAGATCACAGGAGCAGCCAGATGTCCTTGCCTGGCAGAGCATCACGCAAGGGTCATGGCTCAGGCTGCCAGACTGGGCTGGCTGCCTCTGCCAAACAGGATGGGGACATCACCTGCTCCCATAAACACAGGCCACAGAAGAAATAACATCACTGCAAAGTCACAGCAGTTTTTGGGGATTCATTTTGTCAGTGTTCGGATTTTTCTTTTTCTTTTTCCTTTTAGTAGATGTAATAACTACCATGATTCTTTAAGGCCTGAGCTGCCTGTCCATACTTAGGCTGGACAGTGTTTTATTCCCTGACAAGTCCTTTGCCCTCTCTCAGGTCCAGGAGATTTCCAGGACTGTGCCTGCTTGGGAAGAGTGTGATTTGCATATGGCTCACATTGTTCCTGTGTATGTATTTCATTTTCGAAAGTCATTAAACACAGAGGGTTTGAAATGGTGGTTTTCTTCAAGTAACAGCTCTGGAACAGGTTGTACTTTATTTCCTGCAGCAAGCTTAAGCTAGATCTCTCCCAACAGTCTGCCAGGGGGGCTTTTTCTATTGAACTTGTAGAAATGGCTGACAGAAATGGCTGGTTTCATCTTTGGGACTATGCTTCTTTATCTTTTTGTCTTTTTATCTTATTATCTTATTTATCTTTCCCTCCTTTGGAAAGGTGACTTGAAATTGACTTTTCTATTTTTTATTTTTTTTAAGAAACAGTTCCCACTGGCTTCTCTCAGCATGGAGGGTATCATGTTAATACATATTTTTTAGACCGTGTCTCTAAACAACTCCAATCTGTACACATGGAGGGACAGGGTGAGGGAAGAAGGCTACTGCATTATTTCTATTTCAGTCCCTTAAAAGAAATTCAAAGGGCACATCCAGCAATTACAGATACCCAGGTGTCATCTCTGAACTTTGTTCCTAATTCTTTTATCTATTTTCTTGCATAGGATTGGGCTTTTTGGCTGGGACAGATGACATGGGTGCAGCCAGGCTGTAGCTTAGTGCTGGCCTTGACTCCAGCTCAGGAGCCAGCTCGTCCAGTCAAAGCTGGGCTAAGCTGTGTTTAAATGTCACTGATGGGTGCTGAGCATGTAGCAAACTTTGATAAGGAACTAAGGACTCCATGGCACTCCAGGTATCCCTGAATAATTGTACTGCTCCTTCTCTCAAACCTGGCAACTTTAGTCTTTAATTGTCCTTGTCTGAGGTTTCCATTTAACAGGTTATAATTCTAAATTCTCCACTCTAATTGCTGAAGGCAAAATAAGATGTTGATGGCAAATCCATCTGCCAATCTATCTGATTCATGTAAATACATGCTATCAATTTCAATTATTTGATTAATTCATCCCACATGAAACAAGTTACAACTGAGTTAGCATTTCATTACTCACAAAAGTGAGGAGCAAAATACACTACTTATGAAATATAGATTTATAAATCTTCCATAATTTTCAGGTAAATGAAAAATTTGCCACTGGGGAGTAGGCTTGTTTCTTGCCTATTCTTGGAAAGTTCCACTGGTGTCTTTTGCTACTGGACATGGGATGAATGAAGATCAATTCTCTATCACCCTTCACAACCATGTAATCTGTGATCTACAGGGGTTTCGTCCCTTAAAAGAAAGAGTCAAGAGAGAGAATCCTCTGCAAGACCAAGACAGAGAAAATAATTTCCTTTTCTTGCTGAAAACGGTCCCTGTGGGAATTCTGTGGCTGGTGTTACATCTTTGTGTAATTTCACTTGAGCCTTTGTACAAGTCAATGATGAGGCTTTTTCTCTATCATCCAGAGCCTGAACCTTTGTGTAGGCTTAAAGAACAATCTCAGGTGAACCTTGCAGAATTCTGCCACCCCACTGTGGAGCTGTGCTCCTGGGTGCAGGCAGGTCATGCTCTGACAGCACAGGGCAGCCAGGACAGGCTGCTGGCTTCATGCTTAAACAAAGAGTTCAGGCTGGGCAGCATCACAGCCCCATCCCTAAGCTGTGGACAAGCAGCCAAATGAGTGGCAGCTGCTGCAGTTCCAAAGCACTCCCAGCCCCACACCCAGCCTGTTCTTGTCCCCTCCTGCTAATCCCTCATTTGGGTCAGGTGTGGGTCCTGCTCCCGCGGGGCTGCTCTGTCCTTGCCCTGTAGAATGAGAGAATGATCAGCAGCTGAATCCAATTTGTAAAGAGCCTGTTTCCTTCCCCAGCCCCTATCCTGGCTGTGGTGGAGCTGCAGTGGACTGTTGAGGTTTCTTGTCAAAAAGTTCTTTTTTTTTTTTTTTTTTTTCCCCCCTTCTTCCTCCTCCTCCCTGGGGTAAGTAACAGATTTATAGCTCATAAACCCCTCTTTAGGGTTGGTCATCAAAGGTGTTGCAACTGCTTGGGTTGTGCTGCTCTACCAAGCCCAGGGGTGAACCTTCTCTGGGGTGAGTCTTGGAGCCACTTTGGGCTGGGATTCCTAGTGTTGTTTCAGGTCTTTGTATCAGCAGTAATGTGGCAGGGCAGTGGCTCTCCCCCTGTCCTGGGTGCTGCTAAGGCCACACCTCGAGTGTTTGGCTTCAGTTTTGGACTGACAAGAAGGATATTGAGATGCTGGAGTATGTCCAGAGATGGAGAGTGGAGCTGGGGGAGGGTCTGGAGCACAAGTCTGGTGGGGACCAGCTGGGAGGGCTTAGCCTGGAGAAAAGGAGAGCAGAGAGGACCCTCTTGCTCACTGCAGCTCCCTGGCAGAAGGTGCAGCTGGGGAGGGTCAGGCTCTTATCTCAGTTAACAGCCTCAAGTTGCACTAGGAATGTTTAGTTGGATATTGGAGGTATTTTTTCACTGAAAGGATGATCAGACATTGGCATAGGCTGCCCAGGGCTGTGGTGGATTAAATCTGAGGGGATTTAAAAGATGGATGTGGATATGGGACATGGGTTAGTGGCGGCCTTGGCAGTGCTGGGTCAGCAGGTGGGCTCGGTGCCCTTCGAGCTCTCAGCCAGCCTGAGCAGTGCTGCCGTGCTGCTGCTGCAAGAGAGCAAAGCTAAAGGACTGAGACAGGGCTGGCAAAATGCTCAGCCAGTGTGTTTCACCAGGGCTAAACGGAGCAGAAGTCAAGCAAGAATACACCTTCCTGTGGATTTGTTTCCTCTTTTTTTTTTTTTTTTCCTTTGTATGTGCACGAAGGAGCTGTATTGCAGTTCTCTCTTGATCAATGTGGGATACTGTCTTGGACGTGGCTGTAAGAGATGATTATGAATTTTTTTTTGTTTTTTAGCTATTTCTTCTTTAAATGCTCCTGGATGGCTTCACTTGTTTGTCTCTATAATCTGCCTGCCAAAGAAGCCTTTGTTTATGAACTTGCTCAGCCTCTCCCATGGTTGGAGAAAAGGCTGGGGTTGTCACTTTTTTGGGGTTTCCCTAGAGAGTTTTGGCATGTAACAGATGTAATTACTTAGTTAAGAGTGTTTCTTAAGTTCACCAATGCAGGCTAGGAACTGTAAATGACAGAGAAAGTGAAACAAGGGGTGTGAGAGAATGAGTAAAGAGGAATGAAACTGTGATCTCTCCCAGATGTTAAAAAAATTTGTGCAGCTGAACAAAGGTGCTGTCTGTCCAATATCATTTTTATTCCAAACCTTCAATATTGCAGCTGACGGCAGAAAATGTGCAGTAAAACATGGGGAGGCCACTGGGTAATATCCACTGTAAAGTGTTAATTGCCTATTGAGGCTGTAAACTATGTCAATATGCCTGGATCTGAGTTATTGACAGACTCCCATTTATTCCAGCCTCACAAAGCTGGGCTCTTTAGAACTGGGGACTCTAATCAGTCATGCTTTACTGAACCTACCAAGAAGTACCAGTCAATAAATGTGCTTGCTGTCTTAACCCTTTGAAGTTTGTAAAATTACAAGTGGGATTGATAACATTGATTTGGGGAGAACTCTTGACAGTGGAAACCCTTTGGAAATGAAAGCTGCCTGCAGTAAATGACACCTCCTTTAGCCTGATGTTGGCTCTGGGTTTGTGGGGCCAGGGAAACCTTGGTTTTCTGTCAGCTCCCGAGCTCTGGGCTGGAGGAAGGAGTTATGGCTCAGTGATAAATGTTTGCAGTGGCAGCTAGATCTGGAGCTGGCTGTGGTGCTTTTATCACTACTAAAAATTCTGACATCCGTGGCTCATCACTTCTGATCACACAGCTGGCAAACAGCACAGGATTAGCATCCTATAGGATTATTTGCAAGAAATAGGGTGTTCCTCCTCATCCACCCACTAAAACCCCCCAAACCTTCCTCTCTGGTGGTGGTGGGAATCTGTATTTGAACGTTGTCTTAAATGAGTGGTGATGTACAGCAGCTGTGGTGGCATTTGGGTGGGAACAAAGCAGCAAATAAAAGGCCAGGTCCTGCTCTCAGAGGGCTGTGGGGAAGGAATGCCCTTGCCTGCAACATGAATGTTTGGAAAGTTTCTGAGATAAGGGCTGGCTTGTAGGATGCTTTGAGACAAAAGTCTTGTTGACATGAGGATGAAGTTTTTTGGACTTGCTGGAATTCACCTTACTGTGAGAGCTAATAGAGTTTTATTGACTTACCTATGGGTTCTTTTGTTTTTAAACAAAATTACTAAAGCCTGGGAATAGTTGCTTTTTATTTTCAAGGAAAATCTAAACAAATACAGATGGAAATTTTCTGTGAAATCTAAAAGAGAGAGCAAAGTAAAAGTGCTGCTGCTTGACATAATCTGTAGCAATAAAGGTTTTGGGAAGTTTGTGAAGAATTAGAAATGGATCAGGAAACCCTTCCTTGATTCACTTGCTTGTTAAAAAGCAAAACAGCAACTTATTTGTCTTGTAAGTTAATTTTGGTTAAGAATGTTTCTTCTTCAATCTTTTTCTAACTATATATTTGACCTTTCTGATATGCCCTGTACTTTTTTTTTTTTTTTTTTCCTAAACTGAGGAGGTTTTATACATAACTATGGGATCAAGATCTGGTGTTTAGAGCCCAGCGCTACCTGGAAAAAGAGATGGCTTTTTTTGTAAATTTTTAATATGTATTTCCTGAAGCAAGCAAAAAGAACATTATCTGGTCCAGGCCTTGTTAGACATGGAGATTATGGTGACCAGCTAATGTGTTTTTTAAATACTAGCAGTCTGCCTGTTCCTAGTGCTAAGTGCTATTTTAATAGTACTAATTAATTTGTACTTGTTAAATTAAGTGCATCTAGGTTTCAAGCAGGGAGGTTAGACTCAGGTTAAGTATTTATTCTGCTCTTTTACATGTAATAGTGCAAATCTTCTGCCTGTCAGACTGAAGCTGAACATCTTGCCACTTATTAATGGATATATGCAACTAAAATCCATACTTTGAGCCTGAAAATGTGCACTTGCTGGGTTAGCCTGGTATCTGTTCTGTAAATGATAGGGACTGGTTATTCCTTGCAGCAGCAGCAGCAGCTTTATATGCTACAGTGTCTCTGTGGTAAATAGGTGCATTTGCAGATGCTGGTATTATTCATAGGGTCCCAAAGAACTTCCAACTTCAAGCAAATCACAACTGGTTGTAGTTTACTGTTTGTCTGAAATGAGCAGCTGTTTTCAATACATCCATTGCTGTTGCAGTGTGCAGACTAATACTTAAACTAACTATTCCCAAGCTGCAAGGAAATAAAGTATTTGTTTCATTTTCAGGTATTTTCAGCTGTGTTTGTGGTGTGGTTTTTTTTTTCCTTCTTTATTTTATATTTTTTTCCCCCCCTTTCCAAATAGTCTGTACAGATTCTTACACAAGTTACAATTACATGAAAATTTACTCTTTTCCAGCCTGGATGAAAATCAGGTGAATTTTGGAGAAGTTTGGCTGTATAATCAAGCTACACAAACCTTAGACTGGCTGTGCCTGGGTTTGGGATGAAGCAGGGTATTGCTATGTAGCAGCATCTGCTGATAAAATCACTGATGGCTCTCTGGAAAACTGCTCTGCTCTTGCCTACCCCTGGTGCAATGTGCAGGTACTTTTTGCGAGCTAAAACTCTTCTCAGGAGGTTGAGACACAGCAGTTCTGCTTGATGGGTGGACCACTGGTCTAAGACTTACACTTCAGTTTGATTTGATTTATCTTGTTTACGCTCCGAGTGGGAGAAATCATGCTGGATACGTGGTTTCTTTATCCTGCTTGTGTTGGATGTCAAGATGATGTGACTGCCTTCACTGCCAAAGGATGCAGGTTAAACTCAGCTAAATGAGATGCTTTACATATCATGACAGCAAAATGCAGAGAACTTGAGGCTTGCAGCAGCCAGCTGCAGGTCAGAATACTCCTGGTCAATGCCTTGGACAGTTGATGTCCAGTTCTGATTGCTGGTTCTGGACAGGGGGTGTATAGATTGTGTGTTCTTCATCAGGCAGAGCTGTTTGTGAGATTGGAGCTCGGGCTCTTTGGTTAAATAGCTGCAGTTCATTGCACACTTTTCTCCTGCCAAAATAGAGCACCAATAAAAATACTCACATTGCTGGAATGGGGAGGGGGAGAAAACAGGACTGCTTACACGGGTAGAAATGCTGGAAGTTGCAGCAGCAGGGGTAAGCAGGATATACATTTATGCGTTTATACAGACATTTATACATAGATGCGTTTCCCCTCCCATATTTAATGGAGAGGAATCCAGGCACGGTTTAAGAGTCTTTTCCACAGGCTTTTCCCATGTATTGTTGTGTGATGTGGCCACTAGAGAGCAGGCTTAACCTAGTAACAAGAGCTAATTAGTTGTTGGCCTCTTCATTTGCAGCTCTTCCCCAACCCCCTTCCACCTTTCTGTCTAGGCAGAGGCGACTGCCATGGTTCTTAGCTTTGCCTCCAACGCTGTGCAATCTTAGGGCTAATTAAAACGCCACAGACGGCCTGAACCCCACATTAAATTTTGATGAGGAATTGATCAGCCAAGCAAACAGGAAATTTAGCTGTGTGAGTGAAGGTAATGTTTGCTCAAATGTGTAATGAGGTCCATGGGGAATGTTTATGGGGACCTTAGTGAGCGTTTCAGCAGTTCCTTCTCCTTGAAGTCCTCTGACCTACCTGCCCTCTCCTCACAGCAGTGTGGGCACAAGGAAACCCTGAGCTGCATCAGTCAAAGGTGAGCAAGTTTTGGATAGTGGGCTGTGTTTGGCTAAGGTGGTCTCATGTAAAGCTTTGCAAGAAGAGCTGTGGTACTGCACTCTGACTTCTGCTGTTTTGCCCTTGCAATAAAACCCCATGAAACCCAACCAAATAACCCTTCCCATAACCCAAGGACCTTTAGTAAAATTGCTGGTGGAACTCTTTACAGTGTGCTAATACATTCAATGGCTTGCTCAAAAAGGATGGGGCAGTGTGTTTCAGCAGGTGTTACCTTATCTGCATTGACTTCAGGATCATCTATAAAAGCTGTCAGCACACAGGTATTAGGAGGAAAGGCAGGATGCTGTCAGAGAGGGCCCTCCTCAGCAGATTTTATCTATTTCTAATAACCACTCAATACAGAGGAGAAATGCTTTCCATGTGCAGCGAACAGATGAACTTACCTGCTTCTTATTTATCACCACTCATCCAAAGTTCATCAGCCCATGCAGGTCTGAAGTCTTAGAATGAGCTCTTTTGCATAGATATCACCTTCAGACCTGTATCTGCAAGGCACTTCTGGTTTGAACTCCCCTCAGCCTCTAGCAGAAGCTCAGCCTGACCCCTGGAAGCTCTTCCCAAAGCAGAGCATTCCTACCCAGACTTGGGTCTCAAGCCCAGCTGGTCCCAGCTCTGCACCATCCCACAGTTTCCTTCCACTGTCCCTCAAGTCTGTTTCCACTTGTGACAGCCTCTCATGGTGAGGCTGATGTCTGAAAGGACTTGACTTTGAGGAAGAGGAAGCTGTCTGGGTGGCTGGTCCAAGGCCTGTGGTGCAAACCAGGCAAGGAGAGAGAACCCCCTTGGTCTTACTGGGGTGGGGGCAGCTCCCAGTGTGAGCCCTGTAGTCCCTTCTGGTTTTCACACCATTGATTTGTTCCCCTGTAGGAATGTGAGCCCAAAACCTGTTTACAGTGATGGGAATAGCTGTGAGTGAATATAGCAGGAGAAGCTGGTAGAGCAGGTACTTCTGACTTGCAATAAAATCAATAAAGGGAAGTTTAGTCGCTTCTGTCTAGAACAGCAGTGATGCTGGGCAATTTTATGTCCTTCAAGTGTTGTAGCAACGGTAGCAATGAGATTTGTGTAAAAAGAAAGCAATTACTCTTATTTCCTAGAGGGAAATATTGAAGTGAGAAGTTTGGAAATACTAGGTTATAGTCCGAAATGATCACAAAAATCTCCAGTGGCATAATGTCTAAGCCGTGTTTTTTTACCAGGCCAAGGAAAGTAGCTTGTTGGTCTTTTGCTCAGCACATTGGAATAAAAAGTTGGTCTTTCACATCTAGTTTACAGTTTACAATAATGTGTCAGACTCTTTTTGAGGAGGAGGAGGAGCAGTCTAAAAGCACAGTCAGCATACTCCTGTCTGAGCTGGCTGTCTTATTGCCAGGGGCTGGTGTCTGCATGCTGCTGCACAAAGCCGTGGGGACACCTAACCTGCTATGTCTTAAATATGGTCCTCCATTAGACCACTTAAACATTCATTTATGAGTCTAAGCCTCACCAGAAGAGCGGCTGTATTTAATTCCTGTCTGCACTGGATCAGAGAATGTTTAAATGAAGGCCCTGGCAGGACATAAAACCAGACTGGAACCTGCCTCCTGTGGAGACTTGTGACACTTGGCCTGCTTCAGTTGCGCAGGAAAAGTGTGGTGAAAAAAGCTAAAATGAGAACTTGAAGCAGAATCTAATTACCCATGTTCCAGTCACGAGTTCCTTGTTTACATCCAGCTTTACATCTGTTACTGAATGTGCTGCTTTCAACCTTGCTGACATTTCATTCAGCTTGAGATGTGGGTTTGAACTAAATATTAACATTTCAGGGACTGTCAGTAGATCTTATTTCGTATTACTTCCATCTTGCTAATTAACAATACTGTTCATAGACTCTGGGAGGGGATGCAGGATTGTATGAGTGCACATTCAATAGGCAAGCAGTGAACGCATTAATCAGGATTTTCCATAGCTTAAGAAGTTCTGCTGGGATTCTTCTGTCAGGTGTGTACTCATTTTGCCCTTGTTTACTGGGAGTGTTGCTGGAAAGTTCCAACAGTTCTGGTCTGGCTGGAGACTCACAACCCAAACCTGAGAGACAGAAAATGTAATTGCAGGAATATCTGGGTGCAGGCTGACCAGCCATGTGGGAGGTGTGCCTGGATGAGGAATAATCTTCTTTAGAGGTGTTTTGCCCTGGATAACTCATACTTTGTTTTAGTAACTGGTCACTACTGGTATCAGCCTACAAAAAGCCAGAACTTTCCCCTGCTCCAGCCTTTGTGATCTGTCTTTTTTGAGCAGGAGTTTCATTTCTACTTTGAACTTCTGTCGGATTCTGAACAGGGTTGGATTGAGAATAGTTCTTGCAGTACTCCCTGGTAGCTCTCCTTTAACAGCTACAGTTTGATGTCCATCTCTAAACCATTTATTTAATCCCTTTGGTGACTAGAATATGGGGCTTTAAAGAAGAATTTAGGTACAGCTGAGTCAGAAGTCTTGGAGAAGTCCAGGTCCATTTTATCACAGCTGCTTCTATCAATCAGTCTTGTAATCTGGCCAAAAAAAGATAAGAGTGGTTTGTTTAAACCAATTTTCCACAAAACATCACAATTGTCGTTCCAGTCTGCAATTCTTTATTGATAGTCCATGAATAAATCTTTTATTATTTTGTCAGTTATTAAGGCTAGACTAGCTGGTCTACATTGCTCTGGAGTCATCCTTAACTCTTCTCAGATGGAGATCATGTTGGCAATGCTGCAACTTTTGGCATTTACGAGGCTGTTTGCCACGATGCATTAAAAAGTTAACAATGCACTGGTTTCTTTAAAACTCTTCAGTCTCTGTTATCTTGACCTGTTGATTTAATTTTATTTTTATTTTTTTTTAACTTTGGCAGACAGCTGGAGATAATGCAGATGATTTAGTTGCTTGATGAGAAGTCATCTGATAAAACCAAGGAGCCACAAGCCGTCGTTGTGGTTGAACTCTCTGATCTAGCTGTGGCATTTAGGGGATGTTTACAAACATCAATGTCTTTTGTTTCAACGAATATCTGTGAAACACTCCTGCTTTTTCGGTGTCTCCATGTGTAATTCTGATGTTTGTATTTAGCAGGGAACCAATGCCTGCATATAGGAGGTTTGGTGCTGTTTCTTTATAATAGATTGCTTATTTATTTATTATTGTCTGATATTCTGTTTATTCCATTAGTCCCGTGTTCTCAGGTTTTAAAACGTCTTTAAAATACTTTATTTTCATCTTTTAAACGGGAATATTTCTTTTGGCTAATATATTATTCTTCTAAATTACTGTTTGTGTAATTGCATCTTTGAGCATTCACTGAAGGTCCCTGAACAATTTACAGTTTTTAATGATACTTTCATTATTGAACTTGATGCTCCTGGTCAGTTGTAAGTCAAAGTCTTTGTTGAAAAAAATTTACAAAATATAGTATAGCTGTGTGAATTACTGCTTGAATTCTGGCTTTAATCTTTCAGTCCTGTGAGTTGCATTGGTAATTTCCTCTGCTTGTAAAGCTCCTGGTTTTAAGATGCTTCTGCCGGTTTATTTGAAGTATTTGCCTCTAACAGAGACCCTGTGTCAAAGGGAAGGTTTAAGTGAGATCAAGCACTGAGTTGTGTTCAGCAGCAATTAAGTGTGAGAGCTCCTAATGTCGGGATGGGCAGGATCATCCCGAGGGCGATTCCTGCCACGCTGCTCGGGACTGTCAATTCTGTGAACATTTTGCAAAATAAGACAGTGACAATCCCAAGGTTGATATTTAAGGCACATGTAATTGTAAAGGTGAAGGGACTTTTGTGCCCTTTAACAACAACAGAGCTAACTTGCTTTTTGTTTTGTTTGGTGGTGGGTTTTTGTTTGTTGTTATTTTATTTGTTTGGTTTTATGTTTATTTTTTTGCTTGTGTATTTTTTTTTGTTTTTGTTTTGTTTTTAGCCACAGTCTCTCGTTGCCACTTCCCTCTCCCTGTTCAAGTCTGGCTCCCCTATGGGTGTTCTACTCCAGCTGAAGGTGTCCTTGTTTTCCAGTTGTGGTCTCTCAAACTCTAATTGCTCCAGCAGCAGTAATGATCTCCCTGTGATAGTGGCAAATGGTAGATTCGTTTTACAGACAGGGAATACATGTGAGTGGGCTCACACTGATTTTATCAGTGGGACCAGGAATGAAAACTTTCATTTGTGTTGGTTTTTAAAACTGAGCCTTTCATACAGGCTCATCTTTTTTTTTTTTTTTTTTTTTTTTTTTTTTTTTTTTTTTTTAATTTTTACATTTTTATTTCTTTTTTTTTAATCTAGTAAACGCACTTTCAGGAAAGTGGGATGGAAATGCTATAGAACTTCCAGCAAGCCCAGATATAGACATGCTTGGAAACAGGTGCTGTCAAACTGTCAGTGAGCTTGATGTCAAATGGTGGAGCCAAAGAGTAGCACAAGGGTGCAGAGAGGTGAACAAAAAACCCTCAAATATATTTTGAAGATACCAGGGAGAGATGAATAACAATTCCTGGGAGCAGGTATGCTGGAGCTGGCTCATCTGAGTTGAAGTGGCTCATGCTGAAGCCTCTGCAGGATAAATTCCTTGTTTCTGGAGAAAGTTCTGCTGCCAAGTGCTCTGCTCCAAAGCTTAGACTAAGGCATAAGAGGATGCTTTTCATGCTTTTATGATTTTTGTTTTTGCAGTATTTCTGCCTATGACCATATTTCTGGTAAATTGGAATACAGACTCTTTCTGTGTCCAAATTGGTAGCAGAATTCTCCTATAGACATGGTACAGATACTTACCAGCATTTGGGGCAGGGTGGACCACCAAGAATTGCAATGCTGCAACTTAGAATGGACTGCCTTCTTAATCACTGCTTACAAACTCCAAAATACGAATTGTACAAGTGTATCTGTACCTCTGTCTAAGGTAGACATTAGTAATTTACTCATCAGCTGCTTCCCAGGCTGTGTGTGAATGCCAGGACTGCAGCACTGGGACCCCTCAAGCTGCAGGAGCTGCTTCCCAAGGCTGGGTGTAGGGACTTGGAGGTGGTGGTGGTGCAGCCACAGCTGAGGTCTTGCAGGAGCTCGCTGTGTTGGAGTCTGTCTCTCTGTCTGAGCAGGGCAGATGTCAAGGTCAGCTTGCACACCCATTCTCAGCCATGCCTGGGAGAAGGGACCCTCTGTGGCCTCCTCGATTTCTTACAATCTTTTGAAAACTTATAAGCGGGTAGAAGTGACACCGAATGTTCACTAATTAGGCAGCAGACAAATGATTCCCATGTTTCTGACAGTGATAGTGTCAGCAGCAGCAGTAGGAAGGTGTGAGTTTGCTTGCTCCTGCTCACCTGCAGAGTGTCCTGTCCCCTCCCCTGCAGGTCTCATTGTGTCACTGGTACAGAGTCCAAACCCTGCACTTCTGGCCCCTCAGTGTTTCTGAGGGTGTCTCTCTCTGTTGCTCCTTACCAAAAAACCTTCAACAACTTCTGGAAGGACTTCTCTTGAATGAAAGCCTCGAGAGCCCAATCTTCAAGATGTTCCCTTATGGAAGTCCGTCAGCATCCCAGGAAAGACTTACAAATGTCCTGTCATCACTTCAGATTCTGTTCTGACAAGAAGCCACAAGGGTCTCATTCATAAAAGCCTGGCACATCACATTATATGCCCACAGTTACTGTAGACATTTCTGGGCTGCAATAAACTTATGTGACAGAAGCCATTCTTCCTTTTTACAGATGACATCTTCAAATTGCTGGTCCTGTTCTCCATTGCTCTGCACCTGAGCTGGTCTTATCCAGTTATGCAAACTCCTACCAGTAGCATTTCATCCTGCTGCCCAGGAGAGTTGGTGTGGCAGCAGTGAAAGGCGGTGGAGAATTAGTTATACTGCTTCCTTCTTCTCCCAAAGTGAATATTTCAAAGCTGATCATTCCAGACATAAGTGAAAGTGTGGGGCTTGGATGTGGCTTGGCTAAATGCTTTACGTTGTGACCTCTAAGAATGAAGGGACAAACTTGGTGCAGAGTGGCAAGTTGCAGAGCAGTAATTAGCAGAGGAAGGGTCAATCTCTTTGTCAGAAGAACAAAATTAGATTGGAGAAGGCATTTTGGCCATGGGGCCTTCCTTAGGCTAAAGAAGAACAGGATGTTGTTTAGTTTTGCTGTGTCCCAGTTTCACCATGCCCTGAGGAAGACCCCCAAGGCTGAAACCTTACTTCTAATTGTTTCATAAGTGACATTTTCTTCCCTTTTTGGCATTCAAGATGACACCAATTTTGAGCAGGAGAGTTTCCGTTCAACAGACACTTCCTGAACAAAGGAAGAATATTCAGTATTTAAATAGTCACTGATTTGTTGGGATTTTCCTAGTTTTCTTCCATATTCTTTTTTAATTGCTAGGCTGATTGTATGGCTTATCTCACATCTTAAATGGTCTGTATGAATACCTTGGCCAGAAATACTAAAATTTTTAAATAAATATGCAGAAATAGTAAATGACTTCCAGGATGTGTTGTTTCCTTTATGCCCACTGGATAAATTAGTTGTTTGGAGAACTGAATTTTATACCAACATACATATGTCATATGTTTTTTAACGCTTTTTTTTTTTTTTTTTTTTAAAGATGTCTACACAGTAGGCACAGGGTCTGGCTATAGTGATAGGTAGAGTGGGATTGATTTTTTTTTTTTTTTTTCTATCTGTTTATATTAAACCATGACTGATACATGTTCCTCTGTAGGAAATTATTCATGATATTTCATAGCAGATTCTTGGTTCTCCTGAGGAACAGAAAGTTTGACAAGCTGAAACATCCAGGATTTCAAAATCTCTGCTGTAATTTTTGAAATACTATCACTGTCTTCAGAATCTGGTGACTGGCAATGGATCTAGAAATTTTGAGTATGGGGGGCAATGTGTCATTTCAACACATTTAATAAAAAACATGGTAAATTAATTTCTAACAAATGGTGAGATAGTAGCTTGTTAGCTTACACTATTTTGCATCCTATATGCCTGTGGAAGGTCTAGAACTTCTGAATGTGAATTTTGTGTTTTCTGTATATTTTGATCTCCTTTTTTAAATGAAAGATCAGTTCCCAACTCTTGAGACTTCAGTAATTATAATAATTTGAATTTTTTGGATGTCACTTGATTAACGGTTATTAAAGTGCCTCACATTTTTCCTCTTGCCTTTACAAACAGTTTTATATTTGACAATTTATTTTCTTCCTAAAGGCAATTTCAAAAACACCTTGTGCTTTGCCTACAGCTGCTCTTAGGGCAGGTTTTTGTGTCATGGGTCACTGTGTGAGGTGGTGTATCTATACAGCAGCACTTAGAAAAGTGACATTTTAGGGAGAACACTTCAGCACTATCTACCTTTCCCTTCTCTGACTGCAACTGGCCATACTGAAAGGGAACTTCCTTTCTCAGACTGAAGTTTTTAGAACTGGATGTCTCATGACTGTAATGTTGTACTGACTATTGAAATGCTCCAATGCTCCTGGATTTTACACTTGCACTGAAATGTTTTTAAGATTTTACTAGCTTTAGCTGAGTTTTTCTCAGTCTGTCACCAGTTAACAACACTTTTAAGGACTAAGGCAAGCATCTTCCTGGAAGCACAGTTCACCTGGTTTTGTGTAGGCACAACTTCAATAGGACTTTTCCCTGATGAAAGGCAGCGTGCACAGACACTTTTGTAACATTTCCTGAGTGGCATGCAAAAATTACTGCAAGATGAAATACAAGATAAGGTGATGTAGAACCCAGAATCGACACGAACTGATGCTACATCATATAAAAATGTGTTGTACATTGCCCAGGCTGACCTTTGGGAAGAATGACTTCTACAGAGTCAAGAGAGTTGTGGGTGAAAACTGCCCTGGCACCCCTTGGAGTACTTGCAGCAGATATTTATGGAATGCTTAGATGTGCATATAAAGGCCATATGCAAACACTGAGTACAAAATATCAAAGATCACATGAATCCGGGTGCTTATTGGATCTAGTAACCAGCTTTGCAACTGTTGTTTTTTTTTTTTTTTCAAATATATATTTTAACATAAGTGTATTTCTCTGATAATTGGGAAGAAACTCCAAATGTTGCCTCAAACTATTGTGGCGGATCTGGACTGATGCAGCCAAGTAAGCACGAAGGTTTTGAGATCAAGGATTAAGTTTTTTTTATAGGTTTTGCATTTTATTTAGAAACATCCTCAAAGGCATCAGTGACTTTAAGGCTCAGAAGGGTCATTAAGCTGTGTTATCTGATTCCTGTCTAAGTGGGACCATATACAAGTATCCAATTCCCACATATTGAAGAGATCCAGAGGTTTGAAACTTAGATGTCAGGATCACCCAGCCCTTCCCCACATTGCCTGGAGGGACTGGGATCTGTTGTCTCAGTATGGATAATATTAACTACTGTTATGTGATTTATTGGGTTTCTCTTCTGGCTCTTACTGTTTTGGGATGACTTTAGTGAGAGGTTTTACTCAGACAAATAGCAAAAGGGTAATATCAAAAATAACAGATTTAAGTCAAAGGAGAAGTCTAGTCTGAACATCCAGGAAACACTTCTGCCACTGTGCCTTTTTAGGCAGCCAGTGATTCTCCTTGAGGGAGCCATGGAGTCCCCATTTCTCGAGCCATTGATAAGCAGATTGGATGGAGAATGGCCAGGACCAAAGCTGCTGTTGTAGGAAACACCTTGAACAAGTTGTAGGAAATAGCCTGAACAAGTTCATTTGAGGCCAAAAACCTGATCTGAGTGGATGCCTGCAGACTTTGTGAGCCATGCTCAGGCAAGGTGGGTGTGCTGGCCACGTCGGTCATGTTGGCTCCCTGCCACATGGCCCCAGTCAGGGGCAGAGGTTTCATTTTAGCTCTGGCAGCAGGGCTGGGCTGGGCTGTGCCCAGTCTGCTTCCCTGCCATGCCTGGATGTGCTGGGCTTGCCACCTTGGGGGACCTGGCTGTCCCACCCAGCCCTGTCACCAAGACCTGGCCGAGGGACCTCGTTTCCTGCTTGTCCTTCCTGGGAGCAGTGGGGAGATGGAGATGTGGGAACTGTGTGCACCGAGGACTTCCCTTGAAAGGAGGGACTGCCACGGGAAGTTTGCTGCCCTAAACACCCCAAAGTTTGAAAATATGGGTCTTGGTGATATTAGTCATTAATCTGAGCAGCGTCAGCACAGCCCTGGGGTGTTTGCTGCTGTAACTGCAAAGGAGGTCTCTGGCTCACACTGACACCAAATTGGGGTCCAAAACGTCATTTCTATCAATTGTCTAAAGGTCTGCCTCAAACTATTCCCTTTTTTTACTTGTTTGCTCAACACCTGACCTAAGACAGCCAAGTGAGTAAGGTCAGTGTGTAGTACAGATGTGTGGAAGAAAATACTAACTGGCAAACCTCTGTGATAAGATTCAGGATGGGGAAAAGTATTTTAGTTATGTTGAGTGTCTTATTCAGAGTGGAAACTGCAGTTTATGGTGAGAAAAGTACTTTAATCAAGGACTGCAGGGAAAAATTAGGGATTTGGGCACCTGGGCTACTGCTCCTGGGAAGTGCTGTAGCAGAGCAGGAGGTGTAAGTCAATATTAAACTGTTTAGCAAATCACTCTGCTTCCCTAGAACATGCTGAAATGTTTAAAGTTGCTTCTAATTGATAGGAAAACAAAATGTTTCCTTTTCTCTGCCCTTCATTCATGTGGAAGTCTACAATTTGGCTGAAATTGCTGGGGTGAAGGTAGAAAAGCTGCTTTTTTCTATCAAAGTTTTTTAAGCAGCCAAATTGTTATAGCCAAAATCCCTAAACTATGGCAAAGGAAATAGGGGATAGACCTGTGTATCCCTTTGGATAATCTCAGTAAGAAGAGTGAAATTCTTCCTAGATGCTGAAGGGAAGATGTTAGGGCCACTGGCCAAAACTAATAGAAAGTTCCTATTTTTCCAGATTTGTGAAAAATGAAAAATTTTATGCTTCTGTTTCAATTTATTTTTGTTGCAATTCATCACTAAAGCAAAATGTGCTATTTATTGCCTAAGAATGTTTTTCCTACGGACATGGCATAATATCTTCACCAAAAAGCTCAGCATATGTGAGTTAAAAATGCATATGAGGATTTAGTTTTTGTTCCTTTGGTGAATGCTGCTGCTGTTCTTATCTGAAAAAACTGCTTTTTCATTGACAGAAGTGGTGAAAAATGACCCAGTTTCAAATTATTTACACAAACTAGCTTTAGTTCCACACTTGATTTACAAACACAGATCACAGTACCAGCAGTATTTGAGCTTGGGCTCAACTTTACACTTGTGAATGGCTTTATTGACTTCAGTGGATCTACTCTTGTAGAAAGCTGGGGATGTCGTTAGGTGCTCAGCAGGTTGGGTTACAGAAAGGTGGAGTGGCCTTGTCTGGAAAGCCCTGGGTTCCCAGCTTGGATCTGCAACAGGCTTCCTTTATGATCTAAAATCAATTACTCTGTGTGACATGGTTCCCATTTCCACCTTGGTCCCCAGTTCCTTCTTGCTCATTTCCAGTCTTTAACTTACTCTGACCATGAATGCCTTAAGATGGAAAATTTCTTGGTAAAAAGCACCGAGGAAGGTCAGGCATTGAGCGTGTGTGGATGCATCAGTAGGAAAGGTGGTTTTGCTCTGTGTATCCGTGTTTTATTCCATTTCTTTTCCATGGGGAGTGTGTGTGCCTGTTAGGTGAGGTTTGCTAACATGTATGGGCTTGTTCCCTCTTTCAGGCATAAATTGATGCAATGCCTGGTGCACTGAAACCCTGCTTCCCTCTGGAGCACAGATACACTTTTAATTTCCCCTCTGTGACTGTCATTAAGGGAGCTCTGGTTTTATTTTCTGTACCAGATTCCAAATTTAGAAAGTTAAAAGTTTAATAAAATAATAAATCTAGTTCAAATTGAGCTTGAAATACTGAAGTGCCTCTGTAAAGTATTCACCCACATGATCTTCCCTATTAATCTAACAAAAGTCCTTCTTCAGTAAGCAATTCTCTTTCCTGTTTTTCACCCTCATCCACAATAAGCACCTACATTTATTTCTTCTTTTTCTTCTAGCCTAAAGATAATTCATTAAAGTAGCTCTCCCCCTCTTTTTTTTTTTTTTTTGATCCACCTCTCCACCTCCTAACACCCCCCTAAAAAACACCATCAATATTTCATAAACTTACAGTGACAAATGTATTTTAATGTGGTCCACTGAGAACCTGAGATTGATTGGCCTCTCAGAAATATGACACGTTTCAAAGCAGGATATTCATGGAGTGTTTTAGTGCCTACATTAGTCAGAGAGAAGCAGCGCCTGAATTTATCATAGTTATGGCTTTCTCGGTATCCATTTTCTTTTAGCCGCTGACAGCAAGTATCTGAATGGTCCCTATTGATTGGCTTTGTGGTTCTGTCTTTAAAATGCATTGACTGTGGGGGTTTTCAGATCAAATTAAGTCTTGGCTTCCTGGAGTTGGTGCATACCTACAGCGCAAGTGCGGACAAAGCTGGCTTCATTCATGCTGGTTCTCATTCACCAGGGCGTGCGGGGAGGGAGAACCCAAACCTCCACTGATAGTGTGTGGGTGAACTGAGCCCCCTTTGAAAGCAGAGAGTTCATAATTGCAGGAGGAAGCAGCAAGGACAGATGGGGACAGGAAGCACTCCTGGCTCTGCTTGGGTGCCAATGGATCGTGTGTTCCTGCTCTGATGGTGCCTGGCAGAGCTGGGGCTTGGGAGAAACCCCTGATCATGAGGAGCATTATCTGATGGGCTGTGCAAAGAGTCTGTGCTGTTCTGGTCCCACTCTGAGCAGGAGATCCTGTGTCACTGGATATCCTGTCTGCACTGCTCCATCTTCCATGCGAACCATCCCAGTGTCGTGCAGAGGTGGCAGGGAGTTTTCAGTGTGGAGGCCAAATTTTAAGATTGCGAAGAAAAAGGGTTTTATGCTGATAGAGGTTATTTAATTAAAATAATTATTTCATTATTTAATTAATCATTTCAAATGCTGAGCCAGAGAAAATGCTTTATTTATGCAGTTTAACTTAACTTTGAAAATACCAATTTGGCTCAAATAAATTATATACTCTTGTTGTTTAACCCATCTAGAAGGTCTTAAATGGTATAGCCTGCCACTACTTTTTTTCTTTTCCCTCTAAATATATTGGTCATGTTTATGGAAATATTTGAGCGGCTTGAATACAAGTTCTGTGACTCTGCTTTGGAAAATGCATAGCTGCTTATCAACAACCTTTTCTTAATATATATTGCTAGTCTGGGGCAGAAAATATGTGAGTGATGAACTCACTTTAATTGACAGAATAGTCCTGCAGGCATCGTGCTGCATGAGGTATTTTTGTGCTTGAACCATTTTAAATTCCTATTTTCTCTACTCCTACCCCTGTTTCCCTTTCAGTTTATCAGTGTCATCAATCTAATGCTCTCCATGAATGCAAACCCCATTTTTAAAGAGCAAGCAAAATAATTAACTCTCGGGTTATGCCTTAGCACATGGTTCAACTTGGCTTCAGATTTTACTCTGATCTCTACACCAGGAACTTAGAGGAGTTTTGGCAGTGACTGAATGTAGGTGGAAAATCAGAATGATTGGATTCATTAGGAGGGCAGAGAAATGCCTTTTCCCTGGGATTTGAGGCCAAGAGGCAGCCCTGAGTGGTCCCTTTGACTCACTGTAGGCCATTGCATTTCTCCTGCTTGCCACAGTATTGATTCCAATAACTTCTGTGCTTAACTACAGTGTGACCTGTGTCTGCCTAAAGCAGGTATTCCAGACAGCTTCCATTTCTTGATTTCAATGTATCAAAAGCTGGAGAATACCCCACAGTGTTAAAAAAAAAAAAAAGTGCCTATTTTTAAATTTAAATCAGTCTGGCTTCAGTTTCCAGCCATTAGTTTTTGTTATGCCTCTCTCTGATAGATTAATGAGCCGTTTAATACCCTTTGTTTTCTCCCCATGAAGGTACTTATACACTAATCAAGTTACCTCTCAATCTTTGTTGATAGGCTAAATAGATTGAGCTCTTTCAGTTTTCATTGAGGTCCCAGTTATTTGTCTCCCCCCCTCCCAGTTGTTCACATCTTTGTTTTTTCTCAACACTCTTTGCAAAGTTGCATTGCTGCAACTGAGCTTTGTGTGCCTTTTACTGATCTCGCCGATGTCATAAATAAAAGTATAATCACTTCATCAATCCTGCTTACTGCTGCTCTTGTTTATACCTCTAAAACCAACATTAGCCACTTGTGTCACAACATTGTGCTGGGAGCTTACATTGAGTTGCCTGTTCAGTAAATCTTTCTCCAAGTAATCTATTTGCAGGGTAGAGGCCCTCTGTTGGCATGGAAGGATGACATTGCTTCCTTTTCTATTTCAGAGTTTTCACTTGTGGCTTGTGCTAGGATTGTGTCAGGCTCTTGCTTCCCATGAGCTAAGGAAGCCACTTGATGTCCACATGCAAAGTTTCTGCTGTCTTGACTTGCCTTGCACTCTGTAGGAGAAACCAAAAGCACCTGGACAGGTTACACACATGTTCTGCCTGGACTTCACAGATAGCACTGTGATCCCTGGGGTTCCCAAAACTGATGCCAGAGGATGACATTCTCACCTATTTTGTGCTGTGGCGAAGGCTCTTTGGTTTGAAAATAAACAAAAAAAAAACCCTCAAAATAATCAAAAATCAGAAAATCCTCAACAAAGCATCAAACCAAACCACACCCTCCAAGTCCCCAAGCAAACCCTGAAGTCAGAGGACTTGTTAGCATGGACATGGGCAGAGCAGACGTAACCAGCCCCCTGTGTTGGGACCATCCTGTCTGTCCTTGTTCCAGCTGACTTTGACTGACATGCCTTGGCAACAATTCAGTGGGGAGAGCTGCGTTTTGTGCAGTCAAATTATTTATATGCACTTCAGTTGGTACTTGAAGAGAGAAAATGGAAGAGTAGGTTTGAGTTACAGTAGTGCTGAATGTGATAATTATGCTGCCCTCCTAAAGGAATCCACGCTGAGACTAACATATGCTTTCGTCCTCCAGGACAGACTATTCTGTTAGTCTCTTTTTAAATAAATGATTAGAGCTGGCTGAGACAATCTGCAAGCAAGATTCTGCAGTCTCACAGGCTCCAAGAGACTGTGCACTTGGACTGTGATTTGTTCCTCTGTATTTACTCTTCCCAAATTAATTTTATTTGTACTGGGGATTCACCCAGAAGTCTTAATTAGGATGAAAATTATTGTGTGAAGACAAATCCGACCACAAACACCATATAGTCTGTTGACAAGTGAGTTTTAGTATCTAATTTCTCATGCTTTGAGGATGACTGAGGGTGGGGTTTTTGATGGACAGTTGGTACATGGTGATGTCCAACAGCCATGAGGAAACCTCAGGTTGGGGGGACACACCCAAACTGCTGACTTTATTGCCATAGTCTCTTTTCTGGAAAAGATTAGAAGATAATTTTGTTGTTGCAAGTTCTTAGGTGGCTCTTGTATGTACAAAGATGTGTTTCTGCATGCCAGCAATGGCAATTCATAGACAAACAGGAGTCTTTTCTGCTCATCACATACTGGCTTAGAATTCTGCTAACCACATTTCCACCAAACAAAAGGAAGATTGAGGCTGTGTGTCCCATGGAACCCTGGGAGCAGATAACAACTGCTCCTAAACATGCAGTGAGCTGCAAAAGATTGTTCTAAATCACCTGAGAACTGTAAAATAAGAGCTGAGGCACAGGGGAGTTGCCCACAAGTTACTTGTCTATAGTAGGCAGAGCCACATTTGGATTATTCCCTTCCCAGTCATTCAAGCTGCTCCATAGATGGCTACAAATTCTTCCCTTTCATAGGAATTACATGCAAAGGATGCTTTCTGACAAAGCTGAACTTGCTGCAGAATTCAAGCCAGTGGTACTTCATAGGACACTGCAAAACCCAGCTGGAATAACCTGGGGTTTAGGAGGTGTGCAAGGAGCACAGTAGTGCACAGCATCTCATTCAGATGGTTTTAGGCAAATAAAGGGGGGGACCTGTGGAGAAAACAGAAATGCTGCCTGTTGTGGGGTTTTGTTTCCGTTATTTTGCTCTTGTGCCACCATGAATAAATCCTTGGTGTATTCTGTTTCAGGGCTGTTCACTTTTCCCCCTCCCAATTGAAAGCAATAGCCCTGGGAAGCTTTTGCTCTGTTGTAGGAAAGAACCTGTGGCAAAAAAAATGCATCTGTAACTGAAATGCTTTACTTGGAGCTGGATGGGGGAACAGCATGCTCAGTCTGGTGAAGCAGTGTAGATTTGTGAGCTGTCTAGTGTTTGAGAGGTGATGTAAGGAGGAGAGACAGCCATCAGGTTATTTTGTGTCAGTAAACTTGGAAGATGCAACTTTTTATGCGCTCATTTGGGAATTGAAATCCTTGCTTTTGTAGACCATCATCCTCCTGAAGCCATAATACAGTGGTTTGTTGTGGGTTGTGGTGGTGGGGCTTTATCCAGTTTTTTTCTGTTCTTTTTCAAGTGGGAATTCTGGGAAGACCCTTTAGGGGATGTTTGCATTCAGTTGTAACAAAGTTGTTACTCTAAAACTGTCTCTGTAAATACAATTGGTTCTCCCAAAATTTGTGGACAAATTTTATTTGAAAAAAGCTTGATCAACAATCCCCAGCAACTCATAAATAGATTATGTTAGCTAAGGAGAATATTGATCTCTTCTGCATCTTTCTTCTTTAACTCTCAAAACTTTATCAGATAATTTTTGGGTTCGATGTTGCTCCTATAAGCATGTTTTGCATAGATTGCTGTGTTTAGGAGGATAAAATAGTTTTTGCTTATTTCTGGCCAGGCCAAGCTTTACTTATGCTCTTGGCAGCTGCTTTGTGTCTCATTTGTATGCTCTTTACAATTTGTAGAGCACGGGAGAGTAGATTTAAAGAGATAGCTTATTAATAAACACAGGGAAACAAAAGCTTTCTGGCAGCAGTTTAAACATGCAGAAGAATGTTTTTTTTTTTTTTTTTTTTTTTTTTTTTTGTTTTGTTTTAAAAACCACGTTCTTAACAGGGGCAAAAATGAACAAAATTAAAAGAACACTTAAATATAATATCTTTTGGGGAGAGTGGAAAGAAGTTTCCATAGGAATACCCAGCAATCTCAAAGATTTTAGTACAAACATGTTGTTTGTTAAACCTCTCTAGTGAGCAGTAAAATAGCTGCTTTTAAACAATAGAAACATCACACACACACAATTTCATTAAAGCCACGGGAAGCTTTTTTCCATTTCTCATTTGCAAGGCGAACATGTTTTATTTTAGTACCATTTTCCACAGATAATACAGTGATAAAGTGTGTTTATGTACAGAGATGGATTTGTTGGTGATTAGGGAGGGGAAATAAGAAGAAAAGGAAAATTGTAGAAATTATGTAGAAATACAACAAAAATTCTTAGTGGCTTGATCATGCAGGGGTGGAGCTGCAGTAAGCTTAGATTTTTTTTTTTTTTTAAGGCAAGTATAGATTTGAGAGTATTGTTCTTTCATTGATCTAATGGCTTTGAGTACACCTGAAAATAGCTGTAAAGTATGATTTAGGTTTCCTTAAATATTTCAGATTAGCATAATATTCTGTTCCTTGGTACAAAATGACTCTTGATTTGGTGTATCAGTACAGGCTGTGACACAATGCAGGAGGGTTTGAGCTGCAGCTCTTGCATCACCCTCCTATAATTATGTGTTCTGCTGTAAGCAGCAAGAATGGGACTCAGTCCAGCCAGTGGAAACCAAACAGTCCCAGCAGCCTCACTTAGTGCAGGTGCTACATCAGTGTCACAGCTGTGACCCTGAGCTACAGCTACAACTCATACAGGAAAATTCCTGGTTCCAGTCTTAATTTAATGAAAAAATCCGTTTATCTTCATCGTCCGAAACTGTGGTTCCCTGTCTTGCCGTTTGGTATTTTGTGCTTTCATGCTTGGTTTGTTTTTTAAAAACCAGGTGCAAGCCCTCTCTGTTGCTGGTGAAAACCAGGTTTGGTTGGAGCACAAAAGCTGCAGTGGCTCACTAGCATTTCCTGTTGTGTCATCTTTGTTTTTAATTCTGATGCTTATGTCTGTTTCTCAGTGTAAACTTTCAAGCCTCTTTTTACAGTCTGATTAAAAGCATGCCTACATTAATATGTGGTTTAGCATGGACTTTATCAGCCTCTGGGACACAATTTGTACACTAGGATTGAGATAGGTGGACTGTGCACACTGGGAGTACAGGCAAAGGGTTGACATTAAGTTTTTTAAAAGTACTCTGCATCATTGACATATTAATTAGGCATGTACTAATGGGCATTGGTAGTTTACTGTGGCCCTACTTTCTTCTAATTCTTCTTTTGTTACTCTTAACTAACTCCTCACTGCCTCAAATAGTCTGAATTAGTCTCAAATCCCCAAATTTGTTAAATCCCTTTATAGAAAATTATATTGCTGCTGGAAGTGTTGTGGATTCCTCATTCTTCTGTGTTCTGTGGTGTTTAGAACAAAGCAGACTTTACCAGGGAAGGTGATGCCTTCTGACTGGTGTGTTTGATATAGAGGGGGCTGGAAATAACCAGCCACTTCTGGACAGAATGTTTAAACTCGACTGTTTTCCTTTTCTTAGCTCAGTTGTTCCTCCTGGAATCTTGTCTGGCATTTATACCCCGACCATCATTGCTGTAATAGGCTGCTCATGGTGAATTAACCATTGTTCCAAAATTCTCCATATGAGACAGCATGATTAATTTGTGCCTGGCTTTTTGGTCTTATTGTTCCCTGTGAAAATAGGAAATAGGTTTTATATAGCAGGTGATGCTGTAAATGTTCAGGGAATAATGGAGTGGCTAATGCTGCCAGCACTCCGTGGGAATCTATCTGTGTGCTGAAGACTGGTGTATGATGAGATGCTCAAATATTTTCAGGTTGCAAATATATAAATCCCTGTTCCTAAATATACCCCCTAAACTATCTTTTCTCTTAAGAAAAAATCATATCATTACGTCAAAGCATGTCCCCTGATCGCCACAGCATGCACAAAATAAGGACACTGTTTTCTTTTTAAAAAAGCCCAACAAACCCCAAGTTTGTTAAGCCTTAATAGCTGTTACTTGCAAAATGAGAAATCTTCTTATTCATGTAACAGATGAAGTGATGCTATTGGGACACTCTTCCAGATGGGAATTTCTCCGTCTTCTCTTTGCAAAAGGCTTGGTTCAGGGGATGTGGGGAGTGAGGAGAAATGAAAGTTTGGAACATTTATATCTGCAAATTCTTGTGTGTATGTGTGGTTCCCTCTCCCCCATGTCAGTGGTAAGGAAGCACAGCAGAGATGTGTTAAATGTCACTCATCCCCAGAGCCCCCAACAATGAACAAGGATTAAACAAGAAGCTGTGGAAGAGGAAAAGAAATCCTTGTGCAGGTTTTAATAATTCATAAACATTGCATCTATTTTACTATTCTCTGCATTTAAAAACAAGGCCCAAACTATGCCTGCAAGCATAACTTTCCCTTTACAGTAAAAAGGGATTGAATTCATTAGGGTTAAATTCTGGTTATATGAATTATTTATTTATTTACTCGCTTTGTTTTTTGGATGATGGTTGTCTGGCATTTAAAGATGGACGAAACAGAGAATCTTACGTCCAAACCATTCTCAATTTAAAGCCTTTAATGAAATTGAAATCTAGACAGGACCCTAAATGATGACAGTTTGCAAACCTTCAGCTTTCTGTAGCTTTGCCAATCTTCATTTTTAAATACAAACCAAAATATAATTTTGTGTCAGTAAACTCAATGATGCCCAGTCTATTTCTGAGATTATGTTCAGGATGAAAGAGAGATTAAGAATATTTTTATTTTTTTGAGGTCAGGGGGATTAAGTGATGTGAGAAGGGTGGGAAAATAGGGTTTGTTCTCCCTCTCATCATACAACAGTACAAAGGTTTTCTACTTTTGGATCAGGAGCACAGAGGTTTCTGTTGGTGGTGCAGCCCTTTCTGGAGGTTGTCCCAGCTGAAATGGAAAGATGTCAGTACTGGTCTTCTATCTGGATTTTTTTCCTACTTGTCAGTATTTTAAAACTAGCACTTCATTGTGGCTTTTTAAATGCTATTGCTCTTTGCCATTCATCTGCTGCTGTTGTGTGGACCATAAAAACCTTTCACTTTGAACTGCTCAACAGTGGAAACTCCTTGCCAAGTAAAGGAGTTTTGGTGAGCTGGGATTCTTGACCAGGAGTGTTCCAGCCTGCCTTGCTTATCTGGAGATCTCTCTGGAAGCTTGAGGTAAATAAGTGTCGGAGTTTGGGGTACTGTAACCCCTTTATGATTTAGATGTGATGGCATGAACTCCTTAAAGACAAGTACTTACTTGCAGTTCCTTTGCTGTAGGCAAGTGGGACAAATGTCTTCAGCTGTCAGGTTCATTCAGGGCTTGAAAAATAGATCTTGTTTCAGTGTGTAAAGCAAGAGCATTCAGCACAACAACTCTAAAATCCTGCAGTAAGACCTTTAATTTCCACTTGAGCAAATCTCTGACACCAGCTGAGAGGAATCACTTGTTCTAAAGATGTATCTGCTTTGCTACTGGGCTGCCCTGACATCTAAAATCTGCTTGTATGGGAGGTATAATAATAGCATTTTTTCATCTGCGTTAGGGGCATTGCCTCAAAAGCTTTTTTTAAAATTCTGGAATAAGTACAAGAAATCTTGTTGTTCAATGCGGTCCACAAATAAAAAGGAATCTTGGAAAATTTCAGCAAAACATTTCTCTGAATTAGAATTAGGAACCCCAAAGTCACATCTCATGGCTTAAACTCAATTCTTCACGGCATGCTATGACCAGGAAAGAAGAAAATAGAGTGTTAAATATCAATGGTGACACTAGTTGACTTTTTTTTTTGTTTGTTTCCATTTGTTTCTGATTGTCTTTGGGAAATGTGAAGAAAATTGTAAAAGGAGGTAAGAAAATGCTAAGTTTTCTGTTGCCCTAATGTCTGTTCTTGTCTAGTGTCCATCTCACACATCCAGAAAAATCCTGACTTTGTTGAATTATTTCTGCAAATGTGCTTTTTTTTTTTTTTTCATACTCTTAATGTCAAAGAAATTTGGAAAGAGCAAGGAATTGTATTTAGAGATGGATAATGATTCATTGATAAGTAATTGCCGTCAGGACTGTGGGGTCTGATTCAGGTCACTGTTAATTTAACCTAGTTCAAAAGGGAATGGATACTTTTTATTCACATGTATTTAATCAAACAGTCCCTGGGGAGAAATAGAATGGGAATTGAGCAGTGAGGATCTGCAAAGAAGATGCAGGGGTTTGAAGTAAAGGAATTGTCTTGCTCTTTCTGGCAATGTCTTTTCATACTTTAGTTTTCTTATGAATAAACCCAGCAAGCATCTCAGAAGGGTAGACCAGAGCCTGTTTGTGCAGTTAAGCAGTTCAAAGCTCGTTTGGGTGCTGCTGCTGATTTGCAAGCATCACTCATACCTCATGGTGACTATTCTGTTGAAAACAGTTGTAGTTCCTGATTTCCTGCTTGGTCTTTTCTTCCATGGATTTTTCACTCTGACTCCTCACGGCGATGTTTGTGTCCAATTCTTCCTCCAACCTCCCATTGCCTGGAGGGTCTTTGGAAGAAGACAGACCCCAGGATGCAAACTGATGGATACATCCTGGTAACTGCTGTCTTGTTTGGCTGAGAACCAGCTTTCCACATAGTGCAGATGTCCAGCACTACTGAGTGATGCTGCTTTGGATCTTTTGTGGTCCTGGGAGGAGCACAGTATCTCCAAATATTCCTGTACTGGAAAACCGTTTGCAAAAAAACAAAGTAGAGAATTCTGAATAGTTTTCTTAGTCACTGTTCCCCTCTGTCAGGGATCATTTACCCCAGTGTTGCCCTCCCCATCCCCTTCAGACCCTCACAAGCTGCTGTGACTCTTTTTGGGGAAGGGAGAGAAGAATCAATGCTGGAAGGCAGGTGTGAAGTTCAGCAAGTGTCAGCACATCCTTTGTCCACTGCAGGGGTGGTAGAGTTAAGCAGATAAAACAGCTCAGGCTCTGGGAAGAGGAACAGGATTGGGGCTGGTTGGACCACCCAGGCCCTTGTGGAGCAGGGCACAGTGGCTCCATTTTTTCTGGCTGGCAGCAGGGGGGTCCTTGGGAGCCGTGGTGCTGCTGTGGCACTGGTAACTCACCCCATCCGTTCTGTTCAGCACCTCATCAGACCAGCCTTGGGAACAGAACATTCCTGGCTGCACGCTGGTACGGGTGGTGCTCTCTGCTGGAGAGCACAGGATGGGAATTCCACGGCTCCCAAACCTGCTCCAGTGGATAAAGAGATGCTTGGCAGGGGTCACAGCACTGGGACTTCTGCCTATAAAAGGATTCAATGTATTTCTTTATGAATCTGATCCTGGAAGTGAGAGATTGATGGCACTGGTTAGACCTGGTAAAACTTTGTTCCTCATCCTATCCTACTGTAAGTAGATTTAATATCCTGCTGGATTGCTGTGCCTCTGCTAGAAGGGCTTTGACAGTTGTGCTGAATTGCAGGACTGCCAAGGGAATGTGGCTTTGGCCAAATGTCCACTAAGCACTAGGACAAAATTGTCAAACTTGGTCCTGCTTTTATGAACTGCTCTAAATTGTGGGTCCAGCTCAGAAGTCAGCAGTAGGAAATAGTGTGGCAGGTCACAGAGCCATTCATTTTTCTGTTTAGAAAATGCTTACTGTTGAAGAATTGTCTGTATTGAATGACCAGTTTGAGGTGGGTTTTGGCTGGTTCCTGAGTAAATTTCCACTGCTCCTGGTACCTGCAGATCAATCTTGAACGAACGTACAGCTTTTCCATGAAACTTGCCAAATCAGTTTTGCTATCTGCTGTTGTGTATTGCTCTTCATATAAAGGGGAATATTCTCCTTCTCCAGGAAGAAATTTGGAATCGGTATGTTAGCTTAAACCAAAGAATTTTGATAAGTGTGGAACTGCAGGCAAAAGGATTTGGCATGATTACCTTGTAGATCAAGAAAAAGATTAGGACTTGTGGGTGCCTTTTTTTCCCTGTGGGTTATCTTCTTGTCAAATAAATCTTTCCTGGGACCTTAATGTTTAGTGCACGGCTCAGTTTTGTAACTTGCTGCATGTCTTATTAAAGTATATATCGTGCCTTCATGAATATTTAAAAACAAGCACTTAGTAAAGATTTCATAATAGCCTCTAGTAAGCTTTTATGAACCATTAACAATGGTACAATGAACTAATTTTTGTGGTTTCAGGAGGGAACCAATGAATGGAAGATGAGAAGGTGCAGCATCCTGATGGGATAAGAAAACAATTAATTGATTATTAATTGCTGGCAGATTTGTAATGTCTGCTTCAGCTCAACCTGACTTAGCACCTGTGTTAACTGGGGAGGGAGAGCCCACCCAGTGAAACCTTATTGCTGGGCCCATGGGAAGACAACTGGGCCTTTGGGTGTTTTTAGGACAAAGCTTAGTGGTAGCTTGATTAGTTGGCTGTGAATGCAATCCCTCAGAGAGGGACTGACTCCCAGACAGAGCCTCCTTGCCTGGTCCTATTTTTGTATAAGAAGGTGCAGAATTAGAAAGAAGGAGGCAAAAAGGAGACTTTTAGCACCTTCTGCCGTGGAATTTTGGAAATAAGAAAAAAGTTTTTAGGGTAATACATGGACCAGAAATAGATGAAGGGTTTTTTTATTGCTTAACAAATAGATTTTTTTGTAAAAGATGGGGGTCGGGAAGAAATGCACATGAACTGAACCAGCTTTCCTCATTTTAAAAGCTGGGTGTAGTGTGCCGTCTGTTTTCTGTATTAAAAGGGAGGAGTGTTTTGGCAATTACTTTTGAGAGATCTATACAGAAATATTTGTGCAGAGGTCTGTTTCTAAAATTGCTGGGTCTGTGGATGACAAAGACAACATATCTTACCTGCAGAGTATTTGGCAACACAGTTTGTATCCTTAAACAAAATACAAACCCTGATTAATGTTTCAGTTGTTAACAGGTCCTAGGAACACTTAACTAAATCTCTACCACTTTTCTTTCTTCCAGAAAGATTTCTGGAATAGTTTTTCTGGGTTGGTTTGCTCCTTTCTTTCTCAAAACAATCTAGTTGAACATTGTATTTAGGGATCATTCTCTGTGAATGCCTTGCACAAGGTGAAACTCTGGTCTGAAAGGCAAATCAGCTGGGATAGACTTGTAAGTCTTCCAAAAATCCATCTGCATCATTATTACAGTGTAAGAAAAAAAGCCAAGATGTTCAACACTGCATGCCAACATGAGATTCTGCTTTGATGAGCCAGTGGGAAGTGCAGACTTTTTCAAATGTGCTCTTAAACAAAGCAGTGTAAACCCTTTTGGGTGGTTTTTTTTGTTTTTATTTTTCATCCTTGCTTTCTCCAGCCTTAGAGAACGAGGTGCCCAGCATTAAAGCTGACAAGACAAGAAGTGTGGGCAGGATTGTTTCCTTCAGTATATTTACTGTCCCTTGCTATCACATTAGTCACTTTAGATGGCTGCAGAGCAGTGACTGAAAGTTGAACATACAGAAATTAGAGTCAACCAGCCCCAGACAGTTTTTCTTCAGGTGGTTGTTGCAGGGGAGTTAGAAGCTCCTCTCTGACATGCAGCTGGTGGGTGGCAATGTGGAGGGAGGGAGACTGGAAAGAGGTAATGGAGGGAAAAGAAATCTTACCTTGGCTTCACCAGTGGCAACATGAGCATATGCAATTATAAGATAGCTGGCAGATGACAGAGTTAGTTAATGTAACAAGCCCTGTAAAGCATTTAGCCACATTCTAGTGTTTAATCAGCTGTGTAAAGTGCAATATCTATCTTTCAATTTTATGCCATTAAGGGAGACAAGATTTTGATTAGGTACTTAATCTGGGCAAGAGGAAAACAGGCCCAGAGCAAGCCCACAATAGGCAGCAAAAGGGACATTCGACGAAGGATTCGATAAAGGAGAAAGACAGAAATTTAACATAAAAGAGAATTAGTGCAGCTCCTTTCAATTTAGTGCACAGATTTTTATGGACTAATCAATTAGAGGCTGTGGCTGTGCTGCTGGGAAGTGGTGCCGTGTTAGAGGCTTTGCCATATTAATTCTGTTCATTACCCCGAGGTCAGGCGGAGTGCTTTGGAGAAGCCCCTGCTCCCAGCAGGTCACACCGTGGGTGTCGTCCCTTTGTTCAGAGGGGTAAACGGGCAAAGCCAGCAAAGCAGCTGTGGGGGCGTTTGTTGGTGTGGCAGCTCTGTGTGAGTGGCTTTCTGCCGGTGTTGCCTCTGAATGCTGATCTCTTGATGTTTCCCCCTTTTGAAGAAGCACTCTTCGTGAGAGAAAATAAGATCTAGCGGTAGGATGCTAGAGGAGCACTGGAAGGTAGGGGTGCAGTTTGCAGATCGACATAAATCTTCCCTCTGACCTTCAACAAATTGTCCCAGCTGCTAACTTGAACACTGCCTTAGCTAAAAGCAATGAAGTGAACTCCATTTCCCAGTGGAGAAGGGAAAGGAAAGCACCTGTGAGTTATGGGTAACCCAGAGCTGGGCACCAATTCCCCCATGCAAATGAGGTGCTTACAGGTGTGCCAGAAGCACTGCTTTTATTGCAGACTTCCTCTAATGCAGAGTCCAGGGCTTTGAAACCTGTGGGTTTGGGTCAGGATGGCACCAGTGTGAGCTTTCTGTAAAAAGGGAATTACTGTCAAAGTAGGCTCTTGTGTGGGAAAATACTTAATCTCACTATGAGGAGGATGTGTCACACTTTGGGGTGGGGATGGTAGAGATGTGTTTTTCCAGGAGAGAGCACTTGGACAACTCAAGGATTTGGAATACCTGTAGCAATTTGAGACCTAACTGTGATAGTTCAGAGCAAATCCTGATAGAGGGGAATTTGTCCCATAGACAAATGGGAAGAGCAAAGTGAGCCAATAAAGGCAGGGGGAAGGTCTGGCACCAGGTCAGCTCTGACTTTCTTCTAGGGCATTCCCAGTATAGACCTGCTTTCTTAATGGGGGAATTTTTCATAGTGTAATACAGTGGGAAAATAGAGAAGTATTTTTGGCCTGAGCACGGGTAACAAACCTGCTCTTGCCAGTTGGGGGTTCTTCAGTGTTTCTCTTCCTCTGTACTTTTCCAGGCAGGAGCTGTCAATCCACAATCCAGCCTTTGTCCCTGGCAGAGCTTGTGCTTTGGTCCTGGCCCATGAGCAGTTCAGAGAGCAGCATCTGGGACAGTATCAACTCCACAGTGTTTGTATGGTCCTGATGAGGCTGGAGGACAGAGAATATCTTAGGAAAGATACTGATTTTGTTCAGCTGTGTCATGTTTGTGGAGTAACCTCCAGGACTTGGACCTTACTGTGCTTTCTGCATTGATTTCAGACCAGCATAAGCCTATAAAGATCAAGGGACAAGAGACTGAGATGTAATAAGAGAATCTTGCCTGATCTGTTCAATGCAGGTTTTAAAGTAGTTCATTTCTTCCTCGAGAGTTTTTCTTTTTCTTCTTAGCTCTGCTACTCCCCCTTTCAGAGGGCAGTGCATGCTGTGGGGCTCTCCTCTCCTGCAGCAGCCTCTGAGGCTGACCCACCACACTGAGACTCACAGTGTGATGCTCTCTGTTTCATGTGGAAATCTGTCAGTTCTTCTGGGTATTGGTATGTAAAACTGGGTGGAATTCTTGTAGGATACGTGCTGATTAGTCCGTGGTCTCTAGAAGAGCTTAAAATAGAATTACCACTTAGCTCTCTGTCTTTAGTGTGGCATGTGGTTTGGGAATTTTTTGTCACCTTCCATCTAGTCTCCATCTGTGTTTGGCTTCTGATGGTTTCCTCTAATTCTATTAAGCCCTAGAATCACTTTTGCTGTTCTAAATACAGTGGCTCCTTCAAATCCCTGTCTTCTGAGGATGATGTGACGGAGCATATTAGTTTATGGTAAGCTGCAAAAAACTTGAACTCCCTGACTGTTCAATTCATGCAGAGCTATGACAGGTTATGCCTCCAGGCTACAAGTTAGGGAAATTATTTTCTGTTCAAACATTTCATTCCTCTGCAACTCCATAATTTTATTTCTCTTATTTTATTTTTCTTTTTTTTTTTTTTTTGTCTCCTTGCAGGGGAAGTGCTGTGATATAAAACACTTTGGCTCTGGCTGCTCCTTCCCCCATCTATAGATGGGGATGAGGAAAATGAGATGCATTTTTTTCTTTAATCATATAGCCATCTTGTTTGCTAACCAAAATTACTTTATGGAAGTCACAGCTGAAAGCATAAAATGCAAAAGGAAAGGAACATGTTTTTTTTTTTTTTTTAATTTCATTAAGTCTGTAAAAACCTGGCATTTGGAAAGTGCTGCTAAGGGCTGATGTGAAATGGGATAAATAAGGGTGAATTTTAAATTATCAGGAGCCCTCAGCCCTGTACAACTGGAGTCAATAGTTGTTTTTCATGGGGTATGGTGGGAGAGAGGTCAGACTTTATATCATACAAAAGGGGGAGGAGGGAGAACAAAAATAAAACGAGAACTTTTTAAACTCTCCATTTAGAATAAAACTGGGCAGCTGAGGCAAATCCACCTGCTTGCACTTGTTCTTCCGCTGACAGTTCTTTAGCTCTTCCAAAACTCTGTGCAAGGATTTTCAGAGTTTGAATGTCTGGGTTTGGACCAGCAGCCCAAATACTGTGGCCACAGTATCAGGGATGATTCCCTGACAGGGGAACAAAGATCTGAAAGGAAAAGCTGTCCTGAGAGTAAGGGACAAGTGGAAACAAAGGCAGAGTTATTGGGAGGAAGGCTCTAAGTGTCCCATCATAGCCATAACTTTTTTTGTCCTTGAGGAGCTGCTGGTTTACTGGCTTATCCTCTTTGTAGCCATGAACTAAGCCAGGATCTGATTTGAACTAGGATATAAATGTACTTCAGGCAGAAAAATCCCTGTTGGCTGTTCCCATAAAACAATAAAATCATGTCAAATTTGACTAATTCTTGGGATGCATTGCCAGCAGAAAGCTGACAGTCTGAATTTGTCATCACTGGAGGGAAAAGTGTGTGTGTTTGTCTGTGTCTGTGCATGGGAGTGGGGAATGGACTGGGGGAGAACAAGGCAACTATTAACAAAATGGAGACAGCATGGTACTCCATTAATGTTATTAATAACCCTATCAGATTTTATTGAAAAGATGCTCTCTGTATCTGAATTTGCCTCTATTTCAACCCATTTATTAAAGCTGAAATAGCTGGAGTCGCTTCAGACCATATTTATTATTATTATTTGCTGAATGAATGCTGTGATTATGAGTCCCTTGAGAATTAGAAGAGATAAAGTGTCATCTTTCAGTCTTTTCTCACCTTCCCCAGGGAGCAGTGGAGAGAATGTCTTCCTCTCTGTCTTTTTCTATTAGACTTCCCTCTAATTTCTATTAATAGGGTTCTGAGACCTGCTGTAGCACTTGAAAATTTATCTCTTACATTTGGAATGGTGATATTTAACAATAATGGTATGCTCAGAGGAGTATTTTTCTTTTATGTTTCCTCCTTTGCGTTCCTGAGCTGGCCATTGATTCCTAGAATTTTACTGACAGTTCAGGGATCTTTCTGGGTGTCTCCAAAATAACCTGTGGGCTTATTCTTGCATAATTTTAGTAGGAAATTAAAAGCTGTTTCTGCTTTTAGACATAAAGCTGTGGTGGGCTGGGGGAAAGGCCCCTGACCAATAGAGGTCACCTATGAAGTCATCCAGGGAAGTGGGTCCCCTTCTGTGGTTTTAGGCTCCAGGTTATTCATGCTCAAACCTTGCTCTGACCATATGGAATTAGGTATGGAAATTATATCACTGTGGAAAACAGTTGGAATTGGTCTGAGATGAGGTCATCACTCGTGAGAACAAAGGACACGGATGATGCCGAGTGAAATGGTGGCTGTTGGAGCATGAATCCCAGTTGTAGCACTGGTGCAACTGGGACAGCCAGCAGTTCTGTGGAAGGGGAGATGATGGCCCTTGCCAGCTCTTTCCTGGAGGGGAAACTGGGAGAGAAAAGGCCTGTTGTCCCTGCTGAGGGATCCCTCCAGTGCAGGGGGCTCAGGATGCAGCTGCAGGTTGGGCTGTGGGGGGAAGCCCCAGGGAAGAGACCGAGAACTGCTGAACTTTGGGACAACAAAGGACAGAGACCTGTGGCACTGCCAGGACAGGGAAAGTCAGGGACAGAGGGACCTGTGGCACTGCCAGGACAGGGACACTCAGGGACAGAGGGACCTGTGGCACTGCCAGGACAGGGACACTGGGATCTGTGGCACTGCCAGGACAGGGACACTCAGGGACAGAGGGATCTGTGACACTGCCAGGACAGGGACACTGGGATCTGTGGCACTGCCAGGACAGGGAAAGTCAGGGACACTGGGATCTGTGGCACTGCCAGGACAGGGACACTGGGATCTGTGGCACTGCCAGGACAGGGAAAGTCAGGGACAGAGGGACCTGTGGCACTGCCAGGACAGGGACGCTGGGATCTGTGGCACTGCCAGGACAGGGACACAGCAGGAGCTGAGGACTCCAGAATTTGGTACTCTTGGGCTGTGATGGTATGAAAGCCCATGGATTCCTTTTTTGGGGTCCCTGCTCAGAGGCATCTCAAGCTGTTATTTTGCTATTGTACCACGATGAAATTATTTTAAGGATCAAGACATCTGAAAGCTGTGGTCCAGCTGGTTGTTGACTGTGAGTTTTGGGCTGTGTGCGTGTGCAGGAGCCTCAGTCCCACTGCTGATGATCTGAGTGTGGCTGCAAATTGCTCCTGGGTGGTCAGACAGGGAAGTTCTCTTGGCACTCCTTTTCTGTGAAAAAAGAACAAGAGTGTTTGCCTGAAGGATGAGGCTTCAAGGCTTTCAGTGAAAGGGGTGATGTGGCAAGAATTTGTGAGGATTAAGAGCCTTCAGATCTATTTATTTTATTCCTATTTTTATGTATGTATGAACTTCTTTATTTGATTTCAAAAGAAAGAATGAAGGAAGTCTTCTTCCAGGTTATCAGAAAAGCTGATTTGTTTGTTGTTTAGCTGGTTGGAAGCCATTCTTGTCTTTTTTAAAAAGCTGCAGATTTCCTTTATTTGATTGCATACAGCACCTAAACTTCTGTGTTAGTTGACATACCCCTCTCCTTGGACTCATTAGAACTTTGCTTGTGCAAATATCCCCATCATTTGCCTATAAAAATATTTTATCACCAAGTTAATTCTGGAAATGTGAAAAAAGCTGAATAACTGCAGATTTTAAATGCATCTGAAGACAGCTATTGGCACACATAGGTAATGGCTGCTTTCACCACCCTTCAGGTTTGGGGTTTTTTTTATGTTGGACCCCACGAGTAATTTTGACTCTGAGGCAGAGGGCAGTGAATCATGAGTTCTCTGATTTCTGAGCTATCCATATATTTGAGGTGTATGCTGGAGCTGGACTGGAGCAGCAATCACATGGAACAACTGAAGGACTCCTGAAAAAAGCTGTTCTGATGGTGATTTAATGGCACTGGAGGGATTGCAGCACAGTGTTCTGGGGTGCTCTGACTTCTCTGAACCACATCTGTTCGCTCACTGACTAATGTATAAACAGCATAAAAACAAGGGAATTTGGGCTTAATCCAAAAGTGCACGTTACACTTTGAACTGGTTTGGGCATCTTGGGGTCAAGGTTGACTCCTCAAGAGTGCTGAAAGCAAAGTCTCTGCTCCATTGCTCTGTCTTTGTATTTTCCACTCTCTGAAATCTCTCTCCTCTTAGGCGAGAGTTTAAATTTCATCATCAGAGAAGAAGGAAAACAACCACTGTGTAAACAGAATGAACAACACTAAGGGAAAACAAACATATATTAGGAGACTGGAAACGTATTTTCCTGCCTTCCTGTGCGGGAACAATACCAAAAGGAATAAGGACAGCAACTTTATGCCAAAACAGGGTTGAAAAACAAGTATACAGTCAACTGGATGTGCTGAGAACATATCAACTACTTAAGCTAGCAGAGAAAACTGAACTGAAGCAAGAGAGAGTGTGGAGAAAATACTAGAGCAACACCTTGTTTTCCCCTGCCAAAAGAAAAAAGTTGTCTCCATCTCAATCTAAATTCTCATTCTCAGCAGCCTTGCTGTTTGCAGAAATGTTTTTCATGCCTACAAAGCAGAGAATGTTCTCTGAAATCACTACTGCTGTTGGATACTTTAATGCTACTTCTTGGGGTCTGCTTTTCTCAAAACCATCTGGAGAGATAGGGTGAGGAAAAGCTCTTTAAATGTGTACTGCCTCTTTCCCCCCCATCTTAAAAACCTTGGCTTGATTAAATTTTGGCATTACATTTGTTGCATGAAAGACAGGAACTCCTCTGATTATTTGGATTGTAGAGTCAGGTAAATCAAAGGAACAGATCAAAAGAAGAAGAAATATTAATGAAAATCTATATTCTTTGGTCAGCATTTTTAATAGCTCTTGTAGAAAATCAAAAAGGAGAATCAGCTGTACTTTGGAAACTTGTCTGATAAGGATGATATAATGCAGAGCATTAATGCAAACTTCAGTACTACATACAGCTGGAAACAAAACCGAAAAATGATGTTCTAAATAATAAAGCAATATTTGACTGTTTAAAAGCCTCACAGTATGAAATTTGTCAAAATTTGAGTCTTATGATTGGCCTGGGGAGGCAGAGCATAGTAATAAAGCCCAGATCTGAGAGGCTGATGCTCTTCCATCAGAATAAGTGGAATAATTAATCACTCTACTTGCATTTCCTCTATGACAGCTGCTGAGTGGAATATGGGGAAAGTGGTTTTTAATTTTTGGATTCTTTTGCCTTCTTCCCTTTAAGCTGTGTCTGAAATTGCACAGCAAAGTGGAGAACTAGGATCAGCAGTGATGGGTAGATTTGACTGCAAAAGTTTTCTGGAAATTCTGCTTAGCATAAACTGAGCTCCATTATGTGATTTGACTTTGGGCTTTCTGCACTGGGGGAGTTCCTCATCTCAAGAACAGTCACAAGTGGAGTGGCACAAAAAAATTGAATCTGTGGGCTAAAACTGAACTCCTGGCAAGCTTCACATCTTGGGATAAGTTGGTGTCAGCTCTGCATCCCTCTTACAAGCCAACAGGAAAAGACAGTTTGTCTGTGCCAAGCTGAAGGAGTCAATCATGTGGAAATGCCAACCAAGTCCCGTGACTTTGATTTGTGTAACACAATCTGAGCATCCCTCATTTGCTTTCAGTTTGGAGGCTGCAGGGTGTGCTCAGCATGTGTCTTCAACTTCTGTGCACAGCTAGGGAAGTCCAGAACACTTTAAAATGAACATGAGTTTCTCATGTTACTGGCTTTGGGAGGAGGATTGGGGGTGGGGAGTGTTTTGGCTGTCAATAAATTGGGCTATGCCAATTACTTTCCCTACCTGTGCTCCTGTGAAGAATCAGGTGGGAAGGAAAGACTTTGAGATCTTCACTGCTGCCCCTGAGCTGAGACCTTCCTCCCCTTAAATGCTATGTTAACAAAGATGAAGAGGCAGCAAAACACCTGTAGGAGTGAATCAAAATGTGACTAGATGTGCTAAAATACTGCTTTGAAAAGATGCATAGGAAATATTTGGACTTGGAAGATAACCTTCAATCTTGAAGAAGAATCTGAGTTCCTTCTCACTGGTCACCTTTAGTTTTGAACTGTTTTACTGGATTTTAATAGGGTGGGGTTTGGAGGCTGGTTTAGTTATACATGCAACTATAAAACATTTTCAGCAATACTATGTGGAATTTGGACAATCTGGGACCTTGGAGCATAGGATTGTGTAAGCAAGTTTCCAAAACAGTGGGTTTGGAGTAAATGGCTTCATGAAACCTACTTGAAATAAAAGTACCCACTGGCTATCTTTTGGGATCATTGTCCCATTCTTGGTTTTGAGCCTTTCTTTTCTTCTGCAACTCCAAGAACAAAAGAAAGCTGTAAGGATGAGCTCATGTGATTGTCAGCACCATGGTCCCAAGCACAGGCCTGGCTTGCTTTTATGAGGTAAAGCTGGACTGAAGCAACAACAGCAGCAAAGCACCAGAGTGCTTTAATTTCCCCCAAGGCCCTGCCTGGGCTGGATTAGACAGTGGTGGGGCTCATTAACTTCCACAACAACTCTGTGCTCATTGTTGAGAGCAGTTTCTGACCTACTGGAACTGATTTATTTTTTGCAGACCAGTCTGATTGTCCACCCCAACTCCAGAGAAATCTGTTGCCCTGTGGTGCCCACGGGTGGCTGGGATCTTCCCCACCCCTCAGCTTTGTGTGTTGGTGGCAATGAAAGGTGTCTCTAGTGGACATCTAACACCATGGTGTAAAACCAGTGGCATAAGAGGCAGATAAAAGCTTGTTACCTGATTAATCTACAGCTGGTAACTTTTGGCTGAAGGTAAAAGTGTTGGTGGTACCAACAAGTGGATTTGGCCCCGTTGGTGCTCTGACCTGGGCTAACCACCAGGTTTATTTGTGCTTTCGTCCTCACAGTTACTTGTTTTCAAATTGCTGGTGGAGTTTCCAGTGCAGAGAGGAAAGAGGTGCTCGTAGCAGCAGCACTCCTGGATCTGTGCAAAGTGCTGCGTTCAACACAGGAACAGAAAATGAGTGTGTTACAAGATGGAGCTCGCTGTGGGGCTGGAGGTTCAACCCTCTTGCCAGTTGAAACACTTTTATGGGGCAGAGCCTTTCTCCAGTTTTGGTTTAGAACAGTGATCAGACGTGGAGGTGCCAGAAGTCTCAGAGCATTTCCGTGCCAGCTCAGCAGCTGTTAAAGGACACAGACTTGGGATAAGGCTCAAATAAACATCCAGTTTTGGATTTTTTTTTCCCTCTTGAATGTTTAAATGAATGAAAGGTGAGCTCCTAACCTTCTGCAATTTCCAACTTATTAAACCCAGGAAATGCAATAGTGTGTTCCATTCAATGTTTTTCTGTGTTTTGCCTCCCAAATTTCCCTGAATTGCCATGTCTCCTTCC